>NW_024412437.1:603377-989523 GCF_014898765.1 Herpailurus yagouaroundi
AGGGGCGAGAGCCTGCACCCGCGCCGCCGCTGACAGGACGACCACCGCGGGCTGCGCTTGCCCGCCTCGAGGCCCCGCCGCGCCTTTCCGGGGCGCAGATCCACCGCGGGCGTCGGAGCGCAGCGAGGTGCTCTGGGAATCGCGGGCGGCGCCGGCGGGCGGCGCGGTCCTCACTGGAGATCCCGGGGACTGGGGCTTGACCCCGAGGTGCAGCGAGCCCCTCAAAGCGGCAGGTAAGACACCGGGGAGCCGCGGAAGGAGAGGTCGCCTCAGTGACAGGGCGTTCGCCTTCAATGCCTCCGCTTCAGGGAGAGGGGCGGGGGCGAGCGGGGAGACAGCGAAACGGGCAGCGAAGTGCCTCCGGTGTCCAAGGCGTGGGGAAGGTTGGCTCCAAATGTGGCACCCAGGGTGACTTCAGATAGGACCGGGGTTGGTTACTTCGGTGTCACCGAAGGTGTCAAGGAATTTGGCACCGAGGAGAGTCTCTGGATGACGGGGACCCAGGATGAGATGCGAGGCAGATTGCTAAACGTGGCAGAGAATGTGGTGCAGAACGAGTTGCAAAATGTGCCCCCAGAATGCAGCATAAAAAGTAGTTGTGAAATATGCCAGGTAAGGCGCAGGGTGGGTTGGCCTGTGTGGCATTGAAATTCATGGTAGAAGTGTTATTAGTGATATTTACAGTCTTTCCTGGGAAAGGGGATGTAGTGTAAGAAAAGATTAATAAGGCTCATTGCTAGATATTTTATCACAGGAATTCGAGAGGAGCTGTGATATGCTATTTTTTTTTGAGATATAGTATGTACCCACGTGAAAGAAAAAAAAAGCATACTGTATCTGGTTGTGAGATGGAAAAATAGGGCTAAAATAATTCCAGGTTTTGCCGTCAGCTTGTAGAGCTGTGATACAATTGTATCCTGTCCTTTATTTCAGTTGTGGAATGTTTAAAATGGGTTTCACAAAACATAAACAATGATAATTAACATTAGGAAGATTTGGTGTTTTGGGTGTCTTTCACTCTATTCTCTGCCCTCTCCAGGAAAAGAAAAACAATAAACAAACAAACAAACAAACAAACAAAAAAACACCCCACCACATCTTGACCATAATTCTGAGTTCAAGATCATTAGGCAAAGGGATTTTTTTTTTTTTCCCTATGTGTCTCTGTCTTCCTTTTCACACAGGTGAAAATATCTGGAATGAGGAAAACAAAACAATATGGTGAACAAAAGGGATAAATTTTCAGGCATTTTGAGGGGTTGGAGCCAAAAGCTATTGCAGTGGTTAATTACAGTGAATGACAGTAGTGATATATTCTTGCATGTTTTTGGTGTTGGGGTGGCAAGACAGGGGGGAAAAAGACAGTAAATGTAGCCTAAAAAGCAGCAACATGGATACTGTCAGTGGAGCACTTCTTGCAGCGTTTCTCAGGTACAACATCTTAGGAATGAGAGCACAAGAATAAAATACTAAATATTCTTTCTCTATCTCTCTCTGTCTCTCTCTCTCCCTATAAAATTACCCACATGCTGCGAAACATTGTGACTTCCATTTAAGAAGAACATCTGCGTTTTGAGAGGATTGTCAGAAAATAGCTGGAATTTCAGAAGTAACAAAAGATAGTTGAATGAGCTGTGTAATATAACTTACATATGTATGTTTAATGAGTGTCTGTGTCCTGTGAAACCAGCAGAAATATCTGGATGTGTTCATTAGGATATAGTTAATGGTTGAGATTATAGTGTTTTATGTTGTGACTATTGTAGAGAAATTGAATTACTTGCCTGAATGTTGTTCTTATAATAACAGTAAGTAGTTTGCCAGATAATCTGAAAATACATACTGATTGGCTTCCTCCTGGATGCACAGTTCAGCCACTGAGGGATCATTTGCTTCAAAGACAAAACTGGATTTTCCTTGGTGATTAATATTTGGGTTTTAGTGTTTTCTGTAGATACGTTACTCACCTTGAGGCAATGTTGGGGCTAAAGCAGAGAGGAGAGGGCCAGAAGAGAATAAAGAGCAGTTCTGTTGGGTCTTCCTGTTTTGTTCTGACTGGAAGCCGTGTGTACTGCCACCCCCTACCGTCTGTAGGAAGAGGTGTTGCAGAGCCCCATTCTTTTCTTGTTATCACTGCCCCCTTGTGTAAGGGAAGAAATTGATAGTTGCACTTGGGAAAACTGCTCTCATATTGTTCTTGACAGGGGTGTTACGTGGATCTCTTAGCGATCTTTTCAGAGTTGCAGGGCTTTAAACTTACTGTTAATTAGGCTCCAGATTTGATGTCTGTTTTTAATAGTATCTAGTTTTAGTCAGTAAAACAAATTTCTCAGAATGTTTTCAGTGTGTTTGGGAAGATGGTGGAGTATTATCACTAGTAGGAGAACTACTGGTGATGGCTCACCCTTATGTAGCACCTACTCTGTGCCAGTCCTGTTATACGTGTTTTAACCAGTTTTAATGCTCTGTGAGGTGTGCACGGTTATTTCCATTTTCTGATGAGAAACTGAAACACAGAGATGTTCAGTAACTTGCATAGGACAGTCAAGAATCAGATTTAGCTAGCAAGCAGAAGAGTTGAGTTTCAATTCAGTAAGTAGTAAGATGCATAAATATTAAGCCTACAAATATACCAAAATTACAGTTACTTGTAGTATGAACATTTCTCTTCTGGAATTTATTTTTGTCATTTATCTCTGGAATTATGAGTAGAGGAGTATCAGTGTTTTTTATGTGGTTAAGGAGATGTTTGTGATGGAGGTTGGTTTTGGGGGGAACTTTAGAGGTAGAAAGTTACTTTCAGGTAGGTTGGTTTGTGTGTGTGTGTGTGTGTGTGTGTGTGTGTGTATGTGTATGTATACATAGTGTGCAATAAAGGTTTACTGGTGCTTTCAAAATTTTTTTTTAATGTTTATTCATTTTTTTGAATGTTTATTCATTTTTGAGAGACAGAGACAGAGCTTGAGCAGGGGATGGGCAGAGAGCGAGGGAGACACAGAATCCGAAGCAGGCTCCATGCTCCCAGCTGTCAGCACAGAGCCTGATGAGCTGGAACTCATGGACCTCAATATCATGACCTGAGCTGAAGTCAGACACTCAACCGCTCAACTGACTGAGCCACCCTACTGGTGCTTTTAAAGAGATAGTACTATACGCACGCACACGCACGCATGCACACACATGCACGCACATACAACTAACTACTATCTCTTTAAGAGCACCAGTAAATTTACTGTAACTTTCTCAAGGAAAATTAAGAAGGAATTACCTATTTTTTCTATCTATTCACAATTTTACGATCTCTATTTTGTTATTAAAAAGTTTTTTTTTTAATATTTATTTTTGAGAGAGAGAGAGAGAGAGAGACAGAGCATTAGCGGAAGAGGGGCAGAGAAAGAGTGAGACACAGATCCCAAACAGGCTCCAGGCTCTGAGCTGTTAGCACAGAGCCCAATGCGGGGCTCAAACTCATGAACTGTGAGATTATTACCTGAGCCAAAGTTGGATTTTTAACTGACTGAGCCACTCAGATGCCCCTGATCTCTATTTTATTTTAAAAAGTGACAAAAATGGATTGGACAAATATGTATATTTTACTGTTTCCATCAACAGTTGTTGGCTTAGATTTTTCTCACACTTGAACATTTTTTTATATATATTACATATGAACTAATATTTATAAAAACGTGTAAAGAATATCACCTCTTCTACTTGTAACAATTATTTTCTTTTTTAAGCCAAACTGCCATTCTGTGATTCACATGTCTCATATAATCAAACATTTCTGTATTTTTGTATACATGTGTTGTTAAGGGAATGCAAGGTAATCTACTGATTATGGCTAAGACTTATTCAGGATGTATATTTAGGTACTTTAGTATATTTAATAAATTGTCATAGACTTGATCATGCTCTGTATTTTAGGTTGGTTGGTAGTTCCTTTTAGTGTACTTCACTTATAAAGCCTAATTTGATGTTTGCACCTTTATCATAAGGTTTTTTGTTTTTTGAGTTTATTTATTTTTGAGAGAGAGAGAGCACATGAGTGGGAGAGGGACAGAGAGAGGGAGTGAGAAAATCCTAAGCAGGCTCCATGCTCCATGCAGAGCCCAACATGGGGCTTGATCCCACCACTGTGAGATCACGACCTGAGCCAAAATTCAAGAGTCAGACGTTTAACCAACTGAGCCACCCAGGTGCCCCTCTTTTCGTATTTTCTGAATGACTCTCTGTGCATTATTTTGAATGGGGAAGAAAGTAAGCCTAGAAAGAAGTACAGTAATCCCCCCTTATCTTCAGGGGATACATTCCAAGACCCCCAGGGGATGCCTGAAACTGTGCATAGTACTGAACCCTGTATATACGATGTTTTTTTTCCTATAAATACATACCTATGATAAAGTTTAATTTATAAATTAGGTATAGTAAGAGATTAACAATAATAAAATAGAACAGTTGAGCCTGGGTAGCTCAGTCGGCTAAATGCCTGACTTTGGCTCGGGTCAGATCTCATAGCTCGTGAGTTCGAGCCCTGTGTCTGGCTCTGTGCTGACAGCTCAGAGCCTGGAGCCTGCTTCAGATTCTGTGTCCCTCTCTCGTTCTGCCCCCTCCCGCTCATGCTCTCTCTCAAGAATAAATAAACATTAAAAAAATTTAAAAAATACAATAAAATAGAACACTTGTAATAGTATGTTGTAATACAGTTGTGTGAATGTCGTCTCTCAAAATATCTTATTGATTGAATCCACTCTTCTTGTAATGACATGAGACGATAAAATGCCTGTGTAATGGGATGAAGTGATGTAGGCAGTGTGATGTGGCCTTAGGTTACTATTGACCTTCTGACTAAGTATCAGAAGGAGGAGCTTCTAGACTGTGGGTGGATTAGCAGGGACTACTGTACACTAAACCAATACTAGTTCTAAAAAGTGAATATTAGGGTAGTTGATACTGATTAGATGTAAGGTAGAACAAGTGTGCCTAAAAGAAATGCATCAGATTTCTTTCCTTGTCATATTTCTTTCCTTTACAATATAATTAAAATTGAATTTCTGAGACATACTGATTAGGCATAGTAGTTGAATGTACTTACACAGAATCACAGAATGTTAGCTGGAATATTTTTACTCAGGATTCCAAGATTTTATTTCAGGGAGCTAGAACAGGCTATTGCAGATGGCTGTTTACTTTTCCAGTACTAGTCTGACCACAGTAACAAATATAAAATAGTTTGGAAACTAGTTTAATTATTTGGACTTTTTTTCCCCCTTTGTGAATGAATTGAAGCTCAGCGTTGTCATATCTGCTGAGTGCTTGTAGTTAACAAATACTATTATTATTTGGAGAGAAGGCACTATATAAATACACTGTATAAATAAATAGTCTTTGTTATAATACCATGAAAACTGTCACTTGGCTTGTTTGAGTAGCATCTTTTGTATTACATGAAAATTGTTTACAATAAAAAAATGAGGGGCTCGTGGGTGGCTCAATCGGTTAAGCATCTGACTTCGGCTCAGGTCATGATCTCATGATTTGAGTCCAGCATTTGACTCTGCACTGATAGTGCAGAGCCTGCTTGGGATTCTCTCTCTCTCCCCCTCCCCCGTGTGTGTGTGTGTGTGTGTGTGTGTGTGTGTGTGTGTGTGTGTGTTCACGTGTGCACTCTCTCTCAAAATAAACTTTAAAAAAATGAGTTGAGATGTTTATATGATGATGGAGGGTACCTATGCCTGGTGAGTCTCTTTAAAATTCTCTGGAGGGGTACCTGGGTGGCTCAGTCAGTTAAGCGTCCTGCTCCTGATTTCGGCTCATGTCATGATCTCATGGTCGTGGGTTCTAGCCCTGCATTGGGCTCTGCACTGACAGCACGGAGCCTGCTTGGAATTCTCTCTCCCTCTCTCTATGCCCCTCCCCTGCTCACATACTCACTCTCTCTCTCTCTCTCTCTCTCTCTCTCTCAAAATAAATAAATAAACTTAAAAAAAAGAAGATTCTATGGAAAGAAATAGGTTAAAAGAAGAGCTTAAAGATTTATAGCTTTATTTTTCCAGCCAATGGCCCTTTTCCTTTCTTTTAGAGGTATTTTACCTCGAGTATTTAAGATTCCAGGTAATATTAGATGGAGAACAAAAAATTGGGGCCTAAATTTTAAAAGGTTAAACAGGGTAAGGATGCAATAAATGGAAAAAGTTTCTGATAGGGATTGTTCTTATTCCAGAAATCTCTAAGTAATTACAATACCATAATTATTTCTGGAAACAAATTATTAGGTCAGTTTATTTTATTTAACAAAAATGTAAGTCTTTAGAAAGTTGTGTTTGTGGATGTTTTTAGTGTGAGATAAGTTGCTTTTTTATGGGCCACACATTACAAAAATATCTTATTATGTTCAGCTTCTGTTTGTCCTTGAATAGTTGAAGGTAAACTTGACTGAGTTTAAGAGGCAAAAAAATTAAGTTGGTATTAGTTTTAATCATGCTTTTGCTTTACCCTTTTCTTCCCCATAATACTAACTTCTGCCTTTATCCAGTGCATAGTATATATATCCTATCTCTCAAACTTCTTCCTTTTTATCAGAACTCGAGATATTCTGATGTCATTTATTTTATTTTTTTAATGTTTATTTTTGAGAGAGCGAGCGCACGCGTGACCGAGAAGGCAGGGGTGGGGGAGAGAGAGAGGGAGAGACCGAATCCGAAGCAGACTCCAGGCTCTGAGCCATCAACACAGATCCTGATGCGGAGCTCAAACCCATGTGAGATCATGATCTGAGCTGAAGCTGGAATGCTTAACCAACTAAGGCACCACGTTGCCCCTATTCTGATGTCATTTAAACTGAGTAGTTGCAATGTTCATAGCAGCACTCTCAACAATAGCCAAATTATGGAAAGAGCCTAAATGTCCATCAACTGATGAATGGATAAAGAAATTGTGGTTTATATACACTATGGAATACTACGTGGCAATGAGAAAAAATGAAATATGGCCTTTTGTAGCAACGTGGATGGAACTGGAGAGTGTGATGCTAAGTGAAATAAGCCATACAGAGAAAGACAGATACCATATGGTTTCACTCTTATGTGGATCCTGAGAAACTTAACAGGAAACCATGGGGGAAGGGAAGGAAAAAAAAAAAAAGAGGTTAGAGTGGGAGAGAGTCAAAGCATAAGAAACTGTTGAGAACTGAGAGCAAACTGAGAGTTGATGGGGGGTGGGAGGGAGGAGAGGGTGGGTGATGGGTATTGAGGAGGGCACCTTTTGGGATGAGCACTGGGTGTTGTATGGAAACCAATTTGACAATAAATTTCATATATAAATTAAAAAAAAAATAAAGTACTACTCAAGCAAACATAAGTAAAAAAAAAAAATAAAAAATAAACTGAGTAGTTGCATTATAGTGAATAATCTTGTTGGTATGTTTAAAAAAAATCCATTTGCCCTGTAGACATCTTTACTTTTTAATGTCAAATTTATGTACCTTTTTTCCATAGGTACTTTGCTGCCAGAGTGATCCTTCTAACGTGGCCATCTGGTCATGTCATTCTTTTCTTCAGAATCTTATTGTGGCACCTCATCACTTAATGGATAAAATGGAAACTCCTTAGCAAACCATGTGAGGTCCTTCATGATGATCTGATCTTTGCCTCCTTTTTAGACTCATTGCCTGCCTCATTCTTCTTCAAAGTTCTATGCATCAGGAGATATGTGTGGAGAGATACACATACATATACACAACATCAAGAATATTATTCAGAGTAACTTCTGGGCTGTCGTTTTCAAACGAACTCTAAAGATAAACCAAATTTTATTCCTTATTTATTTCCTGAGTTGGGGGAGGAAGATTAGAAGGTTCTCTGTGTGAACTGTAGCTGAATTATTTTCACTATATTATGGGGGTTGGCAAACTACAGTGCATGGGCCAAATGCAGCCCAGTGTCTGTTTTTGCCTGACCTGCAAGCTAAGATTTGTTTTTTATAGTTTTAAATAGTTGAAAAGATATCAAAAGAAGAATGCTTTGTGACATGTGAAAATTATAGGAAATTCAAATTCACGCCCTGAAGAAAGTTTATTGACATATTGTCATACTCAATCATTTACATATTGGTTATAGCTGTTTTCTGAGTATAGCCACAGAGTTGGGTAGTTTCTAAAGAGACCGTATAGCCCACAAAACCTGAGTATTTACTATTTAGCCCAACTAACTGATACTAACTTTATTAACTGATAAAAGTTACGAGTCGTTAGTTTATACTATAAATGGTCATTGACTATCATGAATTGGAGATAGACCAACTATGTCTGTTGAAGGCCTTTCAGGGCATAATTGCTTCTGTCTATCTACTGAGAAAAGATTGGCTACTTTGCCTTCAGAGGGATTTATCTGACAGTCTCCTGTTGTGTCTCCATTTGACACCCATGTTATGTCTAACTCTGAAGAAATTTCTTCCGGAGTATATTAATTGACTATTCCTTTTTCTCAAAAGAGGTATCCCAAGTGAAGAGTTTTAGAGCATGGCATATAAGAAGATTTTTCTTTTTCCAAGTCTCTCATATGCATATTTTGCATTAAAAAAGATCATTGTTATATGAAAAAAACCTTGATTTTTTAAATATTAGTTTGCTGTATGGATACCTGTGTTTAAGGTTTATGAGTTCGGTTATATTATTTATATTGGAAAAATTTGGGGGGGTTATGCAGTATATTAACACATTAAATCATTTGCTTAAATATTTATTGACTACCTGCTATGTATAAGTAGTTACTTTTGCTATTGTAGTCTTTCAGTTGAAGGTGGACATTTCAAATTCTTACTTAATATAAGCTAATAGTGTAATTCAGAATTCTTTGTCCTCATATTCATTCTGCCTCTGGGAAAAATATGGTTTAAGAAAATCCAGTGTATTACAATTTGTCACTTCCCTAAAATTTCATTAGCCAGTGTTGGTAAGTTTTACTGTTTTCATTAGGTGGCAAGGTATTATGAAAAGGAAAACAGTGATTTGAACATTCCTTCTTACAAATACCAGCAAGTGTTGCAAACCTAAAATTCACAAAGAAAAGTATATAAACAATAGTAATGGACAACTTATTCCAGATACCTTTGGACTAGGTATCCTTGTTTATTTCCTTCCTCTAATACTTGCATTATCTAATACTTGCATTATCATATCTGATTATATCAGTTGACATCTCATTATAGAGGTTGACAACTTGAAGAAATATGGCAACAGGTTTTTATTGCCATGGAAACCCCTCCTATGGATCCAGCCTTATGAGTGGATTAGTTATTAAACTTGGAAATGGGATGCGGTATCTAGATGTTGTGATTCAGTCATCTTAGCCATAGAGAATCTGCCTCAGATCTTTGTCAATTCCTTCTGCCTAAATGAAGGAAGTCTCTTCTTAGCACTTTGCAATCTTGGGTTGTGGGGTCCCACAATGTCTAGCCCTAGCTGCTGAAATTTGGTAAGGCAAAAAGCTAGTCAGGCTATGGAAGCTTAATGTGTATTTGTTGTTACTCTAGAATTAGTTCTGTTCAAATCCCAAGGAATTCTGTAGGGCTCCCTCGGATTGGGAATTAGGGTGAATGAAGGTAATTCGTTTTATTAGGATATGTGGGATGAAGATTTACTACGTAATCAGAGAATACATACAGCATCAGAGAATCTTAACTCTTCCTTTTTAGGGTTTTGAAGAGGAAGAAAGACTTCCTTTGGAAGTTGTTACAAGCATTCCTTTATGATAGGATGACAGTACTATTGTTTATGTAAGAAACTTTTGAAATTCTACAATCATGAGACCCATTTTATAGTAGAACATGAATTTGTGAGGTTTTGAATCATGAAAACATTCAAATTATTGCTCTGTCACTCACTAGATGTATGAGGGGCTAAAATCTATCTTGTAGGGTTTTGATGATGACAATGAAATAATCACTGACAATCCTTAGGACCATGTCTAGTGCTTAAGGAACGGTAATTTTTATTAGACCTTGGAAGGCGTCCTGAATTTCTCTTTTTTGATGTGTGCTTGACCCAGCTCCTTTCCAGAGTGTTTTACTAGCATTGTCAGTACAGCTTTTCCTTGTCTTGTCTTGCTCTCCTTTTCAGCCTTGCAAGGCATTTAAAAGACCCATGGTTAATCCAGCTACTGATTTATTTTGTATCCTGAAATTTTCTTTTATGAAAGATTTGATGAGAGCTGAGAGAATTCTTAAATAACTGTAAACTTTAAAGATTCTTATAGAAGTGAGATGCTGTTGGGCAGACTCCTGGTGTGCATACCTTTTGGGCTGTTTCCCTTTAAGTACCACAAGCTTGACAAAAATTAGTTTTTAATCTCCTCCATAAAAGAGCAAACAGTGGCATTTCTTTGAGACAGTGAGCCCAAGTTCTTTTTTTCAATTCGATCACGTAAATGTTTTCAATTTTTATAAACATTTCTCACATTTGTTAATAACTGGAATTTTCTATGATAACTTTATCCATCACCCATGTCACATGTTGGTAGCTTTTTGTAATTTTTCTTTTTTAAAAAGTTGCAGGTGGCAATCAGTTAAGTGGTTGCTACTTTTTTGTGTGATTTGCTTAATAAAAATGGCCTTGTTTATTTACAATGTAAAATAATACATTAGGAAAAGTTTGCCTCTCTTTAGTATAGCTATAACAAGTTAACTATTCCAAATCCCATTTTTTCCTGAGTTTTAATTACTTCTGTGACATTTTGCCCATTTATGCTAATCAGTGTATCATGCATATAAATTATTCATTGAATATTTTTTTTACTCACTTTTTCTTAGTTTTATCCTTATTTGTCAAAATATCCATGAACTGATAAGTTTGTGCTAGTTATAAGTTTGTGCTGGTTATAAAATAAAAACTAGTTCATCCTGAAGTCATCTTGCTTAATGTACTTGAGAAAGGCCATTCTTATGCAGCTTTGGTTCCAGATTGGATTATTTTGTATTTTTAAATAAATGAACTTCATAATGATTCCTCTCCTTGTTACATAATTTAATTCTAATTTTGTCTTTGGATGTATTAAAGGTAGACATTTATTAGTTGTCAACAAATGTTAATTGTCATTACTTTTAATCTCCTCACCCTCCCAACCCATTCTAGCTTTATAAAAAAATTATAAAGGTAATTCTCTGCTTGCAACCCTGAAAATAAACAAACTAGGGTGAATAAAGGAAAAGTTAGTGTTTTCCCTTCCCCTCAGGTCTCTCCCTTCTCTAGTTTTCCTCCTTGGTGTAGCCAACATTAATGAACACTGAGTATTTTTCAGCATCTTTTTCTCACTCAAAAACACATAAGTATGTACACATACCTATACAGGCTTTTTGTAACTTGCTTTATTCATTTACAAACATATCATGGTATCTCTCCAGTGTATAAATGGAACTCTAATTGTAAAAAGCTCAATAACATTCTATAGGGTACCACACCATAATTTATTCTGTTGTTACGTAACTAATGGATATTAAGATTCTTTCTTTCTTTCTCTCTCTCTTTCTTTCTTTCTCTCTCTCTCTCTCTCTCTCTCTCTTTCTTTCCTGTTACAAACATTAGTTCATTCTTACCCATGACCAGAGAAGCAAACATTCTATATAAAATGTTGACAAAATAAAACTAGTAGTATATTTAAAAAATTTTTTTTCAACGTTTATTTATTTTTGGGACAGAGAGAGACAGAGCATGAACGGGGGAGGGGCAGAGAGAGAGGGAGACACAGAATCAGAAACAGGCTCCAGGCTCCAAGCCATCAGCCCAGAGCCCGACGCGGGGCTCGAACTCACGGACCGCGAGATCGTGACCTGGCTGAAGTCGGACGCTTAACCGACTGCGCCACCCAGGCGCCCCTAGTAGTATATTTAAAAGATAATACATCAGGGGCACCTGGGTGGCTCAGTCAGTTAAGCGGTTAAGTGTCCGACTTTGGCTCAGGCCATGGTCTCCTGGTTTGTGAGTTCGAGCCCCACCTCGGAGCCTGGAGCCTGCTTTGCCTGCTTTGTATTCTTTGTCTCCTTCTCTCTCTGCCCCTCCCCCACTTGTGCTCTGTCTCTATCAAAAATAAATGTAAAAAAAAAAGTTTAAAAGATAATACATCAGTGTTTATTCCAAGAAGGCAGGGACAGTTAAATAGTAACATAATTTAACATATTAACAGATTACAAGATAAAAACTATATGAGTATCTCTCTCTTTTTGGATGAGTTGGAGGACTTTGTATTGTATTTAGACAAAATAGCATAGGGAAATGCCTGCCCATGCAGATAGTAGTCCAAGTTTTGTACAGTTCTTTGACCCTCAAGGTGATAAGCAGAAGCCTTTTTTTCCAGAGTCTTTGTGGAGACTTTGTGGGGCCTTTCTGCTTTGACCTTGGCCTAACTACAGGACTTTGGTTGCTAAAGCCTGGTACCTTTGACATATGGAAATAAGTATACTTCCTGAGACTGGGATGGATGATAAGGGTGAGCCTATCCAACTTAGGGCTGGCACTTTTTGTGATCTTGTGTTTGATTACTTTGGGCTTAATGAGCACCTTGTTGACCTCTGTACTGGTGGTCATTGTTTGGAAACATTGGTCTGAATCATTTTGAGGCCTTTCTCATGCTTGTTGGCAAAATATGCATTCCTTAGGATCTAAGTTTCTTGAAGCTTTCTAGGACTGGTTGGTTGTATATAATATTCTTGGATTTGGCCATTTCTATACTGCCAGCCACAACTCTGGGAGTGGTAGAGACTGGAAAAAAAGAGACCCATGGCTGTCATAATAGATGCCAGAAAAGCATTTGGAGTAATTTCCTCAGTGGATGTGGCATAATTTCTGAGTTCTTGCTTGAGTGAAAATGCCCATCTTTTATCTTGATCAGTGAATGATATCTTGGCTAGATAGTGTTCTTGGATCATCATTGTTTTTTTTTTTTTCCTGCTTTATAACATGTATACCTTATACCACCATTTTCAAGCTTGTGCAACTGATAAGTTTGATGCCTTTCTCCTTTCTTTATAAGTAACTCGTTCTTTATCTCCCACACAGTCTTGCCACGCTTATGTGGTCTGAGATTATCAGATCTAATCTCATTATGCACTTGATCCCTTTTATATCATGGGAAAGCCAGTACTGCCCATTCATCTTGCATTTCCTGGACTCCTGCCTATATTACTGTATTTTCCCCTTTCTGATCCCAGTTTTCTCCTTTTTTTTCCTTCTTATTCTTTAATGTTTAGTAGTAGTATAGTAAAATCATTTTAGTGATTCTGAGTTGTTATTCTCAGGTACAAATTGTTCTTTCAAAATGTAGTTTCAAATATTTATTTCAGGACAGTTTTTTGACATACTGTTTTTACTATTCTGTTTTTTGTTTTGATTTCCTTCTTCAGGGGTTCCTATCACTGTATGTTCCATCTTCTTTGCCTGTTTTCAGTATTTGCCAGTTTTTCTCAAATCTTTTTGATCTCTTTGAGTCTTAAATTTTTCTTTTTTTTAACCTATTTTTCTTAAGGGATTATCTGTTTTTATTCATTCTTGTCTTCTGGAATGATTCTTTCCTTTTGTTTGTAATTATTTTGTGTCATGTCATCTCATTTTGAGTTTTTATAATTCTTAGATCTATTCTTTCATGTCTTTTGTCATTTTCTTAAGGTCTTTTAGTTCATTTTGAAATGGCATGTTACAGAGTTGATCTTTTATGTGGGCACGTCTTTCTGGTATGCTTTTATTGTCTGTAGGGATGTTGTTATTATTTTAATGTTTATTTATTTATTTTAGAGAGGGAGAACAGGGGAGGGGCAGAGAGAGAGAGAGAGAGAAAGAGAGAGAAGAAAGAGAGAATCCCAAGCAGGCTCTGTGCTGTCAACACAGAGTGTGATGCTCGAACTCATGAACCATGAGGTCATGACCTGAGCTAAAATCAAGAGTCTGATCGACTGAGCCGTCCAAGTGCCCCTGTAGGGATGTTATTCTGCTCCTTATTTTTTCTTCTTGTAACTTAGTATATGGAATTGACCTTGATACTTTCTGTGATTCATTTTTATTTGAAATTAATTTCAAAAAGTCTTTTAGAAAATGTCTGGGTTCAGGAAATCTTCTAATTTCATAGAGCTTTTTCTGTGATTGTTTTTGTGTAGTGTTAAAAAATATGGTGGCTTGTATTCTGAGATTTCCTGGCCTTACTCTCCTCTAGTAGTTTTGTTTGGACCTTCTTTTCCCTTCATCTCTCTTGTTTGATCCCAATTTTCACCCTTTTGTGATCATTAAACCCTTTCTCTCTGCCTTCTGGAGTTCATCTGCAAAACTCCCTTTGTCTTTAACCTCTTCCCTAAACATGAATACCTTCTTGCTATAAGTAAAACTTCTCCCCTGAGGGCCATACTTCCCCATAGAGTTCTAAAGTGGTGGCTCCTCCTATTGATGTGGGTTAAGTGTTCTCTTTGCTTTCTCATAGTTGCTTCTAGACTTCTTTGGGGGCTCACTGGTACTCTTCTACTACTCCAGTTATGATTATTGGTATCTTCAGTATCCATACAGATGACCCTTCTGGTATTCTGTCTTCTTCACTTCCTCTCCTCTGCTGATCTTGTCCTTTGCCTCAGCCGTTGACTTCTGTGGCATATTCTGTGCAGATGTTTTTAAAACCCTCAGTGCATCTGCATTAACTGGGAAGCTTTGAGAAACTACAGGTGCCTAGGACTCACTGCCAGAAATTCTGATTTGGTTAATCTGGGGTGTGGCTTCATATGTTATATTTAACAGTTTTTCAAGGTGACTTTAATGTGCAGCCAAGATTGAGAGTCACTGTTCTAGAACTCCTTATTACCAATAGCTACAATTTTCTATAATATAATTTCTGGCATTTTACTCTCCAACTATCACCTCCAGTGTTTCTGGCTCACTTCTAAGTACCCAACAATCTTGATTCTTTGACCCCACTGGGACCTTTAATTTACCACCTTTTCACTGTTCCTCAGGGCATACATGTCCTCAGTTCCTTTTCTAACTTGCTGAATTCTGATTATAATTGCTCTTCTGCATCTATCCTCAACCCTCTTCATCTCTTTCCCTTGGTTGTTCTTGGCCTGGTAAAACCCGATCCTGGTTAAAACCAACCCTCCTTTTTCACATCTGCACACTTGTAGCTGTATATGGCTCAGCAAAACAGTCATGTTGACTTTAAATCCTTAGTACCCAGTGACTTTAACTTCATTTTAGTGCTGCCAAGCTATCCTACTTTATTATTCTAGTTCTTCCACACTCCCATTTGCTTAGTTGATTATATCTGTTCCTTGCATGCAAATCTTCAACATTTCCCTTTACATCCTCTCTTTCAGCTGGTGACCTTCCTTTCTATTTTATTAAGAAAATAGAAACGTTCTTCCCACCACCTGCATCTTTACCAGTTATTGTGAATTAACTGTCTTTTCTTCTATCGAAGGTCATTCCCACCAATTGTTCCTTTGAGCCCATCCCTTCTTGCCTTCTCAAGGACATTCTTCCTGCAATTCTTCCCTGTTATTCCTTTTCTGGATCACTGTCAACAGATTAAGAGCATATTGTAATTTCTTTCATTTGAAAGAAATGCTCTCTTGACCTTACTAACCCTTCCGGCTGCTATCCCATTTCTTTTCTCATTTATACCAGACTCCGGGAAACAGTTTTGTTTACCTTATCCATCTCTATTTTTTAAATAGTTTAATTAATAGTGTAGAGGTGTAATGTACATATTACAGAATTTACTCATTGTAACAGTATGATTTACTGATTATAGGTAAATCTATAGAATTGTGCAGTTACCACCACAATCCAGTTTTACAGTATTGTGATCACTCCCCAAAATTCCTCTGAGCTTATTTGCGTTCCATCTCCATTCCTAATGCTAGCCTTAGGCAACCACTCATCTTTCTGTTTCAGTAAGTTGGCCTTTGGACATTCATATAAATGGAATCATAAGTGGGTAGTTTTGTTTTATAATATGCAGTCTTTTGCTTCTGTCTACTTACACTTAGCATGATTTTGAGGTTAATCCATGTTGAGCATGTGTCAGTATGTCATTCCTTTTTATTGCTGAGTATTTTTGCATTGTATGGATGCAAAATGCCATCATCAAATGATGGGCATTTGAATTGTTTCCAGTTTTTGGCTTTTATGAGTAATGCTGCTATAGTCATTCATGTACAAGGCTTGGTGTGGATATATGTTTTAATGTCTTCTGGATAGATTCCTAGGAGTGGAGTTGCTGGGTTTGTGATCCATTTTGAGTTAATTTTTGGAGGTGGTGTGAGGTAAGGATCTGAGGTTTTTTGGTTTTGTTTTTTTTGTTTTTTTGTTTTTTTTTAATGAATATCCAGTTGCCCCAACACCATTTATTGAAAAGATTATCCTTTCTTCCTATGAATTGTCTTGACACAATAAAAAATGTACATATTACAAAATTTACCCTTTGTATTTGGGGTATGAGAAGGGATTATACTCCTATGGCTGTCTCACTACTTCGAACTTCCTGTTAAATCCCCAGATAGGCCACTGGGTTATTGCTTGCTCTGAACAGGATGACATCCTCAGGCTAGGAAATCTGACTGTTCACTTGCCACTAAGATGGCTACTTTAATTGTTAGTTCTATTAAATGGAGTCCTTTGCTGCAGTAGCAGCAAAGCTCCAGGTTTTCTTTGTCTGGCCCACCCTGCTTGAGCTACTACTTGTAGGGGGCAAGATTAAGGAGAATGAGAGTAGTCCCAGGCAAAATTGCCACAAGCTTCCATTGTTCTTACCCAATTTTGCCTAGTTTGCTTGAATAAACATTTCTTTGTTGTATGCCTTTGGTTGATTTCCAGAGTGCTATAAAGTCAGATCTCCATTCTCTTTGAACCCATCCCAACCAGGCTTCCTCTCCCACCGTTTCACTGAAACTGCTTGTTATGGTCATCAGTGGCTTTCATTTTGCTCAATCCAGTGATCCTTTTTCAGTCTCTGTCTTGCTTGATATGTCAGCACCGTTTGATAGAATTGATTACACTCTCTCCTCCTTGAAGTCTTTGACTTCCAAAATACTTGGTTGTTCTGTGTCACGGGATACTTTATTTTTGTGGATTTCTTTCACTTAGTCCTCCTCATCTCATAGCCTATAAAACTTGTAGTGCGTTAGGAATTTTATCTTTCCTGAGGACATTATTTCTCTTTCTGCCCTCTCAAGTGATGCCTTTCCCTTTTTTTGTTCTCATAACCCTCATGCCACTGGATATGGAGATAGATACTCTCTTTATTCCCCTTTTCAGCATTGAAATCATTCTCTTCCCTAAAATTCTTTAGCTTTGAAATTCACATCATCACATTTTATTTACTACAAACCCTGTTGGTGTTGACTGGATTTTCTGGTTCACCCCCATACAGTGACTTCTGATGGTTACCACCTGGAGTTAGGTCACACTTCACAAGTTAAGGGCATAGTCCTCCACTAGACAGCTCTCACTTCAAATACCAGCTTCAGGCTTCGGGGTTTCCAGAATCATCCTCATTTCTAACCAACTGGCTGTAAAGTAAATGTGGGGATTCCTGCTACTCCCTCACAGTTTTACTGTGGCAAAAAGGATACAAAACAGAACCAGCCAAAAGAAGGGACACAGAGAGAGGGTAAGGTCTAGGAAGCTCTCAAATGTGCAGCTTCTGGTGTCCTCCCCCTTTGGAATCAGGACACATCCTCCTCCTGGCACATCTTTCTTCTGGCACATCAGTGTGTTACAGTACATAGACTATTGCTAACCCTAAGGCTCACCCAAACTTTGGTGTCCTGGGTTTTTATTGAGGCTTTGGTATGTAGGCATGATTGATTAAATCATTGGCCACTGATTAAACTGTCTCCAGCCACCTCCACTCACTGGATGGCAGGCCTCTAATTATATAGTTGGTCTTTTTGGTATAGCCAGCCCCCATCCTGAGTCATTTTGTTAGCACAAACTATTTAGGGGCCCGCTATGACTCATCTCATTAACAAAAGCTATCAGGTTCCATCATGAATAACAAAGACACTCCTATCACTCAGAAAAAATTCCTAGGATTTAAAGACTACCTACCCCCCAGTAACTGGGAACAAAGGCTAGCCAAATTTCTTTATTACATAGGATTCCTTCCCTCTTCTTACTTTTTGGTTTTATTTTGTTTATACTCCCCTTCTCTCTCACAGTACTATTTCTGATCTGAATTCTTAGTCATTTCAACCATGTAGATAGTTTTTCAACATTCAGATCTTTCAGTTCTTTGGATTTCAGTGTTTGAATCTCTTTCTGTGATCTTGTCTTCCACCTCCCCTAAATCATTATGACTACCAAAGTTATTCCCTAGCAATAATAATTGCAACCTCTCCATAATTTCAGTTGTATGTGTCCCACTCTCTGGCCACTACTTGCTATCTTTCTAATCTTTTCCCCTTTAGTACCCTGACTCCCATAATTCTTTAACCCCACTCGGACCTCTTATCCAGTGATTCAGCCACCATTTCGTTGACTCTTTCTCTTGATAACTTCTTTCCCTTCCTTACTCAAGTCACTTATAATCATAGTTCTCCCTTGCACATACCTTTGACATCGTTTCTTCTCTCTTGATTCATTGTTCTTGCTGTGCCAAAACCACATTCCTGGTTAAATCCACTTACGACCTCTTCCATGCCTGCACCCATGAAGCTGAAATGTGGTTGGTGTAAAACATACAACCTTGCTCATTGGTTTTGTTTTAAATTCATGGCCATAAACCTCAAGTGGAACCATAATGCTTCCAGATAATCATGCTGTATATCCTTAGTCTAGTAGGTGGGAGAATGAATGGATGATGAATTTATACATTTTCCCTCTTTTTTCCCCTCTCATCTCACTTGTAATACTTTCATTCTTTTTCTCAGCTAATGACTTTTCTTCCTACTTGATTGAAAAAGTTGAAGAGAACTTCTGTAGAATTCCACAGTCATATCTACTCCTTTATCAGCATTTACATTCGCATATTCTGACAGTTACCATAGTACTATGTCTACTTCTGTCTGAAGGCAGTTCCTTCATTCGTCCACTAGATCATATCCACGCTTGCCTACTCAAGAACATTCCTTCAGTTATTTTCTCCTCTTTTAGTTTTTTTTCTCTGATTCATTCCCGTCAGCATTCAAACATGTTACTTCTCTCATGTTAAAAAAAAAAAAAAAAAGTCTTCTTGATCTTACTTTCCCCTCCAACTACCACCTAATTTCGCTGTTCTGTCTTGTAGCAAACCCTTAAAGAGTTGCATATAATGCTGTTTCATTTTTCTCCTCCCATTGTACTATATGCTGACTAACTTGGATGTAAATTTAAAATACACACATACATACATACATACATACACACAACATACTTTGGTGTTTTTTTCTCTAAGAACAGGGATATTCTCATACACCTCATATAATTATCAGAATCAGAAAATATTTAATATATATGTATATAAATATTCAGTATTTATTGTTGGTATAATATATTATCCACAGTCTGTGTTTAGATTTTATTTCTTTCCCTAATAAGTCCTTACAGCATTTTGCACACTGCCCCCCACCAAGTCTGGGATTCATTGTAGTATTCCTTCCAGCATTGCATTATTGGATTTAGTATTTAATCTGGAGCAATTCTTTAGCCTCTCTTGTTTCTTGTCATTGACACTTTGGAATATTACAGCCAGTTATTTTGCAGACTATACCTTGACTTGGTTTGTCTGTTTCCTTAGGTTTTATATTTTGGGGGCAGGGTACTATATAAATGATGTGTGTTATTGGTGCATCCTATCAGGAGGCATATAATTCTGATTGGGTCTGTTTTTGATCATGTTAACTTTGATCATTTGGTTCAAGTGTTGTCCACCAGTTTTTTTCTACTATACAGTCATTATTTTATTTTTGTAGTATATGAATAATTCATTGGAAGATATTTTGAAATTGCGGTTGATCCTTAAATGATGCAGGAGTTGGGGACGCTGACCCCTTCATGCAGTAGAAAATCTGGGTATAACTTGGCTCCCCAAAAACTTAACTAATAGCCTGTGTGACCAGAAGCCTTACTAATAACATGAACAGTCAGTTGACTCATATTTTGTATATTGTATTATTATACACTGTATTCTTATAATAAAGTTAGCTACAGAAAAGACTATGTCATTAAGAAAATCATAAGGAAATGAACATGTCATGGGAATAACAGGTACATCATAGGGAATATAGTCAGTGGTATTGTCATAATGTTATATGGTGACAGTAGCTACCCTTACAGCCAGCATAGCACAGTGTATAGAAAAGCTAAATCTCTATGTTGTACACAATGTTGAAATGAATGTAACATTGTTTATCAACTGTCCTCAAATAAAAATTTTTTTCTGTTTTTAAAAGTTTATTTGAGAGAGAGAGCGAGCGAGAGAGAGTGAGCGAGTGTGTGAGCACTGGAGGGGCAGAGAGGGGGAGAGAGAGGAAATCCCACGCAGGCTCTGCACTGACAGCACTGAGCCCTATGCAGGGCTTGAACTCACGAACCATGAGAACCAAGAGTTGGACATTTAACTGAGCCACCCAGGTGCTCCTCAAATAAAAAAATTTTTTAAAGATTAAAAATAATTTTAAAAAAGGAAAATCATTAAGAAAGAGAAAATACATAGGTAGTACTATACTGCATTGAAAAAAATCCATATGTAAGTGGACCTATGTAGTTCAAATCTATGTGGTTCAAGCATCAACTGTATGTAATCAAGTTGCTCATCAACTTTTACCTACTTGTTTTAGTATCATTACTAATTCTCACTGGAATTAACTATTATTACTAGGATGGCTGCAGAACAATGATTCTCTAACTCAGCCATTTTTTCTGCATTTATTAGTTGATATTTAAATTGGAAAAAATCAAGTGTTTTTTTCTTCTTAAGTAGGGAAAAAACCAGGTATGTGCTACTTTGTGTTTCTCTTGTGTGTCTACTTTAACTATTTACACAAAATATTTTATTTCTGACACTTCTAGTCACCAAATGTGTGGGGGTTTCTCCTTACAAAAATAAACAAATCTCTGACACCAGCTGAATGTCCTACAATTTAATTCAATTCTCACACTATGCTGCCCAAACATAGTGTCGGATCTCACAGGTAAGGGCTCTGTTTCACAAGAGTCTCTCCCTTACCCCAACTTAAGATGCCAGTGTCAGGCTCAGGTTATCACCTGTGTTTGTGACCAACTGGCTGTAAATTAGAGGTTCCCATGATCTCCCTCCTCGGGTTCACATAATTTGCTAGAGTGGTGCATAGAACTCAGGGAGACACATTTACCAGTTTATTAAAGGTCATGATAAAGAGTACAGACAGCTAGATGAAGAGGTACATAGGGTGAGGTATGGGAAGGTCCCAAGTGCAGGAGCTTTTGACCTGGTGGAGTTTAGGTGTCACGCTCCTTGTGTGGATGTGTTCACCAGTCTGGAAGTTCCTTGGACCCCACACTATTGGTACTTTATGGAGGCTTCCTCATGTAGGCATAATCAATTACTAACTTTGTTTCTAGACATCCCCCCCCCCCCCCCGCCTTCTTTGGAGGGTGTGGAGTAAGGATGAAAATTCCAAGCTTCCAAGCCTGGTTTGTCTTTCTGGTGACCAGCCCCCACTTAGAGCCATCCAGGAGCCCACCTAGAGTCACCTCATTAGAACAGAAGATATACCCCTAGTACTGTCATCAATTTAGGAATTTATAAGGGTTTTGGGAGCCCTGTGTCAGGGATGGGTCAAAGACAAATATTAGAACAAGAGTTGCTCCCAGTGTGTGAATCACTTAGGACATTACAACGGTTTTAGGAGCTCTGGGGACAGAGACCAATATATGTATTTTCTATTATTTCACAATATTCTGCTATGGAAGAGCCAGCCAAGCCTTCATCTTCCATTCTTTAATTAACAATACGAACTCATGGGTTCCTACTTTTTTTAGTGGGTTATGACCTATTTCTGTCATTTATTTGGTGCTCAAATTGTTCCTGGTTTACCCAGTGGGAGCAGCTTCAGGCTGGTTTCTTGTTACATGCACTGATCATTATTTTGAACACTTCTTTACTTTTTGGAGCACCAAGATATTCCAGCCTCAAATTTTGCTTTCCTATCCCAGCGGTAGAATCAGACATTTCTCCATGGAGCCTTGGATTCCTTATTTTCTTCCTTTTATTTGAGGTATGATTTACAAAGAATTAGATGCAAAGATGTTAATGTTATAATGAATTTTAGCAGTTATGTATATCTATGTAACTATTACCCCAAACAAGATATAGAACATTTTATCATCTAAGAAAGTTTACTCATGTCTCTTTATATCCAGTCCTCTCCCTTCCCCTAATTAAGAAGATCCTTTTTTTTTTTTGTTTTTTTAAACTTCTGCTGCCATAGATTAGTTTTGTCTATTCTTCCACTTCATATACGGAGAATCATACATTAAGTGTTTTTTGGTCTGGCTTCTGTATCAGTCTGAATCTAGTCAGAAGAGAGAAACTACATAGTAATTTCAATAGTGAGTATTTAATATGAAGAGTTATTTTTTTTTTTAATTTTTTTTTCAACATTTTTATTTATTTTTGGGACAGAGAGAGACAGAGCATGAACGGGGGAGGGGCAGAGAGAGAGGGAGACACAGAATCGGAAAGAGGCTCCAGGCTCTGAGCCATCAGCCCAGAGCCCGACGCGGGGCTCGAACTCACGGACCGTGAGATCGTGACCTGGCTGAAGTCGGACGCTTAACCGACTGCGCCACCCAGGCGCCCCAATATGAAGAGTTATTAACTATAACAGGGAAATGGATAACGAGGAATTGGCTAGTAAGAAGTAAAGACAAATTAGGAATAGCAGATATACGGAGAAGCCACTACTCCTAGACTAAGTGAGATGGAGTGTCCAGGGAAGAATGCTCCCTCCAGCACCGAGCTGACATCCAGCCTTTGTTGGAAAGGGCACGGCCATGACTCACTTGAATGGCAGAGAAATTGCTGTGATGTCACACTGAAAGAACTTTGTGGAAATCTGACTTCCAGAATTGCTGGAAATCTGTGCCTTGCAAAGGAAAACTATACAAGGGGAGGTGTCTCACCAAAGGTACTCTACTATAAAACCACCATAGGGAGAGTGTTTGGTGAAAGTGTTGGTTGCTGGGTACTCATGGCTGCCATGCAGCCCAGGGACAGGACATTAGAGAAGCTGCACATGCTGTAGTGACTTGATGCTGGAGAAGCTTTGCTACAGGAACTAGGTGCTGGAGAAATCATGCATACTGTAGTAGTCTGCTGAGCAAGCACAGTGGAACACAGAAACAAAACTCTTCCTGCAGAGTCTGTCCAGTGACCTCTTATAAAGCTTAATATCGTGCGAGCTGTCAAATGAAAAAATATTTAAAGATCTCAGGTTCACTTTCACAGAACAGGCAAAAAAAGGATGAATTTGGAGCTGAGAATCAAAAAGTTATTAGTGCAGGTCACATTTTCTTTGCAATGTCTTACTTTTTATTGTATGCTAGCCATTTTGTATAAAAGAATAGTAGAGACCTAGGTAAATAATATTCACCTCCATAGAGGGGCATGCTGCTGCTTGTGTCTAGCAACTAACTAGAGTAGGATGCTTGGTCAATCTGATTTATCTTTGACCTGTAACTGGGCTTTATTGTTGCCTAGTTAATTTCATTTCACCATTGGCTTCAAATATATTGAAGGTGGTGTCAGGATTCTCTTGTCTGGAGAGCTTAGTATCTGAATATTGGCAAGTTTTCAGAGATCTCTCAGAAACTGAGTCCCCAGCTTTCTGAAATGCAGAAGATTTCTCTCTGTTTTATTGCCTGATTGTCAAATGTTTTTGGCTTATCCTTCCTGTGTTTATTCTTTTAAAAAATTTGCATATATATGCATATTTTTATTTCCTCTTTCTTACAGAAAACGTGGCATAGTATACTACTCTTTTGCATTTTGCTGTTTTTTACTTAACAGTATACCTTGAAAATAATTTTATGTTACAGAGATGTTATTTCCTTTTTTTTTTTTTCAGTTGTATATAGTACTTCATTGTGTATATGGGCCATGATTTATTTATTTGATCTCCTATATTTGGATATTTACCTAGTTTCCAGTATGTTGCAATAAAAAAATACTGTGGTAAATAATCTTTTGTGTAAGTATTTTTATATTGTTGGAGTATATCCCTTTTTGAACTCCTAAACAGATACTTACCCTTTCTACTCCAGTGAAACTGCTCTTATCAAGGACCTCAGTGACCTCTGTGTTCCTAAATACAATAGTCATATCTAGATGAAGATTTCATGTGATCTCAGTCTGTATTCACTCCCTTGATGATCTCACTCAGTCTTATGTCTCTGTTTACTGTCTGTATGCTGGTAACTCCCAGGTGTATGTATCCAATCCAGATTTATTTCCCAAATTCCAAAGTCATATATCTAGCTGCTTAACTTGACATTTTTACTTGGACATCAAATAGACATTTCAAGCACATTTTCCCCCAAATTAAACTGCTCACTATCCTTTCCCTCTTCCCCCTAACTATTCTACCTGCAGTTTTTTTTCCATCTTGTTGTAGAAACTCCATCCTTGTACTTGTTTGGAATGTTGGAATCATCCTTGATTTCTTGTTCACTCCCCATATTCAATCTGTCAGGAGATCTATTGGCTACCTTCAAAACCTACCTAGAATCTGACTGCTACTGACCGTTTCTACTCAGGTCTGAGCTACTGATTTCACTTACCTAAATTGCTGTAGCCACCTTATTGGTTTGCTTCTATAGTTTCTCTTCAAAATAGCAGCTGGAGTGATCTTTTAAAAATTTGCCAGATCATGTTTTTTACTCTTCTTAATATCTGTCCTGTGAATTTTCATCTCACTAAGAATAAAAGGTAAAGTTCTTACAGTAAGGCCCTACACATTGTGGCTCCATTCAATTCTCTGAACTCACCTACTTCTCTAACCCTTGCCTCTTGCCCCTGATCCACTGGGTTTTAGCTACAGAGGCCTTCTTGCTGTTCCTTGAATAACCTGAGCGTGCTTCTGGCTTATGACCTTGGCTTTTACTATTCTGCCAAAATTTTCTTTCCCCAGGCATCTGCATAGTTTATTTCATCATCACTTTCAGGTTTATCTAGTTTACAATTATTACAACCCTCCAATCTTGATTTCTCTCAGCCCCCAATATTCCTGTCTCCTTTCCCTGCCTTTTTTTGCCCCCTCACAGGGTTTATCTGACATACTATCTTTACTTATTTATTTACATAAATACTTATATAGACTCTAAGCTTGCTAAAAGCAAGGATTGCTGACTGGTTCCTTGCTGTATCTGTGTAGAATAGCATTTGCCACATAATAAATAACCAGTAATTACTTGTTGAATGAGTTGAATGAGTTAGTCATATCTGGAACTCAGATCTCTTTAAATCTTAAGGCTTAAATATTTTTCTCAGTTTAGAGCATTGGTTCTCAAACTTCAGCATGCCTCATAATCAGAAAGGAAAACTGAAATTTCATTTACTGTAAAAGTATATTCAGAGAAATTGTTTTAAATGTTATGAATGCATGTCAAGATTATAAAAAAATTGGTAGGAAAAATAGGATTTTAATAGATCTTGTAAGACTCACAAGGAGAAGGAAAGGCTAATATTAAGGAGGAAGACTGGGATTTTGTAGAGAAAGAGATTTAAAAGTGATAATAGGGGTACCTGAGTGTCTTAGTTAAGTGTCTGATTTCGGCTCAGGTCATGATCTCACAGTTCGTGGGTTCAGGCCCTGCATTGGGCTCTGTATTGACAGCTTGGAGCCTGGAGCCTGTTTCAGATTCTGCGTCTCCCTATCTCTCTGCCTCCACCACCCCCCTCCAAATGAATAAGCATTTTAAAAAGTGATAGTAAATAAGTTAGCTTATCTGGTAGATAGGGATCTGACTGGGTGTGGGTGAGTGGGGTTTTAAGTTGTAAATATAAGTTGTCCTTAAAACTTCACCTCTCTTTTTTATCTCCAGTTGAATCTTCTGATTCTGTCTTGCTTTGTCTTCACCTTTTCTTTGCCCCTTTCCCTGATTATTGTATTACTTATCTATTCTGACTATTTTGTTTCATATCACATTCTATACTGTACTCCATTCTGATCCAGAATTTTATGTTCGTAGTATTATTTTTCAGGTATCGTTTGGTAACTTCATTATTTTAAGGTAAGAGTTCTGGCTGTTATTTTAAAAAGTGACTAAACTTTTTCTTAATCTTTAGTTGTCATTAACTGTCCATTTGAAATTTCACTTTATCTGAAATAGAATTCTTAGTTTTAGTTGTGAGCCCCTCCCCTTATTTGGACTTTTATTAATCCATTTAATTTTTAAACTGTCTCAAATTCATATACTTCATTCAATAGCATTTGGGCATGCACATTGTGGTGTGGGTATGCTGTAAGTATTAGGTGAATGAACTTATATAATAAAACTTTCAAGTGTGATTTTTTCTTCTTTGTACCTCACCAAGGACACCTTTCTTGATTAAAACTATTCATTCTTTGATTCTCTGCTGATAGAATTTTTGATACCTCAGTTTTTAATAACTAGGTTGTGTGTGTGTGCACGTGTGTTAGTTGACATCCCACTGTTTCATTGCTTTACTGATGAATAATTTAACACTACTGATGAATAATTGAACACATTCTGTTAAATGAGAAGTTTTGTGAGATAATTGCCTTTACTGGTCTTCTGGGTATTAGATTCTTTCCCTAGGTGCTTTTACATTCTATATTAGGGTTGTGTTCAGCTGCATGTAGCAGAAACTCAAGTACAGTGGCTTAAAAATTGAACTTCTTCCAGAAACAAAGAAACCTGGATATAGGCTCAACTGACTGAGCCACCCAGGTGCCCCGATTTTGTGTAAATAGTATTTAAGATATTTTTTAGAATGTGATGCTCTTTTAGAAACGTTTATTGGTTTATTTATTTATTTATTTTTAATGTTTATTTATTTTTGAGAGAGAGAGAGAGAGAGAGACAGTTCATGAGTGGGGGAGGGGCAGAGAGAGAGTGGGAGACACAGAATCCGAAGCAACCTCGAACCCCAGAAACATTTATTGGTTTAAAAAATTTTTTTTAACGTCTATTTATTATTAGGAGACAGAGACAGACAGAGCATGAGTGATGGAAGGGCAGAGAGGGGGAGACACAGAATCTGAAGCAGGCTCCAGGCTCTGAGCTGTCAGCACAGAGCCCGACACGGGGCTCGAACTCACAGACCGTGAGATCATGACCTGAGCTGAAGTTGGACGCTTAACCGACTGAGCTACCCAGGCGACCCACGTTTATTTTTTTATTTATTTATTTTTTTAAATACAGCGAATATAAGAGGTTTCCTGCTGCTTGATCTTTTGGATATATAAAAATGATGAGATTCTTGTATCAGAATCAAGATAAACTGTGAATGGCGTATGTAGTTTTATTGAGATCTGCTCAGATAGAGGATTATCACAGCATCTTACAAGGACTGTAGTTGGCTTTTCAAATTAAACTAAATATAATAATGTTTAATAACCTGGGAATTGTCATAAGGCAGATCATTTCAGGTTTCTTTTCTGAATTCATTAGTGTTCTGTGATTTTATAATCACCACCTGCCTAAATATTAATATTCTTAGTGTGTCTGACCGAAAAAAATCTAATATCTCAAATAATAAAGTGTCACCAATTTGATATTTTGATAAATGCTTTTATTAAAAATAAACTTGTTCTCATACTGGCAAAAGGTTCCCCATTTTGCTTTATATCTTTTTAATTTCTTATTTGCAAATTCTGGTACTTCATATACTTGTTTGGACCACATTATTCTTCTTTGTAGCCTTACTGATAACTACTCATTAAAGTGTATTTGTTTAGCTTACAAACATGTCGAAGATATGTATAGGTAGAGATATTAAAACAAGTAGAAAGTATTATTTACACTGAGAGAAGAACCTAAGTTCTCTTCTCTTCCTCTGCCTTCTCCCACTGCCAGGGTTCAAATCCCATTGATCATAGTTTGGTTGGGGAGGTGGTGGTTTGCATTAAGGAATAATGGGAATTTCCTCATCTCTCCCCATGAGGGACTTCGAATGCTAGAATAATTAAACTAAACTTACCACTCTTTCAGAAAATATTTATTGAATGTTAACATGGGCGATAATGAGCAACTTGCTAGAGATACAAAGATGAATTTAGGGAAAAACATTACCTCATAGTACATGATTTGAAGCACAGGTTTTGGAGTCTGACAGACCTGAGTTCACATTCTGACTTGTTTATTTGCCAGCTGTATGAGTTGTGACAAGTTATTTGACCCCTTGAAGCCTCAGTTTTTTTGTCTGTAAAAGACTCATGTCAGTAATTTTGGGTGAAGTGAATGAATGCACCGAAAGTGCTTAGCACAGTTTTTGGCATATGGTAAGCTTCTCAAAAACTGTTATCTACTACTGTGGTGATGTATAGTGAGGAGTAAACACACAATCCAGTGGAGAGAAAGTGGGTTTTTTTTTTTTAGGGGAGGCTGGGGGCAGGAGACTAAAACATATTAATGAGAAGTCACCTGTCACATAATTAAAAAGTATGTTAGATTGATATCCTCCACCCTTGTTACAGTGAATTAAGTAAGTCTCCACTGAACACAGTCTTTTTGACTCACCTGTAATTTTTTTTTTTTTACTTAGTGTAATAATTTTTCTTGCAAGATATGGGACATATATATGAGAAATCAGATTACCTCGTTCTCAGGATGTCTTAGACTGGACCTACTTTCTTGCTTTAAATCTTTTTTTGTAGGTTTTCTTTGGCACTTAAGCTTTGCTCATACTATAATGAGGTTTTCTCTGGTTACATGTTGAGAATAGCAATGGTGTTCATGTGTAAGAATGATTTTTGAAGTTAAATGCAGTTGATGTATAGTGGGATCGTGTATTAAGGTATATAATTGTTTTGGGTTATAGCCCCAAATACAGGAATTTAAAGGAAAATAGATAAGGAAAAAAAATTTAAATGATATACAATTAGGGCTACATAATTAGGAAAAAATAGTAAAATGATTCTCACTGAGTATGATTTAGGTATCCCAGATTTACAAATCCAGCACTCAGGCACAGCTCTGACATTTCTTTAAGAGACCAAATCACCACCAACTGTAGTTGTTCAGCATGCCCGGGATCTGAACGTAGAGACAGAAGGAAGCAAGAGTAATATTCTACTTTCCTTCAAGATGGAGAAAAGAAGCCATGGTTTATGTGTAAACTTTCCCTTGAACTTTATTTCAGGGAAGCTAGGAGAAATTATTTTACTTCTGCAAAAGTCTACTTCCAGGAAAGTAGCATTTTAAAAAAGAAGTAGGCAGCCAGTGTAAGAGACATGTTATAAATCAAGAACTAAGGAGTTTAGGAAATTGATGGTCAGAAGATACGGGAAAAATGGATGATGGTTTGTGTCTCCAATGAATACTGATTTTCAGTTCACACTTTAATGTTTAACAATTGCGTAGTAGGTGCCAGACTGTGCTGAAGTGCTTTAGTTGCCTTAATTTTCACAACATATGAATGGAAAGTCACTTTCATTTATTTTTATTTTTATTTTTTAATTTTTTTTAACATTTATTCATTTTTGAGAGTGGAGCGTGAGTGGGGGAGGGGCAGAGAGAGTGGGAGACACAGAATCAAAAGCAGGCTCCAGGCTCTGAGCTGTCAGCACAGAGCCTGATACGGGGCTTGAACCCACAAACCATTAGATTGTGACCTGAGCTGAAGTGGAATGTGTTTTTTTTTTAATTTTTTTTTTTTTTTAACGTTTATTTATTTTTGAGACAGAGCATGAACAGGGGAGGGGCAGAGAGAGAGGGAGACACAGAATCTGAAACAGGCTCCAGGCTCTGAGCGGTCAGCACAGAGCCTGACGTGGGGCTCGAACTCATGGGCCGTGAGATCATGACCTGAGCCGAAGTCGGACACTTAACCGACCGAGCCACCCAGGCGCCCCTGAAGTGGAATGTTTAACTGATGAGCCACCCAGGCGCCCCAAGTCACTTTCATATTATTAGCCTCAATTTGCAGATGAGGAAATGGAGTCTTTGAAAGGCTAATTAGTTTGCTCACACTCAGAAAACTAGTTAAGTGGCTGTGGGGAATGTCCCCAAGCCCCAATCCTTGCCATTATACTAATACAATTAACTGTTTTGTTTGGTGTTAAGAGAGAATCAAATATGAGAGTGTTGATTAAAGACAGATATTGGGGGGCGCCTGGGTAGCTCAGTCGGTTAAGCGACCGACTTCAACTTCAGGTCATGATCTTGCAGTTTGTGAGTTTGAGCCCCACGTCAGGCTCTGCGCTGACAGCTCAGAGCCTGGAGCCCGTTTTGGATTCTGTGTCTTCCTCTCTCTCTGCCCCTCCCCCGCTTACACTCTGTCTCTCTTTCCTTCAAAGATAAATAAACATTAAAAAAAAAAAGACATATTGGGAAACTTGATTTCTAAAGCTGGTTCTGATTTGGTGAAAATTCTGGGGATAGTTAAATAATCTGCCTCACATCCATTACTGAGCCATCTTCTTGTCAAGCCTGGTTTCTCTTCTGATATCTTCTGCTTTCTATGTCTGTCAGGTTTAGAAATTGGAGGTTGGTCCTGGCATTATCTTTAAATGTCCAAAGTAGATAGCGGGGAGTAGCATAGAAGCCAAGTAAAGATTTAAGTAACATTTTTGAAAATTTGAGGATGGTTCATGTTTGGAGGATTAATAGATTTGACTTTGGTCCATATATCATGATGGAATCATAAAAAATTGCTTTGCAAGACAGGTATCTTGATAAGAGTAGTTGATTTCTTACTATAATCATTATAGTTATCAAAGTGTTCTTGTAGTTAAACTTATTTTGATCTTCTTAATGACAGTGTAGCTATTCTGCTAACTGCCCATAAAGTGTGAGTTTATTGACAGTGTTCATTTGGTTTTAGATTATTGCAGTGTCTAAGATTATCCAGTCATTGCTTTCTAAGAATGCTCGTTAGAAAACAGCAAACTATTTTCCATTGTCAACACTTTAAGGATTGAGATTTGAGTCTTTTGGTGGACATAAGTACTAATATACTCACTTCTGTTATATCACTTATTTTGAAAATGTGAATTATTTTAATGTGATTGATATAGCAGGGAATGATTTGACCTTAATGGGAATTTCTCATGCTTAAGCACAATTTCCTCTGTGAGAAATACATGGTAAATGTAAAAAACTGTACCCCACTGAAACAGGTTGCATAGGAATATACAAAATGCACACATCTCAAACATGTACCGGCTATCTCAGTTTACCTTGTAGGTTGTGAGTTACACCCATCCACATTAGGTATTACAACTTTATATATGGCATCTGATAACACTTTTTCCACCCTCCTTCACATCTACTTCCAAGTTAAAACCCTTCTGACACTTCCACGAACAAATCTCAGGTCTTTTTCAAGGTAAAGTGCCATATTTATTGTAGTATTTCTTTCTTAGCCATTTAATTTGTGTAAAATTGTGCTACTGTGGTTTTAGGTTCTTACTGCTGGTGGTTTTTTGTTTTTTTGTTTGTTTTTTGTTTTTTTATTCATTACTGACATAGTTTTGAGTGTTGTGTTCTCAACCCCATTTTTTCCATAAGCTTTCTGGTTTTTATCATGTGATTTTGCACAAAATTTTACAATGGGTTTTTCTATTCTGCAAGTCTACTATTTTTATGGCTTAGGTTTTTAATATTTTATTTCTATATTTTTAATACATCTAGAATTTATTTTTGTATGTAGGCAACAGTAGGAATCCATCAACTCCGTCTGCCATTTCTTTCTTTAATGACAACCTCTGCCTCTTGACCCAACATTTACTAAATCTTCGTCTTCCCTTGCTCCCCCTTCAGTTTGACATTTTACCTTTTCCTATACTTAACTTTGGACTCTATCTGAGCCCATATCAGTAAAAGTTTTACTTTATATTAGTTAAAGCTGTATCTCTGAATACCTACTGGGGATTAAAAGAAATTGATGTATTTGTATAGATGGATTCCAGTTCTTAGTTTTAAGTTCTATTAGTGTTTTGACATTAAGAATGTTTATCTTTGTTTGATACTTGGTGTCTTGCATAAACTGCCCTAAACACTCTCCGTAGGTCTAAATAACCAGGCTTATAAAGATAATGATTTTTGTGATTATTTTTTAAAATAGGGAATATGATGAGAGGATGCCGTTTATACTTTTCTTCTTTAAGTAATTTTTTAACCCACAAGCCAGCAGAATAATTTTATTTAAATTCACTAAGATTATTTTCATCTATCTAAAGGTGGAGTAGATAAGCATTTGTAGTTTTTATACTACCCAGCATTTTGAGAATATTACTGAATTTTACATTATATGAAACCATCTGTAAGGTCTCTTACTTCTCTGTTAGGCTGTGAGTTTTCTTTCTTTATATATATATATATTTTAAAGATGTTATTTTTAAGTAATCTCCACATGAAACATGGGGCTTGAACTCATAACCCCAGTATCAAGAGCCATGGGCTCCATCGACTGAAACTTGCCCCTAGGCTGTAAGTTTCTTGAGAGCAGTTCACTGTTGCTATCCGTGGTACCCAGCATGACTCTGAGCATGTTAGTAGACACTTCAGAACTGTTTGTTTATTTAAACTCTCTTATAAACTCCCAACACTCTTTGTATTTCTCTTGTGCTACTAGCACCTTCTATTTTTAATTGTACTCGTCTTCGGTTTTCCTTAACTCTCATTACCAGACTGGATGCTCCTTTTAGGCAAGAAGTATTATTAACTTAAAAATTTTTTTCTCCAGTGCCTTCTCAAGGCCTTATACTTTGTTCATAATGAACATTGAATAACTAGAAGATCAGAAGACATTTTATTTTAAATTTTATTTGTAGATTAAGACTAGAAAAAGATTTGAGGCAGCCTTCCCCATCTGTATTTCACATGTGTTAGAAGTAGAGAAGCTTTCGTAAGCCCAAGAGTATAATTTGTAAAGAATTTTAGCTAACGTGTTACTAAAATAAAGTTTTTACTGTGTGTATGTGCGTTTTGGTTGTTTCTTCATGTTATTTGTAAGAATGCTTAGTGCCTGGACTTAGTCCTCTAAAATAGCAGGTTAATTTTAACTTCACTGTCCTGCTGGACTGGTTCATTATATGGTTTGGAGAAACCAAGGGAAAGCAAATGATGCAGGAAGTGGTAGTGGTAGTTCCGTAAATACTCTGTTGATTTGACCTTTTACTGAACCTGGTGGCAAAACAGTTCTATAATGTAACTTTAAAATATTTGATTAGAAAATGTGTATATTAAAAAAGGATCTAAAGTTTTAAATTTCGTTTTCATGATTTTGGATTTGTTTTTGGTGTAGTGCCATTGGATATGTATTGAGACATTGTAGGTTGGGGGGATACTCAGTGAGAAGCCAGTCAACTTGAAAGGCAAAGATTTTTCTAGAGTGCTCTCTGATCCTTCACTCTTAGAGATCTTATTTGTTTTGTGGGATTCACAGAAAATTTATACTGACTTAATAATTAAAAATTTTTACTGACAATAATAAATAAATACTTTGGAGGCGATTAAAATGTTTTGGAACTAGACAGAGATGGTGAATGTAGTACATGCCACACTGAATTTCATTTATTATTATTTTTTAAGTTAAAAAGTGTATTTATAAAAATTTTACCTTTATATCCCTTTTAATACTGTACTTATTTTATGTTGGAACCTTTGTAAAGTTTTATGTACATTTTCTGACAGTTCTAACGTACATATCTATCTATATATATATATACACACACACATGCATACATACATATGTCTATAAACTCATAGTTTTAAAAATTATAATAAGGCCATACTTTACATATTACTCTGTGATTTCTTTTCACTTAAGGATAAAACTTGGAGAATTTTTAATCTTGAAATAGATGCACTGCACATTGTTTAAACTGTACATAGTATTCCATGGTTCATGGAATATGTCATGCCATGGTATATGTCCAGAATTTGATCATTTCCCTATTATTTGATCCTCTTTCTGGTCCTTCTTTCCTACTTTAAAAAAGCAATTAATAAACTTTATTTTTAAGAGCAGTTTTGGATTCACAACAAAATTGAGCAAAAAATACAAAAGTTCTCGTGTACTCCCTGTCCCCACACATGCATCCTTCCCCACTGTCAGCAACCCACACCACAGTTGTACACATTTGTTAAAATTGAACCTACATTGACACATCATTATTACCCAAAGCCTGTAGTTTACATTAAGGTTCCTTTCTGGTTCACTGCATATTTCACTAAATTACGAAGTAGAAATGGCTAAAGAGAGAATTAGTGATTTGCAGATAGGTTTGAAGAAATTGCCAGAGTGCAGTGCAGGTAAAGAGATGGAAAATATGAAAGAGTGGTGAGTAGAGTAGTTTACTACTTCCATTCTGTAGTAAACTCTTTTGGTTCCTGCTCATAGGACTGTTTTAAGCCTGTTTTAATACTTAGAGGGAATAGATGACTTAAAAAACATTTTTCAAAAATTGACTCAAGAAATAGAAAACCCGAATAGACCAATAACCATTAAATGGCTTGCATCAGTAGAGGAGAAGACTCAGTCCTGTTACTCTCTTCCCCTTAGTTGAATCCTGTGACTCCTTGTAAAATGGAATACTTCTTTTGCCTTTAGTCAGTAGAGTGTATGCCCCACTGACACTATGTGGCATTGCCAGGCCACATAGAAAGTGTCCTTTCTGGGCATCCTCAGTTCATAGATCAGAATTTTGGTTGGACTCTCTGGTCCAGAGGAAGTGTTTCATTCTATAACTGAACTGTGATTTCTTCCCAGCCCTTCACACTCTGTGTTCTCTCTACCCTTCTCCTGTCCTGCAGTACTGATACCATTCTCATACCCTTGTCCTAGATATATCGCAGGCACAATCCACAAACTGAGGCTTCTGCATTAGAGTATGTGAAAGGGAACTCATTGCTTCCATGTGTGGTAGTGGGAGGTGTCTTCCTTTTCTTTGAGAAGTAACTAAGGACCCCTTAATGCCTAAGGAGCATTAAGTATCCGTTCCCTCTTGTTAAGATTATTCTGTCCTCCTCACTTGTGGGATGGTGATATGTGTTGTTAAACGTGGTCGGTGAATGAGGCTCTTCTCTGCTCCCACTTGGAGCACTACTGGCTCATCTTTGCTTATTAGTGTCAGTTAGCAGGCAGGGATGGTTACTCTCCCTTCTTTTCCCTGCCAGTTCTGGCCCTGGTTTGGTTGTACCATATAAGCTGGCAAGTATCCCTCTGAATCATTAGATATTACTTCTGAGATAGTATACAGCTGTTTGCAAAACCCATTTACTGGAGTACTGTAGTCCCTTATACAATATCCCATTAGTTAGTGATAATTTCTGACATTCCTGGAATAGAGAACATCATTACCTTTAGTTTTCCCTATGAGAAGTGTTCACTTTCTCTCCTTTACTGCTATAGGATGCTACAAATCTTCCCACTTTATACCAATATTCCACTCTCATTTGGGAGCAGTGGCTCAAGTTTTAAGGGTATGTAAATCAAGACTGCTTCAGATACACGTACAGAACTCTGATGACCTCCACTCCTCCTAGATTTTGCCTCAGTGGTTTAGGGCTAGAAGCTGTTGATTATGCACTAACAATAATGAATACTGTGATCATAGTTTAAAGATCACTCTTGTTGCTCTGTGATATTCTATTTAATGCTGTTAAGGACATGTATGAGGTTTTTATCAATCTATATTTATGAAAGTACCTCCATACAAACTCCTTACATTTTTGGATAATCATTTACCTCAGTGATAAAATTCATACTTATTAACAGTTAATTAGTCTTTCTCTTGATAGTTTCTGAATAGGGAATGCCATATGTTTATTTTCTCCAAATCATCTTGATACATTATTGCCCCCTCAGTCATCTGAGGTGGGTATATAAAGGGTTATTGTGCAAAGGCTTATTGAGGTGGTAAAAAGTCATTACAGGGACACTGATTTTTCCAGCATTGTTTGAAATTGCTGCTTGCAGGCCTTCCCCATCTCTCTCCAAAACTAGGCTATAGATTGGGTACCTGCCTTTCCAGTACACACAGGTGCCTCTGCTATTTTCTTGCTGATATAAGATGCTAAGGCCTGGCAGGTTCTCTCTACTCACCTTGGCAAGGGCTTAGTGACAGCCATACAGTCTGTCTGTAATATTTGCTTAGTCTTTCAAAGATCTTTTCTCTAAAGGTGGTGAAATTAGGCCTTTGAGCACAGTCCTCTCTGGGTCTGTTCCTTGTTTGAGAATTTTTGGGTCTGCCTCATAGCTTCTTTAATTGAGTTATGGTAGAGCTGACACTCATCCAAGTGATGGTTTTAATTTTCTCCTTTAGGCAATATAGCACCATGAGAGACATTCTTGTCTCCTTAACTTACATTCTGCTTTCCTGTTGGTTTAGAAGCTTTGATTTTAGTGTGAGATGCCATTTCTCAGTACTCCATTCACCTGGCCTGAGTGGGGCTAGAGGGTGAGGACATAGGCCTTAGCCAATCAGTGTGTCACATTGGTTTCTTCAGTACTACACACATTACCTAAACCACCTGATTGGAGTGAATCTTAGAACAAAGACCTTGCTCTCTTCTGCTGGACTGGGTGTGCTGATGATGGGAGTTTGAAGTTGTTGGGGGACCACAGTGTGGAGGCCGAGAATAGGTCCAGTGTGGGTGAAGCAATCAAGAGTTGGATTCTTGTGATATCCTCAAGCCTTGGTTGCAGCAGAGGTCAACCTTACCCCTGATCATTCTCTAAAATAAACAGAAAGTTCTCTATTTTGCTTAACCCAGTGAGGATTGAGTTTGTTTCCTTGATAGAAAGACTTAACTTCAGAGAATACCTTAAATAATTGCTTCTCCTGGGCGCCTGGGTGGCTCAGTTGGTTAAGCATCTGACTTGGGTGCAGGTCTTGAACTCATGGTTCGTGAGTTCAAGTCCCGAATCTGGTGAGCTTGTGTCCTGCATCAGGTGAGCCCTGCTTTGGGTGAGCTCAGGGCCTACATCGGATGAGTTCAAGGCCTGCTTTGGATGAACATGAGCCTCTCTTTGGGTGAGCTCTGCTTACCCCCCACCCCCACTCTCACTCATTTGCATTCTCTCTCTCTCTCTCTCTCTCTCTCTGTCATTAAAAAAAAAAAATTGTTTCTCCTATTTTTTGTAAGTCCTTCTAGATAGTTATGTCTTTACTAGATGTTGGGATGTTTGTACAGACTCTAAGACTTGATTGTCATGCCTGTTTTTAAAACAAACTCAATATGGTCCCTTAAATAATTGTGACAGAACAGTCTTTTGAAAATGTGAAAAATTCCTGGGATTTCTGTAACTCTATTCTCTTTTTACACTAACTATTACTCCTGCCTCATAGCTGGTGTTGCTTTTTTTTTTTTTTTTAATTTAAATCCAAGTTAGTTAACATATAGTATAATAATGATTTCAGGAATAGAATTTAGTGAGTCATCACTTACACGTAACATCCAGTGCTCATCCCAACAAGTGTCTTCCTTAATGCCCCTTGCCCATTTAGCCCATCCCCTCACCCAGCACCCCGCCAGCAACCCTCAGTTTGTTCTCTGTATTTAAGAGTCTCTTATGGTCTGTCTCCCTCTGTTTTTATATTATTTTTGCTTGCCTTCCCTTATGTTGATCTGTTTTGTATCTTAAAGTCCACATATGAGTGAAGTCCTATGATATTTATCGTTCTCTCACTGACTTATTTTGCTTAGCATAATATACTCTAGTTCCATCCATGTTGTTGCAAAGGGCAAGATTTCATTCTTTTTGATTGCTGAGTAATATTCCATTTTATACATATATATATATATACCACATCTTCTTTACTCATTCATCATTCGATGGACATTTGGACTCTGTCCATACTTTGGCTGTTGTCGATAGCACTGGTATAAACATTGAGGTGCATGTGCCCCTTTGAAACCACTCCTGTATCCTTTGGATAAATACCTAGTAGTGCAATTGCTGGGTTGTAGGGTAGTTCTATTTTTAATTTTGGAGGGAACCTCCATACGCTTTTCCAGAGTGGCTGCACCAGTTTACATTCCTACCAGCAGTGCAAAAGCATTCCTCTTTTGGGTTTTCCAAGTAGAGTATTATGCCATCTGTGAAGAGTGAAAGTTTGACTTCCTCCTTGCTGATTTGAATGCCTTTTATTTCTTTGTGTTGTCTGATTTTTAAGGCTAGGACTTCCAGCACTATGTTGAATAACAGTGGTGAGAGTGGACATCCTTGTCATGTTCCTGACTGTAAGGGGAGAGCTCTCAGTTTTTCCCCATTGAAGATGATATTAGTGGTGGGTCTTCTGTATATGGCTTTTATGATCTTGAGGTATGATCCTTATATCCCTACTTTCTTGGGAGTTTTTTTATCAAGAAAGGATGCTGTGTTTTGTCAAATGCTTTTCTCTGCATCTATTTAGAGGTGGTTCTTATCCTTTCTTTTATTAATGTGATGTGCCACATTGATTGATTTGCAGATATTGAACCAGCCCTGCATCTCAGGAATAATTGTTGATTGTGGTGAATAATTCTTTTCATGTATTGTTGGATCCAGTTTGCTGGTATCTTATTGAAAATTTTTGCATCCTTGTTCATCAGGGAAATTGGTCTGTAGTTCTCCTTTTTGGGGGGGGGTCTCTGTCTGGTTTTGGAATCAAGGTAATGCTGGCCTCATAGAATGAGTTTGCAAGTTTCCATTCCATTCTTTTTTTTTTGGAACAGTTTCAAAAGAATAGGTGTTAACTCTTCTTTAAATGTTTGATAGAATTCCCCTGGAAAACTATCCAGCCCTGGACTCTTGTTTGTTGGGAGATTTTTGATTACTGATTCAGTTTCTTTACTGGTTATGGGTCTGTTCAAATTTTCTATTTTTTCCTGTTTTAGTTTCGGTAGTTAATATGTTTCTAGGAATTTGACCATTTCTTAAATGATTGTCCAGTTTGTTGGCATATGATTGCTCATAATTTTCTCTTATTATTGTTTGTATTTCTGCAGTGTTGGTTGTGGTCTCTTTCATTTGTGATTTTATTTATCTGGATCCTTTCCTTTTTCTTTTTGATCAAACTGGCTAGCGTTTATCAATTTTGTTAATTCTTTTAAAGAACCAGCTCCTGGTTTCATTGATCTGTTCTACTGTTTTGTTGTTGTTGTTGTTTTTTTTTTTTTTTGAAATCGATATCCTTGATTTCTGCTCTAATCTTTACTATTTCCTTTCTTCTAGTTTTGGGTTTTATTTGCTGTTCTTTTTCCAGGGCTTCAAAAAAAATTTTTTTTAATGTTTTTATTTTATTTTGAAAGAGAGACAGCGTGTGAGCGGGGAAGGGGCAGAGAGAGAGGGAGACACAGAATCCGAAGCAGGCTTCAGGCTCTGAGCTGTCGGCACAGAGCCTGACGTGGGGCTCGAACTCACAGACTGTGAGATCATGACCTGAGCTGAAGCCAGACGCACAACTGACTGAGCCACCCAGGTCCCCTCTTTTTCCAGGTCTTTAGGATGTTAGGTTAGAGTGTATATTTAAGACATTTCTTCTTTCTTTAGGAAGGCCTGGATTGCTATATAATTCCCTGGTATGACCACCTTTGCTGCATCCCAGGAGTGGACTGTCATGTTATCATTTTCATTGGCTTCCATGTATTTTTTAATTTCCTTTTTAACTTCTTGGTTAACCCATTAATTCTTTAGTAAGATGTTCTTTAATCTCCAAGTATTCATTGTCTTTCCACATTTTTTCTTGTGGTTAATTTCGAGTTTCACAGTGTTGTGATCTCAAAATATGCACAGTATGATCTTGATCTTTTTGTACATGTTGAGGGCTGATTTGTGTCCCAGTATGTGATCTATTCTGCAGAATGTTCCATGTGCACTTGGGAAAAATGCATATTCTGCTGCTTTAGGGTGAAATGTTCTGAATGTATCTGTTAAGTCCGGCCGGCCCAGCGTGTCATTTAAAGCCATGTTTCCTTGTTGATTTTCTGCTTAGATGATCTGTCCATTGTTGTAAGTGGGATGTTGAAGTCCCCTACTATTAGGGTATTATTGTCAATGAGTTTCTTTATGTTTATGATTAATTGATTTATATATTTGGGTGCTCTCACGTTGGGGACATAAATGTTTACAATTGTGGTCTTCTTGGTGGATAGACCCCTTAATTATGATATAATACACATCGTCATCTCTTGTTACAGTCTTTATTTCAAAATCTAGCTTGTCTGATAGAAGTATGGCTATTCCAGCTTTCTTTTGGCAACCATTAGCATGATAGGTGATTCTACATCCCCTTATTTTCAATCTGCATGTGCCTACATCTAAAATGGGTCTCTTGTAAACAACATATAGATGGATCTTGTTTTCTTATCCATTCTGTTACCCTCTGTCTTTTGATTGGAGTGTTTAGTCCATTGACATTTAGAGTGAGCTCTGTGAAATATGAATTTATTGCCACTATGTTGCCTGTAGAGTTGGAGTTTCTGGTGGTGGTCTCTGGTCCTTTCTAGTCTTTGTTGCTTTTGGTCTTTTTTGTTTAGTTTCATCTTTTCTCCCTTCAGAGAGTTTCCCTTAAAATTTCTTGTGGTGTTGGTTTAGTCATCACGAACTGTTAGTTTTTGTTTGGGAAACTCTTTATCTCTCCTTTTATTTTGAATGACAGACTTGCTGGGTAAAGAATTTTTAGCTGCATATTTTTCAATTCAGCACGTTGCTGAATATCCTGCCACTCCTTTATGGCCTGCCAAGTTCCTGTGGATAGTTCTGCTGCAGACCTGATCTGTCTTCCCATATACATTAAGGACTTTTTTCTTTTGCTGCTTTCATAATTCTTTTCTTGTCTTTGTATTTTGTGAATTTGACGGTGATATGCCTTGATGATGGTCGGTTTTTGTTGGATCTAATGGGAGTTCTCTGTGCTGCTTGGATTTTGATGCCTGTCCCCTTCCTCATATTAGGAAAGTTTTCTGCTATAATTCGCTCACATAAACCTTCTGTCCCCTTTTCTCTCTCTTCCATCTTCTGGGACTCCTATGATTTGGATATTATTCCTTTTTAACAAGTCACTGAGTTCTCTGAGTTTTGTATTGTGCTCTTTTGCCTTTATTTCTCCTTTTTTCTGCTTCATTATTCTCCATAATTTTTTCTTCTTTATCGCTGATTCGCTGCTCTGCTTCATCCGTCCTTGTCAACATGGCATCAATTTGAGATTTCATCTCTGTTAATAGAATTTTTAATATTGTCCTAACTAGATTTTACTTCTTTTATCTCCACAGAAAGGGATTCCATGCTTTTTTGCAACCGCAGCTGGTATTCTTATTATCGTGGTTCTAAATTTTAGTTCAGACATCTTGCTTCTATCTGTGTAGATTAAGCCCTTGGCTGTCATTTCTTCCTGTTCTTTCTTCTGGGGTGAATTCCTTTGTTTTATCATTTTGGAAGAAGAAAAAAAAATAAAATAAAAAATTTAAATTAAAAAATTTAAAACAAAACAAAAAACTCAAAGGAAGCTAGATCCTAGGTGTGTTTTGGTCTGCTTGTTGAAAGAAGCTTAAAAGAACAGAGAAAAAGGGGAAAGAAGAGAAAAAAGGTAAAAAATTAAAAAATTAAAAAAACTTATAGAATAAAATGAAATAAAGAAAATTAAATAGAATAAAAAATTTTAAAAAGTAAAAAAAAAATTACAAATTGAAAAAATTCAAAAAAAGAATATAAAAATAAAATTTTCTCTTTCAGTATCCAAGAAAAAAAAGGAAAAAAAACCAATTTAAATGAAAACGGAATAAAAAAAAAACTAATAAATGAACGAGCAGACAGAATTAAACCTGAATGAAGTTACATCCAGTTTTCCTTAGAACTGAAAATATGAAGTCCTCTATAGTCTGGACACTAAATAGGTGAAGTGACTTGTGCTGGTCTTCTAGGAGATGTGCTTGGAGGGTGCATTTAGGTGGGACTTGTTGTAATGGCTCCGTTCTTCACTAGGTGGTGCTGTTTAGCTTACTGGGGTGGATCAGTGTGGTATGCATGCCCATGCACAGGAGAGGTGGAAATGACTTCACCCAACTCCCTAGTCTCTGGCACAGGAACTTCCTGCTGTCACTCCTTGATCAAGCACCCTTTCTTTGTCTCTGGCCTCTGTCCACTCCCCGCCGCTACCCTGTTCATGTCCAAGCTGCCTGCCTGCCAGGTGGCACCTCCCTCAAGAGTTTTATCTCAGATGGGGTTGTGTTTTAGAACCCCACACTGTTCGTGAGATCAGTGCAGTAGCAGAGGTTCAGACATTATGGCAAACCACAACACACAGCCAGTGCCGGGTTTCACCTCAGTCTGGTGTCTTTGTCCCAGTAGCAGCAAACATGGCTGTTCTCTGGAGTCTGCTGGGACCTTTGCCAGTGGGGACGTCATGTGGCCTCTACTTTCCAGGCAGGGAAACTGCTTCTCCCCTTGTGGCACAAGGACCCCTTAGACCCTTCTATCTGCCCCTGGGGATTTGCCCTACTTCCTCCCCAGAGCACTATCTAGAACTTCAGACTCTGTGCTGCACTGTTTATAGAATCCTGGTGATATTGAAACCCTCTCCTGTCTTCCTGTCACTGGTTTTGGGGAACAGATTTCTTGTTTGTTTGGTCCCCTGTGAGTGTTTTCACTCGTTCTCTCTTTCTCTCTAGCTACTTTTGGGAGAGTGTTTTCTTGTACTCTCCCGATGTATCACATTCTCCCCCTTTTCTCTCTTCTCTCTCTGCAAAAACAGCTCTCTATCCTCTGCGGCTTTTCTCTGCCCCATTTCACCTCTCTGCACTGGGTACCTGCCAGGTTCTATGGCTCAAGTTATGCAGATTGTTGTGTTAATTCTCAGATCAATTTCCTAGATGTGCAAAATGGTTTGGTGCTGATCTAGCTGTGTTTCAGGGATGAGACAAACTGAAGGTCTCCATGCTGTTGTGCCAAATTTCCTCCCTCTCCCTCATAGCTGCTTCTTTAATCAACCCTTTTTATTTTGGTAAATTGCTGAAATCAAAACTGTTTATCATCACCCTTTGGAAGGTGCTGGCTAAGATGTATAGGTGGTGGTCCCCTGGGTCCTCAAAGCTTCTGATTGTATAAAATTAGCAGACAGAGCATATATCAGGAGCTTGGTCAGATACTGCACCCCATTTAGTAACGTGTACGTTATTATCTGAAATTGTAGTTGGTCAGTCTGGTATGTTTTTTTCAGAACCACTGAACAGTTATCTTAATTCTGACCCTTTGCAGAGATAGGGTCAGATCCCACAGGTTAAGGGCTCAGTGCTATAAGATTGCCCCCTCCCTCCCACAGCCCACTTCAGATGCCTATTGCAAGTCTGGGTGTCAGGCTTGTGACCCTACTGGCTATAGATTGGAAGGTCCCATGACCTCTTCCTTGTGTTCAGTTGATGTGCTAGAGTGGCTTGCAGAATTCAGAGAAACTTTTTACTAATGAGATTATCAGTTTATTGTAAAAGGCTGTAACTGAGGAGCATCCAGATGGAAGACATGCATAGGGCAAGGTATGCAGGAAGGGGCACGGAGCTTCCATTTTGTCTATGTGCACCCCACTCCCCAAATCTCCATGTGTTCACCAACCTGGTGGAAGCTCTGTGAACCCCATCCTTCTGGGTTTTTATGGAGACTTCATTACATACACACAATCAATTAAATCTTTGGGCATTGGTGATTGATTCAAACTCCAGCCCTTCTCTCCTTCCTCCAAAGTCTGTGGGGTGAGACTAAAAGTTCCAGCTCTATCCAATCACATGTTTGGTTCTCTTGGCAACCAACCCTCATTCTTACGTTACCCAGAGGCTTTCCAAAAGTCATCTCGTTAACACAAAAAATAACCTTACCACTCTCTTAGCAAAGTACAAGGGTTTTAGAAGCAGTGTGCCTAGAACAAGTTAAAGACTAAGTATATACAGTAAAACCTTGGATTATGAGTAACTTGTTCTGCGAGTGTGCCACAAGATGAGCAAATATTTCTAATAATTTTTAACTTGAGAAATAAGTGATGTCTTGCAATATGAGTAGTATGTGATGTGATGCTGAACTCCCATGATCACAACTGAGGCAGTGGTTCTCTCTCTGGCTGTGGGATTGTGTGATAGTCAATGCAGTGTCACATTTCTGCAAAATCTTCAAAAAGAGGCAAAAGCAAGTGTTGTTGGATAGGTTTCTTGTTAAAGTTGCACAAAAAGAAAAAGATTCCATTGAGCCAGTAGATAGCAGTGATTTCCTTTGTGATAGTGAAAGTCATCCTACATAATAACCCTCCTCTTTCTTGTCTCCCTCACACTAGCTACAAAGGTTGTCAAAGGTAAGTGCAGGTTAATTTATTTTCTTTATATTTTGTGTTTTATTTATTATTTTGTATTATATTACAGCATTGCAATCATTTTTATGTGAATATTTTTGGGTTGTGGAATGAATCATCTGAGTTTCCATTATTTCTTATAGGGAAATTTGCCTTGATATACAAGTGCTTTGGATTACAAGTGTGTTTCTGGAACAAATTATGCTCACAAACCAAGGTTTTACTGTATTTCTTTTTATAAAATTATAGTTTCACAGTTGTTAGCAAATAGTTCATCGGTACTGGTCAGGCTTGGAGGGCCAGCATACTGCTGAAGTGTAGTAACTTCTACTTTCTTAACCCTAAGCTTCTTTCAGAAATCCTGGGCATTCCACAGTGCATCTTATGAGTCCCACTCCATTCAGATATTGTGGGTATTTGTTGAGTGAACCAGGTACAGCAAATAGACCAACTGAAAAATTGTTGTGGCTTATTCATCGTAGTTTTTCTTAACTGAAACTTTCACTTGCTATCTCACCAGTCTCGGGGAAGATAGGAGATATTTGAAAGAATGCTGTGGGGTTGAGTCTAACGCATTGTGGATTCTGAGTATTTCCAATTTGGGGTTCAAAGATTATTTCTTGATCCTCTTTTCCAACAAATGGGAGAAGTTCTTGTGATGGATATAATTTATCAGAACATTGTATATTCGCAGGGTAACAGAAACTAGGTTACTGTTACCAAGGAGTCCTCTGAGTGTTTCTCACTTCCAGAAGATAAGGCTTAGAGGAATTTTTCACTGTGTTCATTATGGCTGTCAGCCCAATAATGTGTTTCTCTGAAACCATGTCTGTTTGTTTCACTAAAAAGGGGTGTTTTTGTCAAGACGGGGGTACGGGTCGTTCAATTCTTGCAAATAGTTCAGTTTCAGAATGATATATTTATAAGGTAAACCAATCTTTATGTTGCTAATATCAATTGCCTCTTAGAGCAGAACTCTGGTGAATTACTATTGCATTGATAATCTCTATATCCTGGGTTTTTATGGATCAGGGTCCTGGTGTGATGTGGGGTGAGTGTGTGTGTGTGTGTGTGTGTGTGTGTGTGTGTGTGTGTGTGTGTGATTTGCTAATTGTCCTGGGAGGGGATGGACTAGGGCAAGATGTCATTGCAATTCATTTTCTTTGTAATCTAGTTATTACTGTGTTAGTTTATGTCTTCATTCTGCAAATATTTATTGAGCACCTTTTATGTGTTGGACACAGAATGTGCAGAGATAAAAAATTGAATTTTTGCATTCATAGGCTAGTAGAGGGAACAGTTAAAAAAGCAATTATGATAGAATGTAAGTGTTTATTATATGAGAAGGACAGAGGAGGGATAGGTAACCAGAACTTGGCTGGGGTAGTCCTGGGAGTCTTCTGGGAGATGTCTGAGCTAAAATTTGAAGGATGAGTAGGAGTTAGACAAGCTGAGATAGCAGTATGTTTGACTCTCTAATTTACATAAATGTCTTTATTTTTGTTAAATCTTAATAAAATAGTTATACAATTTTTGACTTTGAAGCCTCCTAAAATAATAGTGACCAATATTTAATGGGCTTTTACTATAAAAAATAATATATAATGGGCTTTTTCATAAGCCAGGAACTGTGCTAAGTTTTTACATGAATTATTTAATTTCACAGCCATCTGTAAGATATAGAGAGTTTAAGTAACTTGCCCAATATAACATATCTAGGAAGTAGTAGGACAGCAAGTGTATCCTTTTGATCATTGTGGTACAGTGCTGTGTTCATAAAAGCTATCTAGTATAGTTCTTCTCTTCTTATGCTTGAATACCTTTTTATCATATCCTGCCCATGAACAAAGAGCATTCATTTAAAAAGCAGTGGAACATTTTCAAAAACTAAACATGTACTAGGCCCCCCAAAATCTCAAATTTTGCAAAGCAGAAATCTAAGAAACACATTCCTGACTACAAAAGGAAGAGCTAAAACAACAAAAAATTGAAATACTTGGGAAATTTTAAAACGCTGTCTTAAAATGCCTCCCTGCCACCTCCGCCCCAGCTTAAAAGATAATCAGCAGAATGATAGATTATATATAGAAGTGAACATCTGTGGGGAGTGTTGGAGGTGTGCAAGTGCTATTTGTAGAAAACTTTACAGTTTTAGAATGAAGCCCATAATGTGTAAGTGAATTAAAGCCCACAACATATAAATGAATTAAACTCTGAACCTAAGAAACTGGATAAAAACAAAATAAAAAAGTAAAAGAAAGGAATTTAAAAACATGAAGGTAGAAGTCAATGAAGTAGAACTTTTAAAAATAGATTTAACAAATACACCAAAAATCTGTTTTTTTTTATAAGAATATTAGGTAACTCTCTGACCAAGGAAAAGGAGAAAATATTTATAAACAACATTAATCTCATGTCTTCACACCTCATATCACCATATCAGCAAATCCTGTAAGTTATATCTTTAAAATATAGCGCTTCTAACCAGATAGCATGTCATTTCTGTCATCCTGGTGGTAGTCCTCATAATCTCCTGGGCGACTCAATCTAAGAGTTGGAGTGCCTGCAATCTATTCTTTATGGACCAGTATTTCATCAAAATTCTATAGTGGTGTCCCATCATACTGAGGATAAAATTCAGTCTTTACCCAGATCTACAGTGCCCTTTAAAATCTGAACCCTAACTATCTCTGTGGCCTCATCTACCATTCCTTCTTATTCTTCTCCAGTCACATTGGACTTCATTGTTGTTCCTTGAACATTCCAAGCTCATTCCCGCCTCAGTATTTTTGTAATTGCTTTTTCTCTGGCCTTGATCTTCATATACATTCTGAAAGATTACCTTCTCATTTCATTCAGATCTCTGCAAATGTCATCCTCTCAGACAAACTTTCCCTGATCTTATTTGTGTAAGATAGCACCTTCTCTCACTCTTTAAATGTTGCCCTTCTTTATTTGTCTTCATAGCATTTTTCACTCCTTGAAATTAGATCATGTATTCATTTGTTTACTTATTGTTTCTTTTCCCTTCTAAATTAGCAAAAATCTTGTCTGGCTTTTGTTTTAAAGCTTTATATTTCCAGGGTGCCTGGGTGGCTTAGATGGTTAAGCATCCAACTCTTGATTTTGTCTCTGGTCATGATCTCATGATCTCATGGTTTGTGAGGTTGAACCCTGTGTCGGGCTCTGTACTGGCAGCATGGAGCCTGCTTGGTATTCTTTCTCCCTCTCTCTGCTGCTTCCTCCCACTCTCAAAATACACTAAAATAAATGAAATAAAAATATAATAAAATAAATAAGTAAAAAGTAAAGTAAAATAAAATAAAATAGAGCTTTATATTTCTAATACCTAGAATATTGCCTGATATATAGTAGAAAATGATAACTCTTAGTTGAAGGAAGGAGAGAACAAGAGATTTAACTACATATATAATGAAGATTAAGAGCAGGAGGATATTGCATGTAAGTTTTGGTTTACAGATTGAAAAGTTAGAAGAAATGATTTTTTGAAGAAAAATTTAAATTATGATATTTAAAAATAATTGGAAACCTACTTATGTGAAAAATCTGGAATAGGTAAATCCATAGAAAGCAGATTAGTATTTATCAGGAGCTGGCTTCTGATTCTGGTATATTAAGTATATCAGGTATATTCGTATATATTAAGTATATCAAATATTTATTAAGTATATCAAACTTTCCCCCTGCATTGCTGAATTGATTGATTTTTCACAGTATCACCTCTTCCTCATACATATCTACTGTGGGTTTTGTGTGTATGTTTGTGTGTGTGTGTTACCTTTTAGATAAACCTTCCTTATGTCTCTTATCTCTCTTTTTATCTTTTAATTTCATGCTTTAAAAAAAAATTTTTTTTAACTTTTTTTTTTTTTTTTTTTTTTTTTTGAGACAGAGAGAGACAGAGCATGAACGGGGGAGGGTGAGAGAGAGGGAGACACAGAATCTGAAACAGGCTCCAGGCTCTGAGCTGTAAGCACAGAGCCCGACATGGGGCTTGAAGTCACGGACCATGAGATCATGACCTGAGCTGAAGTCGGCCGCTTAACCGACTGAGCCACCCAGGCGCCCCAATTTCATGCTTTTTTAAAGAAAATGGTTGTTTTCTGTCCCTGTTTTATGAAGGCCATCTCTTACTGTATTGTCTTTTGGATTTGAATTAGATCCTTTGAAAGGGCATCCCTTTCCTTTGATTAGCTGGATCATAAACTCCATGAGAGAATGGACTGCTTTTTATCATTAACACCTAGGACAGTACCTGGTGCTTGGTAGCATGAAAATACATGTTTGCTGAATGAATGAGTGGGTACATGTTCCCTTTATTCTGAAGCATTTTAAGAAAATATGCTTCATATTGATTTACAATATTTTCTATGTTTATCACCAGATGTAGGGTATGGCTTGGTCTTGATTTGCCATCCATTTATTCATGATTTATTGAGCCTCTAGAATGTGCCAGTCAGTGTGTAAGTACAAGGATGGCAGTGAACCTGACAAGCATGGTCTTTTGCCTCATAGGACACTCGTATGTTTAGTGTGGAAGTTGAACATTGTAATTTATTAGTATTATAAAAGATCAGGAACAAGGTGTTTAAGTTTTGGGAGTTATAATTGGCGGAACTAATCTAGTCTGTGGCATGAGTGAAGGTATATTCTGACTGGTTAGAAAAGTTAGGTGAATTAGAAAGGATAAAAGATGAATAAACAACTTAGTGACAGTGCTGATTTACTGGGCTAGAAAGTAGTAGCTACAATTAGAGGAGAGTGATATCCAGATAATAGGTGACAGAGTAATGGCAATCGATTAACTAGAAAGGGAGGTATTAAGAAAGGATTTTTATTTTTCAAAGTTGAGAGGATTTTTGAGCATAGGGAAATGCTGATGGAAGGAGCCATTAAAGGAAGAAGTTCAAAATACAGAAGAAGTAAAAATATAAAAGGTCCCAAGAAGAATGGAAGCGGGTGGAGTATAGAGCAAAGGTAGAGAATTTGAAAGTAATACATTTATCTATCTACCTATCTATTTTTATAGTGTTAGTGACAGAGTACATTTATTTTTATCCTATTTAGATTGATAACACTTTCTTCTGGAAGGAATTTATATGATTTTCTTTAAAAAAATTTTTAATTCCAGTGTAGTTAACATAGAGTATTAAATTAGTTTCAGGTGTACAATATAGTGATTCAGCAATTTTATACATTACTCAGTGCTCATCAAGATAAGTATACTCTCAATCCCCTTCACCTAATTAATATATTTATTTTAATAGGAGGAGAAGGTGTGTTAATTGGCTTAAATTTGTAGGTTTGTTGGTAGGTAGTTGAAGGAGTTCTTATGATTTTGAAGACATGTGTTTTTCTTTGTGTTAATAGGAGCCAAAACCATTGGCTGAGAGTGATGGAGAGAAATGAGAGGTCAAACAGTGTTGAGAAGGAATTGACTAGAGAAAAACAGTAAATTGCTAAACAGTGAAAAGGGTCAGTTGAAATTTGCAACTGTGGATTTCTAGTGTATCAGTCTAGTCTGCTGACATGACTTTTCTCCAGTAGTGCTTAATGGCCTTGGCAGAGTAGAATCAGCTTGAATTTTGATTTTTGTCTGGTGTATGGAACCAGAGAACAAAGGGGCTAGGGAGTTTGGTCAGAGAGTGATTGAAATGATAGGTCCAGTATTCTCATTTGGTGAAAGGAAACGAAAGACCGGAGGAAATTGATGCCTAGAACTCAAAAGCCTTCATCTGTATCACTATATTTGTTGAAACCACTTCCTAAAATCTGGAGGAAAAAAGTTTTATGTATATTTTCCTGTGCTGTTGCATGCCACACTTCTATTTATGTGCCCATCTTTTTCTTTGGTGATCTAACTAGAAAACTTTAAGATTGTATAGGTTAATAACAAGATTTGAGGCTAAGATTTAGATTTCTGTACACGTTGTACATCCATGGCGCACCCCAATGCTGTTGTTTTTTGTGATATGTTATGAGACTCAGGTGTCTTGTGAACTCTATAGCTATGGTGTAAATTTTTAATCAGTGTGTGAGGTTTATTTTTGTCACAACTATGTATTATTAGTTGAATGTCTTTTGGTTTGACTATAGAGCTGAGTTAAATGATGTGGAATAACTTGATGTAAGAAGTATAGAATTACTTTAAACTGGTGCCTCCCCCCCCCCAAAAAAAATCAACTGTTTTCCCTGAGAACTGAGAACTTTTGCTTTTACATATAAAAAGATAGATCTAGAGTAGCATAATAAACAGTTCTTAAATAAGAAGAAACTTGGACAGGTACATTATTAGTGTGGCAGCTGCACGCTTTTATAGGTGTTTGAGACATTGTTATGTGGTAATAATAACTATGTTATACATGTTTGTTGCTATTGTGATTGTATTCATTTCCTGTTGTTCTTGTAACAAATTACCATAAATTTAGTAGTTTAAAACAACACTAAGATATTATATTTTTTACAGTTCTGGAGATCAGAAGGTTGAAATGGGTTGTATATGGGCTAAAAACAAGGTTTTAGCATAGTTGTAGTCCTTCTGGAGACATTCGGAGAGAATCTGTTCCTTGCCTTTTCCACTGTTTGGAAGCCACCTGAATTTCTGGGCTTATGGCCACATCACTTTGACCTTTCTTCTGTCATTACATCTTCTGAGATTGTTCTGCAGTTTTTTCCTGTTATAAGGACTCTTGTGATTACATTAGGCTTATCTAGATAAAATCTAGGATAATCTCCCTTTCTTAAATTTTTTAACTTAATCACTTCTACAAAGTCCCTTTTGTCATGTAAATCCTAGAGGTTAGAATATGGATGCCTTTGGGAGAGGGCCTTTATTTTATTGACTTTGTCCTTTTTCAAGATTGTTTTGTCTATTCTGGATCCCTTGTATTTCTGTATGAATTCTAGAATTGACTTCTTGATTTCTGCAAAGAAGGTAGCTGGGATTTTGTTAGGTGTATTGCACTGAATCTATAGATCAATTTGAAGAATATTGCCATCTCAACAACATTAAGCTTTCCAATTCATGAACATGGGTGTCTTTCCATTTAATTAGGTCTTTTTAAAGTTTTTTCAATGATGCTTTGTAGTTTTCAGCATACATGTCTTGTGCTTTTTTGCTCATTTTATTCCTAAATTTTTAAAAATTCCATTTTCCATTGCTCTTGTAAATGGAATTGTTTTCTTGATTTCATTTTTGGATTTTCATTGCTAGTGTATAGAAATACAGTTGATTTTTGTGTGCTGCAGCTTTGCTGAATTCTCTTATTGCTCTGATGGGTTTTTTTGGTGGATTCTTGAGAATTTTCAGATATAAGGTCATGTTATCTGTGAATATAGATAGATTTACTTCTTCCTTCCCCATTTGGATACTTTCGTTTCTTTTTCTTAATTGCCCTGGCTAGAACTTTTGTAACAATGTTGAATGGAAGTGATGACAGCAGGCACCCTTGTCTTATTCTTAATCTTGGGGGGAAGTAATGTCTTTCAGCATTAAGTAGGATATTAGCTGTAGGTTTCTCATAGATGCCCTTTATCAGATTGAGGAAATTTCCTTCTAAGTGTGTTTAGTGTTTTTGTCATAGAAGGGTATAGGCTTTTGTCAAATGCTTTTTTGTTGTTGTTGTTGAGGTGATTATTAGAGTTTTGTCCCTTATTAGTATGGTGTATTACATTGATTGATTTTTCGCATATTGATGGTTCATTTCTGTGAATGACCTTGCATTTCTAGGATTCACTCATTGATTATTGAATGTGAGAAAATTCATCTGTCATAAGGTTATCTGAAGACTCATAGTCTGAGATATTTTACGTGATCAATTTCACCTTCATAAGAGTTGAGAGTGCTTTTGTCTCTCTTTTTGTATTCATCTTCTCATCTAATACTTGTAAAACGTCTTCCTTTGACAGTATTCTTCTCTGACATTTTGGGCAGAAAATGAAAATTCCTGTATTCTCAAATGTGTTCTCTGAGGGCTTAAAAAAAACAAAAAACAAAAAACAGTGGCTAGAAAGCTGGTGTCTCCAAACTTGTGTCTTGAAAGTTGATGCAACACTTTAAGGCAAAGTGATAAGAAAAGCAAAGGAGGATATAACAGTGATAATTTATTTCATTGTTGAATCATTCTTTTAGAAAATTCCAGATGTTTCTATTTCCTTCTTTTTTTCCCCCTGTTTTTTGTAGTGAACAATACTGTGTAATAATAAAGCAATTTATCCACTGAATACCTTTTCTAAATCCTATTATCTCATCTGGGTTGTTTCCCAGGCATTGTTTCCTAGGCAGTGCACCTCAGGGGCTCAGATGGTATTTGTAGCTATAGTTGGGTAGGAATGGCAAACTGAGGACATATTGATCCTTGGTCTGTGATATAAAGATCCAGAATCTGGGATGAATTGAGAACTCATCAATTGTAAATCCATCTGGACAGATTACCTATGCTAAAATAATTGCTTGAGTTGAAATTTAGAAGTTAGGCAGCTTAGCTTAATGGGGAGGAAGGTTCGGAAGGGTGTAAGGAATAATGCTGTCTTTTAGATATTTTTAAAATATGTATTTTTAAAATTCAAGTATATGTGTTAATTTTTAGTATGTTTCATTAAAACCATGTATTATAAAATATTACCACTTTTTTTCAACGTTTCCATCATATCTACATCATTAACCACTGCATCCTTTCATACAATATTTAAAAATTTCTTTGAAATTTTGTAAATGTGTGATTGTGTATGTTTTGTTCCCTTACAAAAATTTCTCTGAAGGGAAGCTCTAGGTTGATACATGCTGGAAAATGGGTAACATTTACTTTAAACATATATAATTTACTTTTTCATAGTCATACCAACAGGTTGTTTTCAAGGGGTCTCTGAAGGCATTATCCAAATTAGCATTGTGGAGAAAATCATAAAAGGAGGTTTTGTTGGTTGTCTGGGTAAGGAAGGATAATACTCATTAATCCATCATTTGGATCACTATGCATTCTTGTTTTTGTAATTAGAGTTCTACAGATAATGTCTTACTTTATTACCTTTCCTTACTTTTTATTTTCTTACTATTTGAAACATTTTCTTCAGATCCCATGGAACTTTAAAAGCACTTGAATGGTGTAGTTTATCCACTAGGCATAGTTCTAATGTCAAGAAACTTGTTTCTAGAATTGGAAAACAAAAATATAAGAATAGGCCAATCCATCACAAAACCAAAAATGAGAATAAAAATAATACCAAGCACTCAAAATGGAAAAGGATATAGAAAAAGATTTTTTTAAGAAAGCTGGCTTATACTGAAAGATACCCTCTGTGGAAAAGCTAATGGGAATACCATAATTATTTAGCCTGAGTAGTGCAGAAGTGCTTAATAGTTAATTTGATTTCGTTATTATTACATAAACATTTTTATGAATAAGATAGTGCAAGACTATATTGAGTAATAGGTTGAGTCTCCAGCCTTGGTGGACCATTTAGAAAATAGTCAATACTTTTCTTGAATGGTTTAGATCAGGTGTCATAAGCATAAAATGCTTAGGGGCCATGCAGATAACATAATGTTTGAATCAGTTAAGTTTAAGACAATTAGAAATGACTGGGGGGATGTGAATGGCTTCTTTGGTATCTTACTGCCAGAGACTTTTACTTGCCAGGAATTTATTTGATGATTTCTCCTGAGAGAGTTACCATTTTTAAATTTGGATATATAATTTGGAAAAAGTAAGATGAAATTTAGCCATATATTACTGTCATAAATCCAATTAGATGAAATTGCCATTTCCCACTTAGCTTCAATTTTGTGGAGTTTCTATATTAATATTTTATTACAATAAATTTTCTGGTGATGTGTTATCTTGAATAAGAAAGTCATTTTATCAAAGTATAACTATGAGATGGATAATTAGTTTTAAATAAGTATTTTATGTTTCATTTTATTCTTTTTTTTAATTTTTTTTTTTAACGTTTATTTATTTTTTTGGGACAGAGAGAGACAGAGCATGAACGGGGGAGGGGCAGAGAGAGAGGGAGACACAGAATCAGAAACAGGGTCCAGGCTCTGAGCCATCAGCCCAGAGCCCGACACGGGGCTCGAACTCACGGACCGCGAGATCGTGACCTGGCTGAAGTCGGACGCTTAACCGACTGCGCCACCCAGGCGCCCCTCATTTTATTCTTTATACATTTCAGTCAACTTTTATAAAATATTTTAGGACTAGCAAAGAAAAAAATCTCTACACTTCAAAAAGTGATCATTGTAATTATTTTATTGCATACATCATCGTTTTTTACTTAAGTTAACCTTAGAATATTATCTTGGCTTATTTTTAGACATGAGATTTTTATTTATGTTTGGCTCCTGGTCTAGTAAATTTTAAATAATGGTTTAGTCACATAATCTGTGCTGTTAATTTTTTTTCATTTTGAGACTTTGAAGAACTGTACATATATATTCAAAGTTATATGTATATAGCTATATAACTTCTGAGTTAGGCAGAAGTTTGAAGTATGACTAGAATTTTCTTGTCTGTTTCTCATATAAATATTTGAACTTGCCTAGAGAATTTCTGTTTCCCTGGTGCTTAATCATCCTAAGTAGTGCCCATTGTTACAGTTAATTCATAACCTGTTCTTGTCTATTGAAATTTACTTGTATTGTGTCCCCTTACCTCTTTAACAGGTTAGTAATCTGATGAATCCAGTTCTTTGCTCAATTATTCATTCATTTATTTACTCATTCAAGAAGTGTTGAGAGCCTCCCATGAGCTAGGCATTGAGGATAAAAAGAGTTAAGACCAGGTTTCCCTTATAAGGGATTTGATTTGGACAGTGATATACAAACTGAAGAAATATAATTGATTAATTCAATCAATATATATTTGGCATCCACTGTTTATCAGGCACTATTCTCCAGTTATGGGTGTGCAGCAATGAAACAGGCAATTTTCATGTCTTCATGGAGCTTATATTCTAGTGGGGGGACAAACAGGTATATCATTTACAGATGAGTATTTGAAGAAAAATCAAGTGTAGGAAGAGTTGGGTGAGAGCTTTGGAGCATAAGTCATACCACAATGTTGTCCCCTTTGAGTTAAAGGAGATGGTCTTTTGTACCTCTGTATTAAAAAGACATTGGTGGCTCTAGTTAGCCTAGATCATTCTCTGAAGGTGGGAACAGCTCTGAGCCATTAATTAACACCTGAGGAATGTGTACTCTGATCCTGTTACAGGGATCTGGGTAGGATGTCATAGAGTCCACTAAAGCAGGGTATCTTTTCTTTTCCTCCTCAGTGTGTTTTGTCGTAATTTTTCTTGGTACATTTGCAAAGACTAAAGTCAACCTGTAACAGTATGTTTCTTTCTTTCTTTTTTTTTGTGAACTCACTAGATTAAGGTAAAATGAGTTAAAAGGCATTATTTCAAAAACCAGAGTCAAATGGAATAATACTTGAGACTTTTAATTAGGATCATTAGATTTAGAACTTTCATAGTTTCAGTTAATGTTTTAAATAGATTGTGTCTCTTGTATAAGAATAGGCACTGAAGAGGAGGACCAAAAGCATGGGTTCAAATATGGTCTTAGGCTTATATTAGCTGTATAACTGTAAGCATGCTATTTTACTTTCCTTTATCTCAAATTTTTCTTTAAAACAAAGCAAATACCACCCATCTTGAGGTTTCGTTGGGGACTAAAAGAGATCATACATACAGAATATTTTACATATTTTGTTGATGTTTGTATATTCATAGAAAATCTTACACATAAGAAAATAGTTTTTCATTCTCTTTCAAGAAAATAAAAATTGAGGGGTGCCTGGGCGGCTCAGTCTGTTAAGCCTCTTACTTTGGCTCAGGCCATGATCTCAGGGTTTCTGGGCTCAAGCCCCGCATCCAGCTGTCTGCTGTCAGCATGGAGCCTGCTTCAGATCCTCTGCCTCTCCTTCTCTCTCCCTCCCCTGCTTATGCACTCTCTCTCTCTCTCTCTCAAAAATAAGTAAACTTAATCTGATGTGAACATTTACTGAATCTTGACAGATGCATACATCTGTGTATTCCAAACTCCTTCAAGATACAGAATTTACCATTATCTTGGAAAGTTTCCTTGTGCCTTTTCTCAGTTAATCCTCACATCTACATGCAAGAGACAATCATTACTCTTGATTTTTTTCTACCATTAATTACTACATACACTTTCATGTAAGAGTCTTTTATTCAACATATTATATTTTAAGATTTGTCTGTGTTGTTGAATATATGAATATATGAATTATTGCTGAATAGTATCCCACTGTATGAAAATCCCACAGTTTATCCATTTTCCTACTGATGGACACCTGGGCTACTTTTTGGCTGTTATGAATAAAGCTGCTATGAAAATTGTCAATACTAATCTTTTTATGCACATGTTGTAATTCCTCCTGGATTATATAATGGGTGGAGTCATAGGTATATGCTTAGTTTTATAATAAACTGCTAGACTTCTGTCCAAAGCAGTTATACTCTTATACTATATATTACACAATACACAATTACTATATATTATAGTATTATATATTATACACAATTACTATATATTACACAATATATTAAGAGTTTCAGTTGCTTTTCATCCTGGTCAATATTTTATATTGTCAGTCTTTGAAAAGTTTGCTCTTCTAGTGAAGCATAGTGTTGGCTCTTTGTAATTTGTATTTCTGCAGTGACAAATTGTGTTATCTCTTTCAATATGTGTGTTGGCCATTCATATATCTTCTTTATAAAAGTGTCTATTCAGATCTTTCACCCATTTAAAAATTTGACTGTCTCTTTACTGAGTTGTAGTTGTTCCTTATCTTGGATATCAGTTCTATGTTAGATATGTGTTTTGTGAATAATTTCTCCCAGTTTGTGACTTGCTTATTCGTTTTGGTGATGTTAATTTTTTATAAGTACATGTTTTTTAAAAATTTAATAAAGCCCAAATATATCATGTTTTTCTCTTCTGGTTGTTACTTTGTGTGTACTAAGAATCCTTTGTCTATCTCTAAATTATGAAGATACTCTTCAGTGTTTTCCTCTAAAAACTTTCTTATTTTAACGTTTATGTGATGTTTAATGCTTGATTTAGTTTGAATTAACTTTCATGTATAGTGTAAAGCACAGATCAAGGTTAATTTTTTTAAAGTGAATATCTATTTGTTCCACCACCACTTGTTGAAAAGACTTTCCTTTACTCATTAATAACTTGGTATAAAACAAAAATGACCATCTAAGTGTAGGTCTTTTTCTGGGCTACCTATTTAGTACTATTGATCTGCTTGATGATACTTATGAGAGTACCATACTGTCATGATTTCTGGAGCTATAGAGTAAGTCTTGAACTCAGGTCGTATAAACACTGTAGCTTTTTTTGTTAGTTTCCAAGATTGCTTTGGATATTGTAGGCTCTTTTGTATGCATTTTATGCATTTTGTATGCATTTTAGAATGAACGTCTCAATTTCTCCAAAAAATGACTGCTGGAATTTAAGATTGTTGTCTCTTTAGAACATTATAGGGAGAATCAACATTTTGACAACAGTGAACTTTCCACTCTATGAACATGGTATATCTCTACATGTTTAAATATTCTTTAAATTTTCTTTTTAAGTAACCTTTGTAATTTTCCATGTCTTCAATTAAGGATTTTTGAGTCCATGTTCATAAGATATGTGGTCTGTAATTTTCTTTTCTTGTAGTTTCTGTTAGGTTTTGGGATTAAGAGCATGCTGCCCTCATAAAATATGTTTGGAAGTATTCTATTTTCTTAAGGAAATTTTATAAGATTGGTATTGTTTGTTCCTTGAATGTTTGGTAGATCTATATAGTAATCTGGCCCTGTAGTTTTCCTTGTGGGAGGAGTTTTGATAAGTTCAATTTCTTTAATAGAGATAGGCCTGCTTCAAATTTTCTGCTCAATTTTGTGTCAGTTTTGGTAAGTTGTATTTTTCAAGGAATTTGTTTTAAATAAAATGTTAAATTTGTTGTAAAGTTGTTATATTATGTTCCTATTTTAAAAAAGCCTTTAAGGGACGCCTACGTGGCTCAGTCAGTTGAGCATCTGGCTCTTGATTTTGGCTCAGGTCATGGGATTAAGCCCTGTGTCAGGTTCTGTGCTGAGCATGGAGGCTGCTTAAGATTCTCTCTCTCCCTTTGCCCCTCTCCCCTGCTCACGTGCTGTCTCTCTCTCTCTCTCTCTTAAATGGAAAAAAAAAGGTCTTTAATATCTGGGGCACCTAGCTGGCTCAGTTAGAAGAGCATGTGACTCTTGATCTCAGCGTTGTGAGTTTGAGCCCCATATTGGCTATAGAGATTACCAAAAAAATAAACTTAAAAAATAAAAATAAAAAAGACTTGAATAACTAAAATGATGCCCCTTATTTCCTTTCTGATGTTTGTAATTTCCCTGTTATTTTTTGATCAGCCTTGTTAGGGGTTTATTAATTTTACTCCTTTTCAGAAATCCAGTGTTTGGCTCATTGATTTGATCTTTTTTGGATTTGTTTTCTGTATCATCTGTGTCTACTCTTTACTCTTTCTTTCCTTCTACTTTCTTTGATTTGCTGTTTGTTTTTGAACTTTTGAGATAGAAGCTTAGATATTGATTTTCATTTGTCTCTTCTAATACATGCATTCTTCTTTACATTTATTTACAAGTATTGTTTTAGTTTCATTTTCTATGTTTCCATAGTTTATATTTTCATTATAATTTATTGTAAATATTTTTAAATTTCCATGATGATTTATATACTTTTATTTTTTTGACTCATGGGTAATTTAGAAGTATGTCACTTAATTTTCAAGCAGTAGGGGAGTTTCTCAATTTTTGAAAATTGTTCACTTCTAGCTTAATTGCCTTGTAGTCAGAGAATATACTCTCAGAGACTTCAGTCCTTTGAAATTTAATGAGATTTGCTTTATGATTCAACATATGGTCCATTTTGGTATGTGTATTGTGTACAGTCTATATTCTGTTTTTATTTGGAAGAATGTACTATGTATATTAAGTCTGGTTGGTCACATAGTTCAAATCTTCTGTATCTTGGTAAAAAATTTTTTTCACCTGCTTAATCTTGTAGTGATTAACAAAGGTGTGTTAATCTCCCACGTGATTATGGATTTGTCTGTATCATCTATTAGTCTTGTTGTTTGAACTTTTTTTTTTTTTTTTGCTTTATATATATTAAAGCTTTGTTATTGGGTCCATTCATACATAGAAGTATAGTATCTTTTTGTTGGTATGACTTTTTAATTATTAAGAAATGTCTTTTTTTTTTTTTTTTTTAGTAGTGCTTATTGCCTTAAGTTGACTTTATCTGATATTGGCTTAACTATGACAGTTTCCTTTTTATTGTTTTTTTGGATAGTACACTTTTCCCCATCATCTTATATTTAATCTTTCTGTGACTGTAAATAGTCTTATAGTAGAGGGAATATTTAACATAATAACTATAATTTGAGTTTAAAGTTACTATCTTACTATTTGTGTTTTAATGATGTGCACTGTGCCTTTTCTCTTCTTCTTTCGTTCAATGAAATATTTTAATTATTCTTTTTCTCACCTCAATTAGCTTTTTTAATGGCTATCCTAGAAATTACTACATGAATTTTGAGTTATTGCAGTATGGTGTAGGTTATTACCTCTGCCACTTCCTGCATAATGCAGATATCTTAGAAACTTTGACTCCCATTTACTCCAGTTCTGACTTTTTTAAATTGTTTTCATGCATTTTAAAATTTTAAACTTAACAAGATAGTAATATAATTATTTTTATGTCATTGTTCATGGTCATTGTTCATGTTTGCCAATATTTACCTTTTTTACAGCTCTTACTTTTTGCATTTGTTTTTTTTTTCCCTAGTATTATTTTCCTTCTGTTGGAAGAATTTGTTTTTAGTATTTCTTTTACTGATAAATTTTTATTTGTTTTTCTGAAACCACTTTTATTTCATTTTCATTTTTCAAACATTTTTTAACCTGTGAATAGATTTCTTAATTGGTACCTATTTTCTTTCAGAATTTTTTTTAAAGTTTATTTATTTTGAGAGAGAGAGAGAGAGAGAGAGAGAGAGAGAGTGTGTGTGTGTGTGTGTGTGTGTGTGTGAGCAGGTGAGGGGCAGAGAGAGAGAGAGGGAGAATCCCAAGCAGGCTCTGCACTGTCAGCACAGAGCCCAATGTGGGGTTCGGACTCATGAAACTGTGAGTTCATGACCTGAGCTGAAATCAAGAGCCGGATGCTCAGTCGACTGAGCCAGCCAAGCACCCCTTTCAGAATTTTAAGAAGTCATTCCATTGTCTTCTGCCATTCATAATTTCAGTCTAAAGTTATTTTTCAGTCTTTTGATTGTTGCTTGCTATTTATTTATTTTTAAAGTTTATTTATTTTGAGAGAGAGAGTACAAGCAGGGAAGGGACAGAGAAAAAAGGAGAGAGAGAATCCCAAGCAGGCTCAGCGCTTTCAGCACAGAATCTGACGAGGGTCTCAATGTCATGAACCATGAGATCATGACCTGAGCTGAAATCAAGAGTCATTGTGCTTAACCAACTGAACCTCCCAGGCGCTGTGCTTGTTGCTTATTTAAATTTGTTTTTTCCTCTAGGTCTTTAAAGATGTGACTTTATATCTTTCACTAATGTTAGAAAGTTCTTGGTTGTTATCATTTCAGATATTGCTTCTGGCTTATATTCTCTCTCTCTTCGTCTGGGAGTTCAGTCATGTGTGTGGTAGAAGCTTTCAGTGGATTCCATAGGCCTGTTTTTCTCTCTTTTACATTTTTCAACTTTTATTTCTCACTGCTTTGGTTTGGATATTTTTTTGGAACATCTGTTTTAGTTCAAGTTTATTCTGTTCAATCTGCTAGAGGCACCAAGCACTAACAACACTTTGGAAATTTTGCTATGAAGAGTAAGGATATAGGAGCAGTAATTGGACCATGTGGGAATAAAGAGAGGAACTTACTTTTCGTTTTTGGTTAGACATACTAACATGTTTATGTTATGATTGAAATGATTCAGAGAGAAAAAAATTAACTCTGTGTGGGAAAGAAAAGGAAGATGATTTTTGGCTAAAAGTCTCTGAGGAGGTGAGAGAGGACATAATCCAAAGCACAACTGGGAGAACTTTGCTTTGATAGAAGTGGGACATAAAGAGAATAGGCACTAATTTATTAGTGGTCTTTGAGGTGGAATTCTGGCTTGCGATGGAAAATATGCACTGTTGTAAGTTTCTAGACTCTTAAACTTTGGGAGTGTGTGTGTTGGGCATATGGGAAAATTGTCCAAGAAATAGAGAGTTAGTGAAAGAGTAGACTGTATTGAGAGCTACTTAATACTTTCTTCTACTTCTGTGTGCCCTCAGTGATAGCTGCCTTTATCTTTTATGGTACTCAGAGTACTACAGTGTACTTTTAAGGAAATACTTAAATGTTTAGTTAAGTTAAATTAATTAAATGCTTTTCTCATACCATTAAAATTTCTTTACTATATATTTGAACATAGTTAATTCCTTAAAGTGCATTTAAAATTAATTATTAATAGTATTTTGAATAGGAAAATCCAGGTTTCTAACATTTTCCCATATTATCTTTTACAGTTCTGTGAGTACTAGAATAGCACAACCATGTTTCGGAATAGTCTCAAGATGCTTCTTACTGGAGGGAAATCAAGTCGTAAAAACAGATCAAGTGGTAAGTGACTATGCTACATTTATTCTGTGTGCTATTTTAGAAAGGGAAGTTCTTTTAGGGATCTGAATTGATGCTACAACTTTATATATTTATTAAGTGGTTAATTTTTAAAAAAAGGAAGTTTACATTTCTCTAGGCTGCCATACTCTTTTTTTTTTTTTTAAGTTTATTTATTTATTTTGAGAGAGCGTGAACAGGGGACAGGCAGAGAGGGAGGGAGAGAGAGAATCTCACGCAGGCTCTGCACTGTCAACATGGAGCCCAGTGCAGGGCTCAAACTCACTAACTGCGAGATCATGACCTGAGCTGAAATTAAGAGACAGATGCTTAACTCAGTTATCCAGGTGCCCCAAGGCTGCCATGCCATACTTTTAATATAAGACGTAGGAACACTTAAATATTTACCAGGACCAGTCAGATAAAGGAGTTTGTGGATGAAACATATTTATTTCTGATATATGAGGGAGTAAAGCTTCTGTGTACTACTTATTAAAAACTTTCTAGACATAAATTTATTTTTTGAATTAACATAGGAAATTATTTCATTCTTAGGCACCCTTTGGGGAATGAGACTGTAGAAATAGGAACTGCCCTCAAAGGGTTGTACAGAAAGTGAAATATAAACTTAGATTTTTACAGTCATTAAAATAAAGTTTATGAAGTTTGTTTTAAGAATAAGGAGATAATTCTTAAGCTTTTAAGGTAAAAAACATAAATTTGTATGTATACTTTTTTTGGAGAAATGTTGGTAAGAAATGTAGTAAATGTTTTCTGTTAATGGGTTGTAGATACTTATTGTTTCAATCTTCTGATTTTCTAATTTTTCTGCATTTTACAAATTTACATTGGCGGTATATTCATTATTATTCACTTAAAAATGTTTTTAAACTCTCATTGTGATTTCTTCTTGACCCATAGGTATTTAAAGTGTAATTGTTAATTTCTAAACAGTTGGTGCTTTCCTGTTTTCTTCTTATTATTAACTTAGGTTCCGTGATAACAGTATAGTTAAGTTCTCTTATATTATTATTTTATTTTTTTGATTAAAAAAATTTTTTTTACTGTTTATTTATTTTTGAGAGAGAAAGACAGAGTGTGAACAGGGGAGGGGCAGAGAGAGAGGGAGACACAGAATCCGAAGCAGGCTCCAGGCTCTGAGCTATCAGCACAGAGCCCAGTGCAGGGCTCGAACTCACTGATGCAGGGCTTGAACTCAGCAACCTTTGAGATCATGACCTGAACCAAAGTCGGATGTTTAATGGACAGAGACAGTCCAGGTGCCCCTATATTTTTGATATTTTTTGAGATTTGCCTTACAGCTCTGCTTATGGTCAATTTTTGGTGAATGTTCTAGATGCATCTGAAAATAATATGGATTCTACAGTTACTGGGTCTAGTGTGGGTCAGTTTTGTTAATGGTGGTACTCAAATATTTTATACCCTTATTTATTTTAAAGAAAGTATTTACTGAGAAAGATGTGATTAAATCTCACACTATGATTGTGGAATGTTCTCCCGTTTCTCCTTCTGGTTCCTGACAATTTTTGCTTTATATATTTGGAACCTATCTTATTAGACACACTGAAATTTAGAATGGCTGTATCTTCCTAGTGAATCTGTTTTACCATAATTAAATGTCCTCTTTATTTCTAATAATGTCTTTTGTTTGAAAGTTGACTTTGTTTAATATTACTGTAGCTATCCTACCTTTCTCTTGATCACAGTGCTTGAGGAGTATAATTTGTTTTATTCTTTTACTTTCAGCATTTCTGTATGGTTTTACTGTTAATAGGGTATAGTTGAGCTTTCTTTTTTTAATTTATTCAGACAAATTTTTCTCTTAAGGGAGATGTTGGTTAATCCACATTAATTCAACCAATGATATATTTGTGTTTAAATATAACACATTACAATGTGCTTTCTACTTATACTGCCTGTTCTGCATGCTTTCTCCTTTCTTGCTTTATTTTTGATATATAAAAAACATTTTTTATTATTCTGTATCTCTTCCTTTTGACTTAGAAATTACATATTCTTGTACTTCTTTCAGTGCTTACCTTAAAGATTAAAACATCAATCAAAGTTTGATGTCAAATGGTACTTTTCCTTTCTTCTTGGACAATGTAAGAGCCTTACATTCATTTCCCCTGAATGTATTTTAAACTCTACAAGACATTATTGTTGTTTTATATACTCACCATTATTTAGGTTTACCTATATATTTGATCATTTCACTGATTCTCATTCCTTCCTTCATCCCTCACTTCTTCTAGATGGGATCACCTTTAATTTTGTCTGGAGAAGACCCTTTAGTATTTCCTTCATGTGGCAAATTTACTTTGGTTTATGTGGAAATGTCTTTATTTTGCCTTTATTTTTGCAGGATATTCTTGCTGGGAATAGAGTTCTAGATTGGCAGTTGTCTTTCAACACTTTCAAATATAGTTGTCTTCTGGCTTTTTTTTTTTTAACTTTTTTAAATGTTTATTCGTTTTTGAGAGACAGAGACACAGTGTGAGTTGGGGAGGGGCAGAGAGAGGGAGGCACAGAATCTGAAGCAGGGTCCAGGCTCCGAGCTGTCAGCACAGAGCCCAACGTAGGGCTTGAATCCACAAACTGTGAGATCATGACCTGAGCTGAAGTCAAATGCTCAACTGACTGAGCCACCCAGGAGCCCCTGTCTTCTGGTTTCTTGAATTATTTCTGGTGAGAAGTCAACTGTTAGTCTTAATTGCTGCCTCTTTAAAGGCGATCTTTTTTCTCCTTGTTTTTAGTTTTCTAGATTTACAGTGATGTGCCCAGGAGTGGTTCTCTTTTTTCTTTTTTTTATTATTATTAAAGTAGAGTTGACATACAATGTTATATTAGTTTCAGGTATACAATAGTGATTGGACAATTAGTATACTGTACTTTTCATCTCCATGACTTGTTTTATAACTGAGGGTATGTACCTCTTAATCTCCATCACCTTTTTTGCCCTTCCCCAAACCCCCTCCCTTTGGCAGCCACTAGTTGGTTCTCTGTATTTACAAGTTTGTTTCTATTTGGTTGGTTGGTTGGTTGGTTGGTTGGTTGGTTGGTTGATTTTGTTTTTTAGATTCCACATACCAGGGAAAACATATGATATTTATCTTTCTTTGATTTTTCACTTAGCACAATACCTTCTTCCATCATTGTTCATCATCAATTTATGTTTGTAGTGTTTCTTGAATTTATGGCTTGTTGGCTTTCATCACTTTCTTTTTTTTTTTTTTTTAAATTTTTTTTTTTCAACGTTTATTTATTTTTGGGACAGAGAGAGACAGAGCATGAATGGGGGAGGGGCAGAGAGAGGGAGACACAGAATCAGAAACAGGCTCCAGGCTCTGAGCCATCAGCCCAGAGCCTGACGCGGGGCTCGAACTCACGGACTGCGAGATCGTGACCTGGCTGAAGTCGGACGCTTACCCGACTGCGCCACCCAGGCGCCCCATCACTTTCAAAAAGATATTATCCATTATCTCTTCAGATTTTTTCTCCCTTCATTTTCACTCTTTCCTTTATTTTTAGGACTCCAGTTATGCATTTGATAGACCACATGCATATCATCTCTGTCTCTTAAAATCTCTTCCTATCCTTTTCTCTCTATATGCTTTATGCAGGATATTTTCTTTTTGATAAGGCTATCTTACAGTTCATTAATTCACTCTTCAGTGGTGTATAATCTGCCCTTAACTGTATTCAGTTCTTAATTTTAGTTTTTTGTGTATTTCAGTCCTAAAAATTCCATATGCCAACTTAAATTTTTTTGAAATAAATTTAAGCTTACTGAAAGGATGCAATAATAGTACAAAGAACACATGCCCTTCCACACATTCATGAGTTTTTAACTTTCACTGCATTTATTTTATCATTCTCTCTGTACATACATACATGTTCTGTCTCCCTCTCTCCCCAAGTCTGTCTTCTCTCTCACACTCACTTTTTAAAAAATCACTTGAGAGTAAGTTAAATACATTATGCCCCTTTACTCTTTAAAAATTTTAGTGTGACTTTCTTGAGGAAAGGAGGTTCCTCTATATAACCACAGTATAGTTATCAATTTCAAACAGTTTAACATCGATATACTTTTTGTCTAATCTACCATTTATTTTCCACATTTTGTCAGTTTACCGAGTAATTTCCTGTGTAGAATTTTCTCCCTTCTTCCCAAGCTCTAATAAGGGTAAGGCATTACATTACTTGTCATGTCTTTTTATTCTCATTTAATTTGAAATACTCAACCTTTTTTGACATTTTTGAAGAATAAAGTCTCTCTTTTTAAAAATAAGCAGAAGCCCCTAATTTTGTGTTTGATTTTTTTTTTTTTTTAATGACTAGATTCAGGGTATGTATCTGTGGTCTGAATGTTACTTAAATTTATGTTTTTTCTTCTTGGGGCATCACAGCTGGAAGGCACAGTGTCCATCTGTCTCTCATTAGTGATTTTTGATCACCAAATCAAGGTGCTCTCCAGGTTTTTCTGCTAATGGATACTGATTTTCCCCTTTCAACTTAAAAACAATCAACAGGGAGATGCCATTTGATTCTTTTTATGGTTTTCATTTCTTTGTCAGTATTCTCAGTCTTGTCTCTTATGTCCCTAAACATAGTAAAATCTGTGTCTGGTAACTAAATGTGTCTGTTTCTATTGTCTCTCTCTTTTGGTTTTTACTAATGTTATTTCATTTCCTTGTTTGTCTGTTATTTTACTTTTTAGTTATTTTTTTGAAGTAAACATTTTATTTTGGGTTAAATTTGGATTTAGAGAAAAGTTGTAAAGATAATACAGACAATTCTCAATACCACTTACCCACTTTTACCCATTGTTACATCGTGTATTATTATGGTCCATTTGTCTGAACTAAGAAACCAACATTAGTAAACTATTGTTTACTAAACTGCAGATCTTTATTTGGATTTCATTAGTTTTTCCATTAATGTCCTCATTATGTTTCAGAATCCAGTCCAGAGAACCACATTACATTTAGTTATTTTGTCTCCCCACACAGTTTGATTGAGTTTGGCAGAAGACAGATAATTATTGGCATCACTTTTTGATCACATGCACACACACACACATACTCATAGAGATCAGAGATCTGAGTGGTTTCCAAATTTGACACCTAAAGAAATGGCTTATCCCAAATTTATTTTCTGGCCTAGAACCATGATTTTCTTAGATACCTTCAGTTGTTCACTTTTGACACCAGCACTAGCATTTTCTATCACTTCACAGCTATTACTTTCTATAAGATATTAGTAGAAATCAATAAAGTCATACTAGGATGCAGTTGTGAATAGACTTTTTGATCTGAGTACCAGATAAGCGACTTATGTATACATACTATTCTGATTAAAGGTAGGCATCATATTTGCACTTTAGCAAAATTACAAATGATTATATCTTAGGCTTCAGAGTAAGTACAACTCTAGCAGAGATATTATTAAATCCATACATGTCAGGGTTCTACTGTAGTATTAAAGCTAATTCCTTTTGATTTACTAGGTATTTAATTATGTCAATAATGCTTTTGGGGGGTCTCATTTTACTATTCTTCTCCATGGTTTTTCGTGTAAAATGTTTATAATTTAGTGTAGTTATAAGTTAGATTAGGTATAAAAATAGTGCTTTGTATCCTGTGTGAAAAGAAGCCAAATGTACTCCAAGGTAGGAAATTATAAAGCAAGAATAAATTTTATATTTAAAAAAAAGTATACCTATCGAATAACATCATTAGTGTTTTCATTATTATTTTTTTTCTTTAACTGTTAATGAATAATTGGGTGGACTTTATTCTTTATATTAACTTTTGCTCCTAGCTTATATTTAAGATTCATAGGGTAAGCTTTCTCATAAGCATAATTATTTGTTTTGTTTTAGGAAACTAACTTAGTATTCATTTAAAAAGAATTTGTAATAAAGGGAAATTGTCTTGTTGTAATTTGTATTTTAAATAGTTGATCTGAACTTTTGTGTAGGCCACTATATAAATATTTCACAGAAATAGATTTTATATCCAAAAATAACAAATGAATTTTCTCAGGCAAAGTTTTTTCCCTAAGCATATGTAAATACCAGTTTTATAACTGAATTTTATAACTTCTTTCAAAATTTTCATGTAAAAATTATTCTTGATACATGTAGGACTAGATACATGTAGGACTCCTAAGTTTTATGGAAAAAAAAAAAACAATTGTATGGCTCTTTTTAAAACATTATGAGTTATAAAGGAAATATATATGTATCTCTTTTTTAAAAGTTACGTTTAGGGGTGCCTGGGTGGCTGAATCAGCTAATTTCCGACTTCAGCTCACGTTGTGATCTCACAGTGTGTGAGTTTGAGCCCTGCATCAAGCTCTGTGCTGATAGCTCTGAGCCTGGAGCCTGCTTCAGATTCTGTGTCTCCCTCTCTCTCTCCCCTTTGCCCACTCACACTGTCTGTCTGTCTGTCTCTCTCTCTCAAAAATAAACATTAAAAAATTAAAATAAAAGTTATATGTTTATATATTTTTTTAATTTTTGTCTTAACTTACTATTTTAAACATGCAAGTAATTAGTGAAAGTTAAAATATGCTTCTTTGAAAACATTTGACAAAATACAGCATCCTTTCTTGATAAAAACCATTAAGAAAGTAGGGATAGAAGGGTCATACCTCGAGATCATAAAAGCCATATTATGAAAGACCCAACGCTAATATCATCCTCAATGGGGAAAAATTGAGAGCTTTCCCCCTAAGGTCAGGAAAAAGACAGGGATGTTCACTCTCGCCACTGTTATTCAACATAGTATTAGAAGTCTTAACCTCAGCAATCAGACAACACGAAGAAATAAAAGGCATCCACATAGGCCAGGAGGAGATCAAACTTTTATCACTCTTTGCAGATGACATGATACTCTATATGGAAAACACAAAAGATTCCACCAAAAAACTGCTAGAACTGGTCCATGAATTCAGCAAAGTTGCAGGATGTAAAATCAATGCACCGAAATCACATTGATTGGTGCATTCCTATACAACAATAATGAAGCAACAGAAAGAGAAATCAAGGAATCAGTCCCATTTACAATTGCACCAAAATCCATAAAATACCTAGGAATAAATCTAACTAAATAGGTGAAAAATCTATACACTGAAAACTATAGAAAGCTTATGAAAGAAATTGAAGAAGACACCAAAAAATGGAAAAAGATTCCATGTTTCTGGATATGAAGAACAAATATTATTAAAATGTCAACACTACCCAAAGCAATCTAAATATTCAATGCAATACCTACCAAAATAACATCAGCATTCTTCACAGAGCTAGAACAAACAATCCTAAAATTTGTATGGAACCAGAAAAGACCCTGAATAGCCAAAGCAATCTTGAAAAATAAAACCAAAGCAGGAGGTATCATAATCTCGGACTTCAAGTTGTATTACAAAGCTGTAATCATCAAGACAGTATGGTACTGGCACAAGACCAGACATTCAGATCAATGGAACAGAATAGAGAACCCCGAAATGGACCCACAAATGTATGGCCAACTAATCTTTGGCAAAGCAGGAAAGAATATCCAATGGAATAAAGACAGTCTCTTCAGCAAGTGGTGCTGGGAAAACTGGACAGCGACATGCAGATAAATGAACCTTGACCACTTTCTTACACCATACACAAAAATAAACTCAAAATGGATGAAAGACCTAAATGTAAGATAGGAAGCCATCAAAATCCTCGAGGAGAAAGCAGGCAGAAACCTCTTTGACCTTGGCTGCAGCAGCTTCTTACTCAACACGTCTCCAGAGGCAAAGGAAACAAAAGCAAAAATGAACTATTGGGACCTCATCAAAATAAAAAGCTTCTGCACAGCGATGGAAACAGTCTGTAAAACTAAAAGGCAACCGACAGAATGGGAGAAGATATTTGCAAACAATGTATCAGATAAAGGGTTAGTATCCAAAATCTATAAAGAACTTATCAAACTTAACACCCTAAAAACAAATAATCCAGTGAAGAAATGGGCAAAAGACATGAATAGACACTTCTCCAAAGAAGACATCCAGATGACCAACTGACACATGAAAAAATACTCAGCATCACTCATCATCAGGAAAATACAAATCAAAACCACAATGAGATACCACCACACCTGTCAGAATGGCTAACATTAACAATTCAGGCAACAATAGATATTGGTGATGATGCAGAGAAAGAGGATCTCTTTTGCACTGCTGGTGGGAATGCAAACTGGTGCAGCCATGCTGGAAAACAGTATGTAGGTTCCTCAAAAATTTAAAAATAGAACTACTCTATGACCCAGCAATTGCACTTCTAGGTATTTATCCAGGGGATACAGATATGCTGTTTCGAAGGGGCACACACACCCCAGTGTTTATACCAGCACTATCAACGATAGCCAAAGCATGGAAAGAACCCAAATGTCCATCAATGGATGAATGGATAAAGAAGATGTGGTATATATATATATACAATGGAGTATTATTCAGCAGTCAAATAGAATGAAATCTTGCCATTTGCAACTATGTGGTTGGAACTAGAGGGTATTATGCTAAGCAAAATTAGAGAAAGACAAATATCACATGACTTCACTTATATGAGGACTTTAAGATACAAAACAGATGAGCATAAGGAAAGGGAGGCAAAAATTACATAAAAACAGAGAGGGGAACAAAACATAAGAGACTCAAATATGGAGAACAAACAGAGGGTTACTGGAGGGGTGGTGGGAGGGGTATGGGATAAATGGGTAAGGGGCATTAAGGAATCTACTGAAATCATTGTTGCACCATATGCTAACTTGGATGTAAATTAAAAAAAAGTAAATCAAATAAAAATAAAAAAATATGCTTCTTTGATAGATGTTAATGTCATTAATTGGTATCATTGCATCATTGTAATTGTAAACCATCATTCAAGTATGAATGGGAAAAATAACTGCTAATTTCACATATTCGAGAACTCAAAGTATAGTAACCTAGTGTAACACAGCTGTCGGAAGAACAAAACTTGAGGGTATCTCCCAGCAAAGTAGAAAATAAATGTAAATAAAGCAGGAGGTATAGAAAGAAAAGCGGGCCAAAGTAAATAAGTAAAACTTATAGTTAAATATAAATAGTTGCTGATAATAATGTTCTACTATAACAAGTAGAATTTATGCCAGGAATGCAAAGGTGTTTATATAACAGAAAATCAACACGTTTTTAACTTAGAAAAAAAATTAAAAACCACATTGTTGTAGCATTATATTCTGAAATAGCATTTTATAAAACTGAGCAGCAGCCTTTAAAAACATCATCAAATAGAAAGAAAGGTACTTTAAGTATAATAAAAGCTAGTCACCAAGTCTAAAACTAAACATCATACTGAACAAAGAAGTACTGCAGCCACTTCTACTAAAACAGAAACGTGGCCACAATTTCTCCTGTTACCACTCTTTTTCACAATTGTTTGGAAATTCTAGTATATATTAAAGACAAGAAAATAAAATAACTAGTATAAATATTGGAAAAGAAAAGACAGTGTCATCTTTATTTTTAAATGAATTGAAAACCCTAGAGAATCCAGTAAATATCTAGTAGAAATAATATAAGTTAGGGGGTGGTTGACACTTTTAGCTCTACCAATATTTACTGATTAGAAATGTACATAACAAATTTACATTCACAGTGATAACAACCATCATATTCTCAGGGATAAATTTGACAGGGAACCTGTGTAAGACTTGGCCAAATGGAAAGACATATCATGTTATTTGATTTACACATTAATTTGTTGCAGTTTCATTCAAGGACAACAACAGGTTCACTTTTATTTGGTTAAAATAATTTAAGTTCTGTGGAGGAATAAATGAGAATAACTGAAGATGAAAAAGAATAATTGATTTTGGTGGGAGTGTGACTTATAAAGTACTAAAGCTAATTATACCTGGTCACATGGTTAAACATAGGCTAGATGTGTCTAGGACAGAGAGTAAGAAAAACCATGGCATATTAATAAGGCCAGAGCACTATTGCTACTTCGTTTTTTGAAATTGTCCAAGGCATTGTAGGACAAACTGCCATTATGACTGAGGGATACCTCCTAAATTTTTAAACAATCAGAATCTGCCTGTGATTGAGACCTGAGCTAGAGATACAATAAAGGGGTTATATTTTTGTTTTCTTGTGTCATTGTATTACCTTAAATGCTTGGGGTGCTAATTTTTCTGCTGTGTTTTATGACTTGTTCCTGGTGGGTTATTTCCTCATGTGTTTTTAAAGTTTGTTTATAAGCTCATCTTGGGTAGGAATTGTTTTCTGTGGGAGATTCTGTGCTGTTGAATATTGAAATTGTCTGTTCTGCTAGACATTGCACTAGTATTGCAGGCCATGGACTAATTTTTTGAAGTTTTTTTATTGTGGTAAAATATATATAACATAAATTCTCTATTTTAACCATGTTTAATTGTACAATTCAGTGGCATTAATTACTTTCACGGTGTTGTGCAGCCATCACCACCATCTGCCCAAAACTTCGTCAGCTCCTAATTTTTCATCATTCCAAACACAAATGCCATACCTATTTAGCAGTAACTCCCCATTTCCTCCTCCCTCTAGCTCCTGATACGCTCTAATTTACTTTCCATTTCTCCGAATTTGCCTTTTTAGGTTTTTTACATAGTACAATCATACTATTTTGTCCTTTTCTGTCTAGCTTATTTCATCTAGTGTAGTGTTGCCAAGGTTCATTTGTGTTTTAGCATGTATCAGAACTTCGTTCCTTTTTCTAACTCAATAATATTCCTTTTATGTATATGTCACATTTTGCTTATCCATTCATCTGTGGACAAACACTTGGGGGTTTTTTTCTTCTTCTTTTTCACTATCGTGAATAATGCTACTATGAACATTGTGATACAACTGTCTAAGTTTGTTTTAAATTTGGGGGGAGAATATTTATAGGAGTGGAATTGCTGGTCTAATGGGAAAATGTACAGGGTTTTGTGTGAACATAAGTTTTCATTTATTTCAGATAAATGTCTAGAAGGTAGGGTCAGAACATACTTCAGTTGCATGTTTAGTTTCCAAAGAAAATGCCAAGTCTTTGCCAGAGTGGCTATTCCATTTTACATGCCTACTAGCCTTGTTTAAGTGATCTGGTTTCTCTTCATCCTTGCTAGCATTTGTTTTTGTCACTATTTTGATTTTAGCTGTTTTGATAAGTGTATAATGGTATCTCATGTTTTTAACTGCATTTCTGTACTGGCTGATGATTACTGAGCATTTTTTCAGGTGCTTATTTGCTGTCTGTATTTCTTTGGTGAAATATCTCCTCATATCTTTTCACTGTCTTCTGATTGGATTATTTTGGTTGGTGTGTGTGTGTTGAATTTTGAGAGTTCTTTATATATTCTAGCCTTTGTTAGATATGTGGTTTGCAAATATCTTCTCCCAGTCTTTTGATTGTCTTTTTACCTCTTTATCAGGGGCTTTTGTAGAGCAATGGTTTTTAATATTGAGGAAGTCCAGTTTATCACATTTTACTATCTAAGTACCAGGTAGGGTACTGGATGTTTGAATTTGAATTTGAGTTAAATTCTCTTTAAATACCCCCATGAACAAAAATTACATTATCTGTAAAAATAAGGCACTTTATTAGAAGTATTTGTTACTGGTGGGTTTTTCCTTTTCCTTTTTCCTTTTTTGGGGGTGGGGGAGGTCTATAGTCCACTGAAGTTAATTAAAATCTTCATTGCTCTTTGAATAATGATTGTTCATAATAAACTGTAAAGAAATACATATAATAGTATTTAATGCAAATATAATTGTATTGTAAAAATATCTTTTTCCCTTCTGGGGACAGTACGTTTTATTTCACTAATAAATCATGAAATTACAGCATATGCTTTTTAAGAGTTTTTACCTTTTCTGTAACCTGTTCTAACAAAATTTGGTTAAAAAATACACTCTCGGGGTGCCTGGGTGGCTTAGTCAGTTAAGTGCCTGACTTTAGCTCAGGTCATGATCTCACAGTTCATGAGTTTGAGCCCCGCATCAGGCTCTGTGCTGACAGCTCAGAGCCTGGAGCCTGCTACTTTGGATATCTGTCTCCCTCTCTCTCTGCCCCTCCCTCGCTCATGCTCAGTCTCTGCTTCAAAAAATAAACATTAAAAAAATATACTCCCATTTAATATGAGGAAAGGATTCTGCTTACTTAATTTAGAGCTACAAAATCTTTTTGTAATATCACCTAAACCTGTCATATTTTTTTCTCTAGTACAGTATTTGCCTTTCTGTTTCTCTGCCTATCAATTTTTCCAATTTGTGGTTGGCTGTTGAGATAGTTCTTATGAAATTCATTTGTCCTTGCCAGTTAAGATAGGTTGTCATGGAATTCGAGGTGAAAAGTCATTGGAGAAAGCAACAGAATGTGGTCATATAACAGAGAATAAGGATTCTTATTTGGCAGTAGACAACAGTGAGCCAGAAAATTAATGTGGTTGGTGAATGAAAAAAGTAGTGAGAACCTTGAAGTTGCATTTTGAAACAAGTTTGATTTTATTGGTTTCGTTTATATTTCTGATATTTGTAGCAGTTTAGTAATTAAATTAAGAACACTTCTCACCAGATAGACACATACACTCACAATCATGTTTTCACATCTATTTTTTCCCAGTTTAATTCTCATCCCTTTTTTTTAGAGTTGTTTTAGAGTTGTGTTAACTTCACAAGATGAATTGTTATGGTTTCTATCTTTCACTGTGCTTTATGTATCATATAAATTATTTATTCCTTGTAAGTTTAATAGAACTCATACATAAAAATGGTTGACCTAGGTTTCCTGAGGGGTTTTTATTGGTAGTTTTTGGACAGTATTTTCTATTTTATTGTCATTCATAGAATTAGGTTTCCTTTAGGTAATTTAGGTAGTCTGTTATTTTCCCAAAAAATTGTCCATTTCATTGAGATTTTAAAATGTACATAAAGTTATATATATTATGGTCATTTGAGATTAATTTAGCTTCTCCTCATACTATTTTCATATTTCCTATCTCTGAGCTTTCAGGCTTATCTTTTTTATTAGCTTATTTCCAAATTTACAACTCCTTGATTTATCAATTTTATCTTTTCCTTGTTTACATTATACATTTTCCTTATATAGCTTTTGCCCTATTCCATAAACTTCTACATATAATCTCATTATTAACTATTCACATGGTCTATAATTCTTGATTTTCCTTTAAACCTGAGTAATTTAATCAGCTTAAAATTTCCCAAGTCATTGATTTTGTTTGTTTGTTAATGCTTTGTTATAATTTTCTAGTTTAATGTATGGTGGTTAGAAAATGTCCTGATCATTTGCTTCTCTTTAAAGTAGTGATGGGTGAACTACGTCCTGTAAACAAACCACCTGTATTTGTAAATAAAGTTTTATTTACATAGCATCACATTTGTGATAGAGACTGTACAGCCCACAGTCCTAAAATATTTACAATCTGGCCCTAAAAGAAAAAGTTTGCCTTGCTTTTAAAGTATTGGAATTAATTTTTCTTGGCTGAATTTTGATCAGATTTTATAACTAGTGGGTTCTGGAGAATGAAATGTATTTTTAATTCATAGGACGAAGTTAACTATATTTATTAAGTAAACTACTAATTTTTTTTTTTAATTTTTTTTTTCAACGTTTATTTATTTTTGGGACAGAGAGAGACAGAGCATGAACGGGGGAGGGGCAGAGAGAGAGGGAAACACAGAATCGGAAACAGGCTCCAGGCTCCGAGCCATCAGCCCAGAGCCCGACGCGGGGCCCGAACTCACGGACCGCGAGATCGTGACCTGGCTGAAGTCGGACGCTTAACCGACTGCGCCACCCAGGCGCCCCAACTACTAATTTTTTAACTACTGATCTTTAATTTTTAAACTACTAATTTCTTCTCTTTTATGTTAACTTCTTTTGCTTAGTTGAGCTTTCAGTAATTTTGCCTTAAATATGTCTGGATTTTGTATTTAAGGTTTATCTCTTATAAATGTCATGTATTTTTTGTCTTGTTATATTATATCCAATTTGATTTTCCATTTTTAAATGGTAAAATTAGTCCATTTACATTGACTATATAACTTGATATGATTTGGTTTAAGTTTCTCATCTTGCTCTTTGTTTTGCATTCTGTATGTTTCTTGTTCTTTTTTCCCCTGTTTTCTGTCTTGAAGATTTATCAAAAAAATTTTTTTATATTCTTTCCATTTTCTTGGCCTTTTAGCTACACCTTCTTGGAATTATTTTAAAGAGATTACACAAGGGATTACAGTATGCATCTTTAACTTTTTATGGTTTAACTTGAATTTTTATTTTACTACTTTGTTAGCACTGTAATGACCTTATGATATTTAATTCTATTTATAGCACACACTTCCATTGTCTTATATTTTACTTCTATAGTATATATTTTACAATACATTGTATTACTGTTGCTTTATGTAGTCAGCAGTCTTCTTAAGATTTAAAAAAAAAGTCTTTTTTTATTTACCCATATATTTACCTCTTCTAGTGTATTCCATTCCTTCTTATAAAATGGTGTTATATCTGAGATTTTTTTTCACCCTGTGGAATTTCCTTTGCATTTCTTGAAGTGTGGGTCTGCCTGCAGTGAATTATCTCAGCTCTTGTTTTCCTATGATGGTTTTTTTTTTTTTGCCTTTATTTTTATTTTTATTTAAAAAATTTTTTTTTCAACGTTTATTTATTTTTGGGACAGAGAGAGACAGAGCATGAACGGGGGAGGGGCAGAGAGAGAGGGAGACACAGAATCAGAAACAGGCTCCAGGCTCTGAGCCATCAGCCCAGAGCCTGACGCGGGGCTCGAACTCCCAGACCGTGAGATCGTGACCTGGCTGAAGTCGGACGCTTAACTGACTGCGCCACCCAGGCGCCCCTGCCTTTATTTTTTGAAGGATATTTTCCTTAGGTATGAAATTGTAGATTGGTAATTTTTTTTCTTTCAACACTTTAAAGATGTTATTCTGTTATGTTTGGACTCTTATTGTTTCTGATGGGCGCTCACCCATTATTTGCAGTGTTTCTCCCACCCTTCCCAACTTGGAATATAATGTGACCTATGTATTTATTTAATTTGATCTGGTTGTTTTAAATTTTTTTAATTTATCTTGGCTTTTAGTATTGGGCTGTGATATTGCCTAGGTGTACGATTTTCTTTCTCTGTTTTGTATTTTGGAGATGTCTCATCAAATGTGGACAGCCTGAGCCATTATTTCTTAAAGTAGTTTTTTTTTTTTTCATCTGTGTTTTAGAACTTTATATATATTAGATTCTTTGATATTATCTCTCACGTATATCAACCTGTGTTCTTTTTGTTTTTTGGACTTTTTTTTCTCTTTGGTTAATGTATCTTGGCCTGTCTCCATGTTCATTGATCCTTTCTTCTGCTGTGTTCGGTCAGCCTTTATGCCCAGGAAATTAATTCTAATTCAGATAATGTTTTTCAGTTACAGATGCTCATGTGGTTCTTTTAAAGATAATTACATTTCTCTATTGAAATTTTCAGTCTTTTTTATTTTTTTCTGCTTTAACCTCTTTTTTCTTAACTTACACATACTAGCTAAAAATAATAGTTTAATAGCTGATGTCCCTGCTAAGATATATATGCATCTGCTTCTATTAATTATTTTGCCACTTGATTATGGGTCATATTTTCTGACTTCTTCACATATCTGAGTTTGATCTTTTGGATTTGATGGATCGTTGAAGTGGATAAGGGCTAGGTTATAGTTTAGTTTGCTTCAGTTCACATGTATTCCATATGTCTAGGGTGAGATCTGTGTGTATGTCAGTACTTAGCAGGATTCTGGCTAATTCCATCTGATTATGAGATCATAATCAACTCTCTTGTCAGGCTTCCAGTCCTCCATGCTGCCACTGTGAACTTGGTAGAAGTCCTGTGTGGAGAATCATTGGGCCTGGAGACCTTGCTTTGAATATAGGATTTCTTCATCCTCTGTATCAGAAGCTGGCAAACTGTGGCCTGCAGGCTTAATCTGGCTGCCACCTGTTTTTGTAAATAAAGTTTTATTGGGACATAGCCATACTCATTTGCTTATATATTTTCTAAGTCTGCTTTCATGCTATAAGAGCAGAATTCTGTGGTTAGAACAGAGACTGAAATATTTAATATCTGATTCATTAAGGAAGAATTTGCTGACCTCTGTTCTATACTATCAAGCAAGTACACAGAGTAAATAAAAATTTTGCTGATTTCTGTTTATCTCACTGGAGCCTCTGCCTGTAGCAGAAGTATTCCTCCTACTACCCATGCTTTGATTTTGTAAATGACCATAGTGATCTTAAATAAATTTCATCGGATCATATCAACCCTAATCTTAGAGTCCTACAGTAGTATTAGTAGGTCTTAGAATAAAATTCAAAGTCTTCATCTAAATTTATAGAGCCTTTGGTAATATAAATACTCCCTAATCTTCAACCTTCTTCTTCTTTTTTTTTTAAATAGACTTTATTGGGGCACCTTGGTGGCTCAGTCGGTTAAGCATCTGACTTTGGCTCAAGTCATGATCTCACAGCCTGTGGGTTCGAGCCCCACATCGGATTCTGTGCTGACACCTCAGAGCCTGGAGCCTGCTTCAGATTCTGTGTCTCCCTCTCTCTCTCTGCCCTTGCCCTGTTCATGCTCTGTCTCTCTCTCTGTCTCTCAAAAATGAATAAACGTTAAAAATATTTTTAAGTAGACTTTATTTTTAGAGCAGTTTTAGGTTTGTGGCAAATTTGAGGGGAAGATACAGAGATTTCCCATATACTCTCTGCTCCCCCACATACATTAATATTCACTGGCCTTTCACCTCAGTCTTCTCACTGAACTTCTTTCTCAGCCCCTACCATGTTCATACTCCATCCAATTACCATTTCTGTCCTTATAGTAGATACCACTTTTTGATATATTTTACTTTGCTTGGTTTGGATTATTGTTTATCTTCCTTAATAAATGTAAGCCCTACAAGTTCACTATCTTATTTCTAGCATCTAGAAATTAGTAGATCTATAAATATTTGTTGAATGAATCAATATACTGTTTTTCTCTGACTCACCATCATCTGCCTTCACTCTCATCCTGCTGCCATATTACTTTTATTAAGGTACTAATTTTAGCTAAAAAATTCTTAGTTGGCAGGACCTGACCTCACCTACCTTCTGTAGCCTCATCCCTGTAATATTTATTTTATTTTGTATTTAAAAAAGTTTTTTTGAGAGAGTGCATAAGTGAGTGAGGGGCAGAGAGAGAAAGATAATATCCCATGAGGGGCAGAGAGAGAGAGTGAAGTGGGGCTCACCTAAACCAGAGCTCAATTTCACCTACTGCAGAACTTGAACTCATGTGAGATCATGATCTGAGCTGAAGTCAGATGCTTAACCGACTGAGCCACCCAGAAGCCCCTCCCTGTAATTCTTACTAAGAAACATTCTACTTTATCTAAATCAGACTTCTTAATACTTTATATTTTCTGTACCCCTTTGATCATGACATTCACCCTGTATAGAATAAACTTGCCATTTATCCTTGAGTTACCTCTTTAGTCCTATCTAATCAATCACTAAAATCCAGCTTATGTGTCATTTTGGTTCACAGTCATCAGTCTTTTCCCTCACATACTGTAGTACTACTTATTGCCTGTATTGCTAATATGAAACTTAATAATGTAATGCCTTCTATTATTTATGAACTTTCTAGAAATGTTTCCCTAATATAGTTTATCCTAAGGGTAAGAGAGATGTACACTTCTTTCTGTCCCCCCATTAGTTCAGATTGTCACTGTATTTACATTTGTATATCTGTATTTCATTCAAAGTAAATGTAAGAAGTCATGTTAAGTTACTGTCTTTGATGAGGCACGTATTGAGTAACTGTTACCTTACAGTTGCATATGTTCTATGTTTCACAAAAGCAAATGACTTTAAATATATTACCTAATTTAGTCTGTATAACAAATACCACTTCATTTTACAGATGAGAGAAAAAAGACTTGCCCAAGATAAAAAGACTTTCTCAAGTGTGTACAGCTAGTAGACAGCTGTAGCAGAAAACATGGAATTTTTACTCTTCATATCTGAAGAGTGACTGAATAAATTGGACAGTTCATAGTGAAATGAAGTCTAAACTGAGATCTGAAAACTATGTCTTTTCTTTAAAGTAGCAAGTTGGATGTTATGAGATCTTAAATTGGTAAGGATTATATCAAAGGAACAAGTAGGCAAGAGTTTGGTGGCTTCATGTTAAAAAAAATGGGTACTAGTGTTAGGGGCTGCAGGGTGGCTCAGTTGGTTAAGCATCCAACTTCGGTCAGGTCATGATCTTGCAGTTCATGAGTTTAAGCCCTGCATCAGGCTCTGTGCTGATAGCTCAGAGCCTGGAACTTACTTTGTATTCTATGTCTCTTTCTCTTTCTGCCCCTGCCCTGCTTGTGCTCTGTCTCTCTCTCTCTCAAAAATAAACATTAAAAAAAATAGGTACCAGTTATATGCTGTGAGTTGACTTGTCAGTTTCCTATAGTTTATTATTTGAAAAAATTGCCTTAAATGTAAACTAACATTAGCATCTCTCCATGGCTTTCGTGATTATTAAATGTACAGTAATACACTTGATGTTAATTTAAAACATTTTTTCATGCAGCAGAATATTGGCCTCAGTCATTTTTCTGCCCATACATTCCTGCAATATTTACTGCAAATATTAGGGGCTCTCATCTACAGTGGTAAATACAGAGATTAGAATGGGAGACATTAAGTTAGATAATGCTCCACTTCCAGTTGTAGAAATTTTCTCCTCTGTTCTTACTGACTTAAGGTAGAGTGTTTGGGGATGGGCTGGTGGGAAAAGAAAGTTGGCAGACAGAATGGAATGATGAATACGAAGGCCAAAGTGAGAAATTACAGCAACAAGTACCCCTTCTTTATGTCCCTCCTTTTATTTTGTACCCCTTTTATATTTTGTCTCTGTTGTAATTATCACTATTTATCTTACTGTGTATCTTGTTTCTCTTGTTTTTTAAATTAAATTAAAAATTTTTCTTTTTATTATATATATAAAGAGAGCATGCACAAGTAGGGAAGAGGGGCAGAGAGAGAGAGAGAGAGAGAGAGAGAGAGAGAGAGAGAATCCACACTCAACATGGAGCCCTATGCAGGGCTCAATCCTATGACGCTGGGATCACGACCTGAGCCAAAAATCGAGTTAAACGCTCAACCAACTGAGCCACCTAGGCTCCCCTTATTTCTCTGTTTTATTTTCTTCCTTTCCTACTGGAAAACAAGTTTCATGACAAGTTCACTGTCTTTCCCACTTCTGTATCCTGTCTGGCACCTGGTAAGCACTCAATAGTATGTATTTATTTTATGAATGAATAACATTTGAAGGAAGTTAACTCTGGGGTCAGTGTATAAAATGGACTATGGTGAAGAGATAGTAGTTCAGAGATGATGAAAGAGCCAAAGAAGTGACAGCAGGGGCTCCTGGGTGGCTCAGTTGGTTAAGTGTCCAACTTTTGATTTGGGTTCAGGTCAGGATTTTATGGTTCATGAGATCGAGCCCTGCATGGGCTCTGTGCTGGCAGTGTGGTGCCTACTTGGGATTCTCTCTCTCCCTCTGTCTCTGCCCCTCCTGTGTTCTCTCACTGTCTCCCTCTCTCTCTCAAAATAAATAAAGATTTAAAAAAAAAAAAAGGCGACAGCAGGACTAATGAGGTTACACAAGGAAGACATTTTTGGGGTGAACTAGAAAGGATTTGGGTACTAGGGTATCAGGGAAAGGAAAAGAATGAGCAGAAATAATTTGTTCTGAGATTTCTGACTAGAGAGCCTGGCTTACTGGTGTCATTATGTCATTCCAGGCCCATATGCTATGCACAGTGATCATATATTAAATGAATAACTCTCCAGAAATAAGCTTTTACCTTTTGCACAAAATCTTGCTTTTAAATGTAGTTTGTTTAACTCCGTGGTTTATTTCCATTCTTCTGGGTTTATTTGTAATTTACTCTTTTTTTAATTTTTATTTTTTGGGAGACAGCATGTGTGCAAGTGGGAGAGGGACACAGGGAGAGAGAGAATCCTAAGCAGACTTTGTGCTCAGCGTGGAGCCCAACTCAAGGCTCAATTTCAGGACCATGAGGTCATGACCTAAGCCAAAATCCAGAGTTGGACTCTCAACCTACTAGACCACCCAGGTGCCCCTATAATTTACCCTTATTTGAGCTTTGAGATTATGCTTCCCCTGGATTTTAGGACAAATTAACGTTACAGCCCTTTTAGCACTGCTCTGCAATATAGCAGCTCAAAGTCATAGTTTGGTACTTTCATAGTTTACCATTTCCATCATTGTTGCTGAAGAAAGAAGCCAGAGAAAATTATGTAGAGGTTTTGCTGTTAGCACAAGTCCTTTTGTGAGTAATTCTTTCCAGCTTACAGGAAGTAAGTTTTCATTCTTCTAATTAGCTTGTGCTTATTTCCAGGTGCCTATACTATGCATATTGCACAAGGTGCTTGAAATATAAAATACTGATTGAAGTTCCTCTGATGAAACTGACTTCCATTATTAATCCAATCATATGTTTTAAATAGCAGTTTTTTAAAAGATTAAATTATTTAAACTGGTTTAATTTGGACACTTTCTGCAGATCAGTTACTTTAAAAAGCTAAGTATATTTCAGATATGCCACTTATGATCCTACATACATAAATCAGAATGTTCAATGAAGAGAGATAAATATTTAGGAAATATGTTCTAATTTCTGATCTAAAAATAGATTTAAATAGTGTTCAAATATATACTTTTCGGGATGCCTGGGTGGCCCAGTTGTTTAAGCATCAGAGTCTTGATCTCAGCTCAGGTCTTAATCTCAGGGTCATTAGTTCAAACCCCATGTTGGGCTCTGCGCTGGGCTTAAAAATAACGTATATATGTGTAATTTTTTTAAATGCTTTTTTTATATAGCATATTTTGATGTATAGTAATGCTCTCACCAAATTAAAATAGTAAATTAATGCTGTCAAATTTTTCATCTGAATATATGTAGTTTTTGTTTTCTTAGAAAATTTTAAATATTTCAAATTAAAAGCCTCTAGATTATAGATTTGTGGTTTTGCTAATTTGTGGTATTCTATATTATCCCATGGTTTCCTCATACATAATATATAATCATGCTTACTTTTTATGGTATATGGCAGTTTTAATAATAATATATACATGTACTGATGATAGTAAAAGGTTAATGAGAGAGCCATGAAATGAATGAGATGCTAAAAGGAGAAAGTGTCTTTTAAAAATTGCTTTGGTGCAGCATTCGTACACTCTTGCCCTCAAGAATCTCTGGAATACAGTTCTGTAAACGGGAAGCATTTTTCATACAAGTATAATTTGTATGTCTTTAAAGAAACTCAATAACCAAAAAATTAACATTAAAAATATGCTCTGCTCCACCCCACCGCATTTTCATAGATTTTTTCTATCAGGTTTTATTTGACTTACTGGAAAAAATAGGTTAACTTAATTTTTTTTTTCCAGATTCATAATGTTCTGAGCAGGAGTCATGTTTTTTTTTAATTCATCCCTAAGTATCTTCCATCAAAAATGCTGGTTCTTTAAAGGAATTTCAAAGAATCTTTTATGCATTATCAAGATGTAAACTGGTCATGTTTTTAAACTAAAGATAAACGAGCTGAGTTTTGTTTTGTTTTTTTCCTAAACCACCATTAATCTTTTAATAAGTTGAAGAAACAAGTAACACTGAAAATGTTATCTTTACTATTAGAATGACTGAAATTCTTGCATGTAGCTCTGTGATTCAACAATTTTCAAATGAAATGTCTTTTGTAAAATTACTTTGTGTAATCAATAGGGTATATCAGTGAAGTAATATTAATAAAAATATATATGATAAAGATATAACTATAACACTAATTTTATTTCTTTTTTTAAGACATTTTTTTAAAAGTTTATTTTTGAATTTTTTTTTGTTTATTTTAGAGAGAGAGAGAGAGAGAGAGAGAGAGAGAGAGAGAGAGAGAAAGTGGGGGAGGAGCAGGAAGAGAGGGAGACACAGAATCCAAATCAGGCTCCAGGCTCTGAGCCTGACGCAAGGCTTAACCCCATGAACCATGAGCTCATGACCTGAGCCGAAGTTGGACACTTAACGGACGGAACCACCCAGGCGCCCGTTGAAAGTTTATTTTTGAGAGAGAGAGAGAGAGAGCGCGCGCGAGAGCGAGAGCACATGTGCACGTATAAGTAGGGGAGGGTCAGAGAGAGAGGAGGCAGAATCTCAAGCAGGCTCCACACTGTCACCAAAGAGCCTGATAGGGGGTTCAATCTCACAAACAAAATGGTTCATTTCCATAACAAAATGGTTTTACTGTCCTCAGATGAGTCTATGTCATTGAAATGTCCTTTCTGTGTGTATTGTCAGGGAGCAAGAATTCCTGTCTTCATCAAGATCCTTCTTCCCAGACTAAGAATCAAATGGACATTGACAGGTTAATAGGAGAAAATCAAACTTAATAGGCTAAGAATGGAAAATCCATATAGACATGGAAATTCCAAATGCAGGCAACATAAGGTATATATATGTCATTCTGAACTAAGGAGAGGAAGGGGTCTGGGGCTTTAAAAGGAAGGAATGCATTTCACAGGAAGATGAAAAAAGGTAAATGTTTAGTAAACAAATGTTCGCTAGGCCACTCTGACACAATGGGACATAGAGGACTTTGATCAAACAGATCTTGCTAGGTTCCTCCCTATCTACTGTACTTGGCTTATGTAATAATGTGGTTATCTATGGGAATAGCTCTTTTCCTAGAGTAGATTATCTAAATTCTTTTTAGGCAGTTGAAGGGGAAGGTAAAGCACTTTTCTTGAATTTGCAGGGTTTTAATTGCTTTTTTTTTAATGTTTTAAAATTTATTTTTGAGAGAGAGCACACGCACACACACACATACACACAAGCATGAGAGGAGGAGGAGCAGAGAGAGAGGGGGGACAGAGGATCTGAAGCCGGCTCTGCACTAACAGCAGAGAGCCCAACTTGGGGCTTGAACTCATGGAGCTCATGACCTGAGCCAAGCTCAGATGCTCAACCGACTGAGCCACACAGTCTCCCCGTTTTAATTGCTTTTTAACTCAAAATGATCTTTATGCCAAAGTGGCCCATCTTGGGGCAGGCTGTTGTTGGCTCTTCCAGTACATAAAGATATAAAACTTGGAAAATTACTTTGTTCATCTGCATGCAATAGATTCAGGATCAGCATACATTTACTGAATATTTATTATGTGCCTTTCACTGTGTTAAATACTTTAACCAAAATTATACTCGTGTGTTAGTCTATATTAACTTGAAATATGTGTAAAATTTGAAAATTGTGGGAAAATTTTGCTCACTAAAGATTTTATTTTAGGGAGCTTATCATTTTGATTAAGAAAGAATTTGGTAAACATCATTTATGGTTATTATACAGCCTTTAGGTAGTAGTCTGTGCTCAGACCAAGAATGTTATTGAGAACAGAGACATCTCTTATCTGTTTCGTTTCCTTGGTCCAGTTTTCTTAATAAATATTTGTCACATGGCATGAATTTTCTGAAAAAGCCATAATATTATTTCATGTTATATTTTGTAACTAAAAAAAATCAGATAAAGCTAGTTTTAAATCACTTTGAAATAACTTAGTGACCCTTTAGAATAATACTGTTCAGTAGAACTTTCTGTGATGATGGATATATTTTTATAAGTCTGTATTCAATAGCATAATGGAAAGAACTCAGGACTGCCCCAAGTACAGTTAATTAAATCTCAAAGATTTTTTTTAGTACTTACTTTGTATTAAGCATTATGATACATGTTGCGGATAGTTCCTGTTCTCAGGGAGCTCAGACTCTAATACAGAAGAGAGATTCCAAACCTATCAGTGATAATACAGTTGGGGATAGGCAGGAAGGAGAGGAGAATTCAAGTTGAACTTTGAAGGGTAAGTATGCATTAGGGGTCCACATAGAGAAAGTAGCATTTGCCAGTAGATGAAGATGGGAGACTATATGGTGCATACCAGCAACTGTAAGAATTCTCTATTCCTGGAACCTAGGGTGAGTTAGAAAGTTGCTAAAAAGAATGGCAGTTAATCGCTCATCAGTTAATGAAATGTTTTGTGTGCCATGCTAAAGAGTTTGGATTATATCTTTAAAGCCATAAGGGAGCCATTACAGGGTTTTAAACTGATGAGTAAAAAAGATTTTAGCATGATGGCACCTGGGTGGCTCAGTGGGTTGAGTGTCCGACTTTGGCTCAGGTCATAATCTCATGATTTGTTAGTTTGAGGCCCACATCAGGCTTGCTACTGTCAATGCGGAGCCCGCTTACGATCCTTTATCCATCTCTCCCTCTGCCATTCCCCTGCTCGCACTTTCTCTCTCAAAAAATAAAACATTAAAAAAAAAAAAGGAGTTTAGCATCTTAACTCAGTACCCTGGTCCCAGGTTTATTAAGTTTGAAATTTCTAGAGGAAATGAGAACTTTCTGTTAAAATTTATGTTTGATTAGATCTCGTATAATTTTTTCCCTGGTCAGTTTTATTTGCTGTTGTAACAGTTAGAATGGTTAGAATTACCAAAGATCCAGTTTAGAATGACTGAAATATGAAGAAGATTTATAAGTTCATATAATAGAGAATTCAGGAGGTGTGGTGATTTGTAGATAAGTTAATTCTGAGGCTCAGCAGCATCACCAAGGACTCTGTTTCTTTCCATCTTTCTGCTGTGCCATTTTCAGCATCTCGGTGGTGGTTTTCTGGCTTGTCCTTAAATAGCTGCAAGAGAACTACCATACCTTCAGCTTGTATATCTACACACAGCATTGTTTGGAGACTGGTAGAACAACAGGCCTTTCTGGGTCCATTTTTAAGATTGAGGAAAACTTACCAGAAAGCTTTCTCTCTCCCGCCCCATTCGCTTCACATCCCATTGGCCAAAGTAAAGCACATAATTTTTTTTTTCGTTTTTTTGTTTTTGTTTTTTAATTTTAGAGCGCATGTGAGCAGGGGAGAGAGAAAGAGAGAGAGAGGGAGAGAGGGAGAGAATCTTAAGCAGGCTCTATGCTCAGTGTAGAACCTAATGTAGGGCTCAATCCCATGACCCTGGGATCATGACCTAAGCTGAAATCAGGACTCGGAAGCTCAACTGACTGAGCCACCAGGTGCCCAAGCACATAACCTTTCTTAAACCAATTAGTGGAATTTCAACTGTTACTATTAAGATTTATTTACTAGTTAAGGTTTATTTGCTGAGGCTAGGGAGAGAACCAGCCTAAAATACCTGAAATAAAATCAGGGTTATCTGCTTTGAAGACATATCTTCTTTACAGACTTGGTTTATGACCTGCAAAGCTGAAGACGGCCCTGAGAACCATAGGATTTTTCTGTGTAAGAGGCCTTGCCTGGGAAACAAACCAGCTGATCAACCTAGAAGATAGATTTCTATATTGTTCTTGACCAGGTTTATTCTTTTCTAGTCTAGATTAGGAGTACATGGGAGATTTGCTCTTACTAAATTTTTTCTTCTAAATATGTATTTTTAATGATAATGAATCCTTTTTGTGTCTTTTGTTAAGGAGCCAGATTTTTCAAACTCAAATATTTGGAACAGGTTTGTCTGTCCTTTTGCTGTCACTTTCCATCCTAACCACAAAAGACTTGGCTGCTTGAAGTTTTGGGTGTTTGGTGGGAGAAAGACAATATTGAAGAAAAAACTGATTATTTCAAAATAATGCTTAGCTGTACTTTTCTGCTCTAAAAATTTACTTTATGCCCCGTTCTGTTACCTCTGGTATTATTCATGTACTAGTTAGTTGGTGTAGTCATTTCTTTACTCAGAATATTGTGTTACTTAGCAATTAATTCTTAGTTCCCATCTATGGCCAGACTCGGAGTAAATCTCCTTTCTGTTAACCTTCCAATCACTTTATATTCTGAGGCTAAAATACTATTAGGAACTGTTTAGATACTTCTTTCCTCCCTTCCTGTCTGTGTGCTGTCTTTTCATCCCTGATTATATTGTGAGCACCTATTATGGGTCAGGTAAAATACTGAGGGATACAGTTTACTTAGAGATGCAAGACATAGTCTCTCCCAGATTATACTCTATGGTATAAGTAAACCTGTAGTATTAAAATACAGTATGAGAACTATTATGATGAAGTTCTGTACAGGATGCTGTTAGAGCATAGAAAAAGAACTCCATCTCAGACTTGAGGGAAATGGAACAATTCTGGGAGGAAGTAGTGACTTGTTTTAGGTAGAGGATACAGAAATTATAATGGCTGAAGTTGTGAGGGAACTTGATACATTTAGGGAACAACATACAGATAGTTTGGTACTTTCTTATATTTGCTTTCTTTATCTTATATCTGCTTTCTTATATCCATTTCTTATATCTGCTGCTTTCTGTATGTCTGTTTCATTCTTTTCTGACCTTACACATTAGTTTCCTCTGTTCAGTTCACATAGTGGAACATAGCTACTAACAACACTTCACTTTTACATCTTAACAGCTTAGGCACCCAGAGGCGAACACCAACTCAATCATTTTGTTTTCAAATCCATATGCCCATGGGTAGGTTCACTCTCTCCTAACTTAGGTCTTGTATGCACCCTAGACAAATAAGTTCTACTCTGGACTGGGGTTTGGGTAAGGTTTGTCATCATGTCACCTTGGGTTAGGTAACTTACCTCGGTAGAAATCAACCATGGCAAAGGGAGGGAGTAAATTAGCAGATGGAATGAAGATTGGTAAAGGGCAGTTCTCAGAAAGGGGTGTGGTATGATAGTGGGCAGGGCTAAACAACGCATGTCAATGTTAGGAGCAGTGGCAGCAGTGTCCAAGTGAGAGATAATGAGGGCCTGAAATTAAAAGGTGGCAGTGGAGATGGAGAGATCCCACTGGACTTGATTGATTGAGTTTGGGCTAAATGAAGAAGGTGCCATCCTTTTATTTATTCATTTATGTATTCACTCCACAAAAAATACTGGCTGAGTGCTTGCTCTATGCTAGCTACAGTTAGGGGTACTGGAGATACAGCAGTACCATAGTTCAAGTTATTGTCCTGGTTATGCTGTAACTTGCTCAAAGATTACTCTCATGTTTCTGGCTTAGATGGTTAGGTGAATGGTGGGTCCCATTCACTTGAATTTTAAGGGGGAATGTAATGAATTAATTTTTGGAGATAATAAGTTAGCATTGATAATGGTATATACAGGAGAAGTTAGATACATGGGTTAGGGGCTTAGGAGAGGGCAGAGTAAGAGGTCTAGAATTGGGAGTCATGACCACATGGTGGTGGCTGAAGTTTTAAAAACTTGTAAGGTAGGATTTACTTTGTATGTGTGTATGTACAGTTCAGTGAATTTCAACATGCATATGGATATATGTAGCTGCCACCACAATTAGCATACATAATGGTACAGGTTACATTATGGTACCCCTTCTGGTTACACCCTTACTCCATCCCTAATCCTGAAAAGCAATGAGCTATTTTTCTTTTTCTCTGTAGTTTTTGTTTGTTTGTTTGAAGAATGGGATGTAAATGGAAAACAGAATAATAGAGCCTTTAAAGACTGGCTCCTTTCATTCAGCATAATGCCTTTCAGATTCATTCAAGTTGTGTCCAGCAATAGTTTGTTGCTTTTTATTGCCCAGTGGTACACCATTGTATAGATGTACCATTGTTTCTTTATTCATTCACCCACTAAAGAACATTTGGGTTGTTTCCATTTGGTAGAAGTTATGAGTAAAGCAACTTAGAAACATTCATGTATAGGTTTTTGTGTGAATGTAAGCTTTCATTTCTCTAAGGTCAGTGCCTAGGAGAGAGATTGTTGGATTATATGGGAGGTATATGTTTAACTTTATAAGAAACTGTTAAACTGTTTTCCAGAGTGGCTATACCATTGTCACTCCCACCAGCAGTGTATGAGAGTTCCAGTTGTTGCACATCCTTGCTAGCACTTGGTACTTTCAAGATAGGTATCTTTTATTTTTAGCCATTCTGTCAAATGGTCAGTGGAAGCTCATTGTAGTTTTAATTTGCATTTTTCTAGTGGCTGATGATGCTGAACACATTTTCATGTGATTATTTGCCTTTAATATATATATATATATCAAGTGTCTGTTTAGATTTTGTCCCATTTTTTAATTCAGTTATTTGTTTTCTTGCTATTGAGTTTTGAGAGTTCACTGTATATTCCAGATATCCATCCTTTGTTGGATATGTGAATTACTTTTTTGGTTCTCATAACAGTGATTTTTTTTTTCAGAGCAAAAGTTTTAAATTTGGATGAAGTCCAGTTTATCTTTGTTGTTGTTGTTGTTTAAATGGGTCATCCCTTTGGTATCATATCTTAAAACTGTGCCTAACCCAGGTCATAAAAATTTCTCTTATTTTTTCCCTGTAAGTTTTATAGTTTAGATTTATGGTCTGTTTTGAGCTATTTTTCATATAACATGTAAGATTAAGGTTGATGTGTGTGCTTTTTACATATGGATAGGCAGTTGTTCCTGTTGTTGAAAAGAACATCCTCTCTCCTTTGAATTACTTTTGCATCATTGTCAAGTCTGTTGGCCATATTTGTTTGGGTCTATTTCTGTGCCATCTATTCTTTTCCACTGATATGTTTATATCTGTGTATAGTAGCATACTGTCTTGATTACTGTAGCTTATAGAAAGTCTTAAAACAGGGTAGTGTGGTTCCTGTAACTTGATTTTTCTTTTCATACTTGTTTTAGATAGTTTAGATCTTTTGCCTTTCCATATACATTTTAGAATCTGTATCTATAAAAAAAAAATCCTTCTGGGATATTGGTTGGAATTGCATTAAATCTACAGACCATTTGGAGTAGACTTGAAATCTTTACTATATGGGGTCTTCCAGTCCATGAATATGATATGGTTTTCCATTTATTTAGATCTTACCTGATGTCTTTCATTAGCATTTTTTACCATACAGATCCTATATTTGTTTTGTCAAATTTATGCCTAAATATTTTTTCTTTTTTCTTTTATTAGATGTTGTTAATGGGATGCCATTAGAATCTTGTTTTCTATTTGTATATTGCCAGTGTGTGTGTGTGTGTGTGTGTGTGTGTGTGTGTGTGTGTATACATATAGACACGTGTATATGTATATAGATTTATGATTGATTTTTTTTGACATTGTACTATGACCTTGCTAAACTCACTTCTTAGTTCTAAGAGGTGTTTGAGGGGGGGTGGTTTGCTTGATTTTGGTAGATTCCTTTCAATTTTTAAGTGGACAATAATGGCTTCTAAGGATAAAGATAGTTTTAGTTCTTCCTTTGTAATCTGTGTGCACTGATTAGTACTTCTAGTATGATGGTAGCCAACAGTGGTGAGAATGTGTGTTCTTGCTTTGTTCCTGATTTTAAGGGTGAAGCATTTAGTCTTTACCACTAAGTATGATGTTGACTGCAGGTTTTTTGTAGATGTTCTTTATCGAGTTGAGGAAATTCCCTCCTATTCCTAATTTTCTAATGTTTTCATGAAGGGATGTTGGATTTTTAAAATACTTTTCTGCATCAAGTGATATAATGATGCAATTTTTCTTCTTTAAATCATTAATATGATGGATTACATTGAGTGATTTCCATAGTAAACTAGCTGAGCATGCCTAGTATAAACTCCTCTTGGTCACTGGGTGTGTGTGTTTATACATCATTGGATTTGATCTGCTAATTTTTTGTTGAGGATTTTTGTTTCTGTGTTCAAGAGGGATATTAGCCTATAGTTTTCTTATTTTGTAATGTTTTTATCTGCTTTGATATCAGAGTAATTTTGTCTTCATAAAATTAGTTAGGAATATTTCCTTCTCTTTTCTGGAAGAGATAGTGTAGAATTGGTGTTATTTACCTAAATGTTTGGTAGAATTACCTGTGAAACCATTTGGGCCTGGAGATTTCTTTTTTGCAAAGATTATTTAATCACAGTATTTATTTAATAGTTATAAGAATATTCATGTTACTATTTGATTTTGGTTGAGTTTTAGTAGTTATTAATTACTTATTAAAAGATGTGTTTGGGGTGCCTGGGTGGCTCAGTTGGTTAAGCATCCGACTCTTGGTTTTGGCTCAGGTCATGATCCCATGGTTCATGAGTTGAAGTTCCACATCGGGCTCTGTGTCCCTCTCTCTACCCCTCCCCACTCGTGCTCTCTCTCTCAAATAAATAAACTTAAAAAGAAAAAAGACATGTTTTGAAGACGAAGTTTTGCTGCTGACTAGCTGTGTGACCTTGGGAAAGGTACCTCAGTGTTAACCTCTCTGGTCCTTAATTTGTTCACCTGAAAAATTAAAAAGACTTTTTTTGATTCCTTAAGATTTTTCCTGGTTTTGAATTCTAGAATTTGGGTAGGATAAAAGTGTATGTGTTTGAAGTTTATGTGAAAGGATTGTGAGCCTCTGTTTCTTTTTCATCTGTTAGTGTTTGAACATTGGTTTACCTTGATTCACTTAGCCTTTTAACAGAGAAGTTCTGTATTTTCTTATCAGTGGATTATGTACTGATGAAAAGGTATGGTTAGAGGCAGGCCTTTTTATGGATTTATACGTGATATACTTATGGTATACGAAAAATTACTTTCATAATTATGTAAGAAGATGTAAGGTAAATCATATGCTGGCTTTTAATGTTCTATATTTTTGAAGAATTAAATTACCAGTTTAGAATTTATAGAGTGTTAGAAATGTATTTCTCTTTTGATGATTATTCTTCTGAATCTTCATAATTTAGTGATTATCTTTCTGATTTAAAAAGTCACTCATTTTTAGCTACTTAATGGAGATAATGTCTATAAATATTTTATGTAAAATTCATTTTTAAAAGGTGCACACTTGTGTATCCTGTCCATTTATTGGGTTAAAGCAGAGTGAAAATAGCATACAGATCTGCTGCTGAAGGAAACATTAAGTGGCAGCTGCAGCTGGAGGATTTTACGTAGGCACCTGTGGGTTTGAGTGCGTTCAATATACAGACTGCAGCAGGAGGCTGGCACTGCCTCTGCTGACTCCAGTACACTCCTTCACTGCTGTCTGCCGATCTCTCCACTGGCCAGAAGACAGACAAAATGGTGCAGCACGTAGAGGGCATGGGAAAAAAATAACCGTCAATATGATTCAAAGGTGGGTTTGCTGCATTGAATAGCAGAGAAAATTGTTTAACAAGATTAAAAGCTTGGATATAGTTCAGTATGTCAGAAATCCTTAGCTGTTTTAATGTTTGATTGTGACCATTTAAGAATGAAAATGTATAGTTCTGAAATCTGCATGCTCCCTATATATACAGGTTTCAGGTATATTGCACGTGTAACATTTAATAAATGTATGCATGGTAGATTATAAACAGATTTATATTTGTACTAAATGTGTATAATGTGTGTGTGTGTTGTGTGTATATATATGTATAGATAGATAGATAGATAGATAGATAGATATACACACAACACACACATACACATGAAGGGTTTTTTTCCCTATTAATACTAGATTGTTAAAAAGTAAACACAGGTTTTATATTTTTTCTGTTTTATATTTGTCGCAGCTCCTACCAAGGTCTTTTTCTTTATATTGTTCATTTATAATAGTAGAGAGCATTAGTAGAGCATTCTCTGGTGAGATGGAAAATAAGTAGAATGAACACTGGAGTTGGCACTTCATATTTTATTGATGACTGTAATGCAGTGTGAGTTCGCATTGCACATAGTCATGATTTAAATGATTACCTCTTTTATGAAAGCAAAATGTTTGTAAGAACGGCCATGTTGTAGACAGTGAGTATAAAATGAAGAGAGGAAGTAGGACAAGTAAAATTTCTCTGTCCTTGGTTTCTTGAGCAATGTTCAGCATTGACTCAAGGCACTGTCATTTTAGAAGTACAGTATAGAAACAATTGAACATCAAGCATAGAAAAAACATGGAGGTTTAGTTTCCCACCCCTTCCCGGAAGCACTTTACTTATGTACTCATATATTTTGGGTTTCAGTGGCTGCATATTACTGGGGAGCTGTCCAGTTGAGACAAGATATATTTACTTAAGCCACACCCAACAGATTGAGCTTTTTTATGCATTCGGGCACTATTTTAATCCTGTGCTGATTTGTAACCATCATATGTGGGATGCCTTTGAGTTGTAAAAAGAAACAAAATACTAGATTCACAGGTTTCAGCTTAATGTGCTCTTGAATATCTGAGTTGTTTTATTAATAGCACAGAAGAACAGTATTTAAGTTATGCAGCATTATCTGAGGCAGAGAGAGAGATTGAGAGAGGAAATATTTGTATGGTGCCAGTAAAAGTGTACTGCAAGTGTTCTGATCATATAGGAACAGTGCTGCTGGTATACTATTTTTTGGTTAGTGTTGTAGGTGTTAAATTGGGGTTTGACATTTAGAGTTCAAATTCTCTTCTTTGAGAAAGTATTTGTCCAGGTGTCTTAAATATTTCACTTAATTTTTCTGTGCTTTAAAAAAAATTGCAAAAGATTAAGCCTGAGTTTAAATCTATTTATAATATTGTATTCTATACTAGTGACATGTTGTATGTGAAATCTATTTATAATATTTTATTCTATACTAGTGACATGTTGTATGTGATAAGAATTAACAACTGTATGGCTGTTTGCCACTGTGTTGGATTACCTCAGCCACTTTACTATAAACAGAAATAAGGAGGATCAGCACGCATCTGAGTAGTCTGCAGAGTGCTCAGATGCTGTATTTTCACAAACTCTTTCTTTTAGACAAAGCAAATTCACTCTGTTTTCTTCCCCGAAAGAAAAATAACCCTCTCATCTATACTGTATTCCTTTGATTTTATCGAATAACACAGAAGAATAATATGGGATTTTTATATGTCAGATTTAGTGACAGTAGATAGCTAACTATAGACTGAAATATCCTATATTATTAGAATGTTTTATGTATCTAAAATGTTATATAACCCTGATGGAATGTTGCAGATGAAACAAAGAAATCTGATTGGTTCCTCACAAGACACAGCAGCCTTGAAATCTATTCTAACCAGAGGCTTCTATAGCAGACTGGATGGCTAGTTAGCATCACAGTAAAAGCATAAAAAATACAGTGGAGACAGGGAGGGGTTTGAAAGAGAAAATGAAGTTAAAGCACTTCAGTAATTTCTATCTTTGGAGCATTTTATTTCCTTGCAGGGGTTCCCCTGCAACTTTGGCCTTTTTTTTTCTTACTGTTATTTCAAGGGTGTTATATTCTATTAAGTTAACAAACTTTCTAAATAGTATTTAATCAACTAGAAGAGCCTCTCTAAAAAGAGTTTTACTTTAAGTGATGGTGTGGGTTAATGAAGAATATGATTTCAGAATACTTATTAAATATAGATGAGTGGGACTTGTTGGGGGAAGGCAGGAGAATGTGATGGTAAAGAGTTCTGAAGAACAGGCCACTAATAAGAACTCTTTGGCCCTACCCTTCACCATCCTATTAAAATTGTATTAGATGATTTGTCATCTAAGACTTCAGTGATGCTTGGTGAGGACACGTTGTTATTGACATTCAAACAGCAACCCATTGCAAGTCAAAACAGGTGGAGAATTGTTTGCTGTCTGCTGGCTGTTAGAAACACCCTTGAAATATGCGAACAATATATGTTATCTATTATGTATTTATTATTCTTGGCAGATGGTCTGCTGGAATACAGTTGTAAATTACAGTACCAAATGTCCAACCCTTTTATCTTTTACAGAAAATATTTAAAATACATGTGTAGTTTGTTTTATTAAAATTTGAAATTCTTATATATAAACAGTAATAGGTTAACCTCATTTATAGGTTTAGGGGAGGGAAAATTACTGTGAGCAGGAAATGAGCATTTAAATTAAGAAAATTAATTAAATTGAAAGGAAGTAGAGAAACATAAAGCATATTTAAACAGTAATATCTAATATATGGGTATATTCTGATAAAAACCAACTGTATCTTTTAGGTTCCATTTCTGTGCTTACTTTCTAAATTATCCGATATGCTAATAGAGTCAGGCCGAAGGCAGCTGGCTGCTAGTGTTACAAGCTGAAAACAAAATGGCTGGCAAGGATTAGTACTGTAAATTTGCAATAGAGAGCTGGATGCAATTAAGATATCTTTTGTTGAAGGAGACTGTTACAAAGTAAGTTGATGAGGGAATGACTGTTGTAGTAGATGTCTTGGGCAATAAAGAAACATCTTTTTATTAAAGAAAATGTAAAAATACTTTATTACAGCATAAAAACAAAAGATTTTATACTGTAAATAAAGAGTAATTCATTTTCAGCAAAGCAATAAAAAACCTCTTGTTAATATTTATTTAACCATCATTGTCTTTGTAATTCTAAGATCCAGGTAGTTTCTGAGTGTATTATTTATGAATCTTTCAGATTAACAGTATGGTTACAGATATAAGAAATAAAAAATGAATATATTCTTAGAGTAGGGGGGAAATTCAGAGATAAGTTTTATTAGTATTTTATTTTATTTAGTAATGAATCTTTTAGATTAGAATCTTTCAGAAGGATAAAAGAAATAGAATAACAGGAAAATTTAGACATAATGAAAATAGAGTTTAGAAAGTAACTTCATCTATAGGTTTGTATATTAATATGGATTTTTCTCTGTATAAAACTATAAGCCTTATCTGTTGATTTTAAGCAATTGTCAAAAGATTAAATGATGTCAAAATTGTTGGTAGGCTCAGACTGAGAAATCGCTTCAGGACGTTTTAGTTACTTAGGTTGAAGATAGCACGTTAGCTCACAAGTTTGTCTCTCACGGTGTGATGGCTACATACTGTCAAGAGGGCAGACAAGATAAATTTGTCATCTCCACTTCTCCAGCACCTAGTGCAATGCCCTAGCACTTAGTGGGTGCCTTCTAACTGGTGAAGAATAATGATAGCAAACACTTTGTATGTGCATAGAAAGACATACACCCACACATAAATACATACATAATTATACTCATTTACTTTTCAGAACCTATGGGATAAATTATATTACAGTTGACCCTTGAACAATTAAGGGTTTGGAATGTTGATTCCTGCACAGTTGAAAATCCACAAATAACTTTTGACTCTCCAAAAATTTAACTACTAATAGTCTACTGTTGACTGGAGGCCTTACAGATAACACAACTGATTAACACATAGTTTCTGTGTTACATGTATTATGTACTATATTCTTACAATGAAGTAAGCTAGAGAAAAGAAAAAGCTAAGAAAAGCATAAGGAAGAGAATATACATTTATAAAATCACGTATAAGGGCCCACACAGTTCGATTCCATGTTGTCAAGGATCACCTGTACTTTATGTTACTCACTTAGCAGATGAAGAAACAGAGGCAGAGAAAAGGAAGTTAAATGACTTGGCCAAAGTCATACAGTAAGTATGGAATTTGTTCTTGTATGGTCCCGAAGTCTTTTATCGTCTCTTCCTCAGAGGTGTTAGTATTCACCAGTACCCTTAACCCTCAGGAGGACATGTTGTGCATATAATCTGGCAGAAACTGCAGAGCAGAGAAAACCTTTCTGCTGCATCTCTTTCAAAATTGCTTTAACTGATATTTTGTTTTCTAAAATCCTTTTCTATCACTTAGCTATAGCTGATGGACCATTATCATCATCAGCTAGTGTAGATGTCACTTTTGAAAGCTGTTTAAAAGCCCATAGCAAGCGTATTCAGGAAGCAGTTGGGAAATATGTGAAGCTTTCTGCACTCCCAAAATGGCTGCCAACATGTAACCTGCCATCAAGTCCACTTGATTAAAACTTCTGAATGCTTCTCAACTTTGTCTTCTCTTGTCCTCTTCCATTCTCACTTCCTAATTTTAGGATTTCCTTTTTTCTCACTTAAATTATTATGTCTCCAGTCTTAGTACCCTTAGTCCATTCGTTATTTTGCTACAATAATGAATTTTCATAAATGTAAATCCCCATAACTTTCAAAATAAAATATGGCATGTCTTTTCACTAGTTCTCATTGCTATAACCATATCCTAACACAGATGCACACAGACATAAATAATACAGACTCATACATACAGATTTAGGATTTGCTAAAAAAAAAAAAAAAGTTGGTATTTGAATCTCCTTTATCAGAGATGAAAAATCCTAATACAAATGTATCCATGAGCAGTATTTAGTTTAGTATTACACGTATTCTAAAATTTACTAAGTGGTAACATTCTCTCTATAGAATTCTGCATCTGGCTTATTTTATTTTGCTCTTGTTGGTATATAGGATTTGGTTGATTTCTTGTATGGGTTGTATAGTATTCAATTTTATGAGCATACTTCTTTTATTTTTTTTTCCCTCCTAACAGAAATCTGAGTTTATTTCAGTGTTTGTTTTGTTCTGTGTTATTACAAATAATGCTGCAGTAAATATCCTTACACACATATCAGAGTTTCTCTAGGAGCTATACTTAGAAGTTGAATTGCCAGGATGTAGATTATTTGCATTTCACTTTTACTAGATAATTTCTGTGCTGTGTCACTACTAATTTATAGTCTTCTCAAAAGTGTTTGAGAGTTCCCGTTTTGCCATATCCTTCCCAACATTCATATGGTCAGACTTCTTCATTTTCCCCAATCTGGTACGTGGAAGGTAATATCCTAGTGATTTAATTTGTTTCCTTAATTTCTTTGATGTGTTTTGGCCTTTCAGATGACCTCTTTTGTTAATAGCTTTCTTATATTCATTATGCATTTTTTCCCTTGGGTTATATATCTTTTTCTTATTGATTTATGGATATTCTTTGGATATGGCAAACTATAGCCCATGGGTCAAATCCAGTCTACCACCTGTTCTTGTGCAACCTGTGAGCTAAGGATATTTTTTACAGTTATTTTATGATTCAGCAAAAAAAACAAAACAAAACAAAAAAAAAACCCATAAAATGTCACAACATGTGAAAATTATATGAAATTCAAATTTCAAATTGTAGATTGATCCTTAGTCCTTGATAGTTATTGCAAATATCTTTTCTCAGTGTCTTTTCTGTCTTAAAACTTTGCTTTTGGTTAGACCAAAACTTTGGTCTTTTGGTTAGACTAAGACTAAAACTCTAAACCTCTGTGGAATGTAAGTTTAAAATTTTAATTTATTCATGTTTTTCATTCTTTATTCCCCCTATGTTGTTTCAGAAAATTGTTTTTAAATAGTTGAAGTTTTGTGTTTTTTATTTTCAGATTTTTATTACATTTTGATTTTTTTCCCCTTTCCCCTTAATTTTTTGATAATGAGAATATGGCATGACAGGGGATCTATTTATTTTTTATCCTGTGAAAAAGTTAATTTTTGTACCTTATTTGTTGTTGAATAGCCTTTCCTTTCTCCAGTACTTTATAATGCTGTTTTCTCATATATGAAGTTCCTTTATTTACATGTGAGTCTTTATTCAGTTTCTTTATCCAGTTACTTCCTTATTTTTTGATTAAATATTTCTATATTCTTTTTTCCTAATGTTTATTTTTGAGAGAGAGAGTGTGAAGAAGCAGGGGAGGGACAGAGAGAGAGAGAGAGAGGGAGAGACATAGAATCTGAAGCAGGCTCTTACATCTCAGAGCCTGATGTGGGCTCAAACCCACAAACCATGAGATCATGACTTGAGCTGGGAGTCAGATGCTTAACCAACTGAGCCACCTAGGTGCCCCTAAATATCTTTGTATTCTACTAGATCCTAATGATTCCTTTTATTGAACCACTTAATCATTGTTGTATTTACATTCTACTAGATCCTAATGATTCCTTTTATTGAACCACTTAATCATTGTTGTATTTACATTTCCTGGTTACTTAAGAGAAAAATACAATATAGTAATACTCTAGTAAAGACCTTACACATGACAAGTTTAGAGAGGGAAATAATGTTTTGAATTTTGTATGTTACATATAACAAGGTTTTTTCTTTAAAAAACCTTTTTCTGGGGCACCTGGGTGGCTCAGTTGGTTAAGTGTCCGACTTCAGCTCAGGTCATGATCTCGCGATCCGTGAGGTTGAGCCCCGCGTCCGGCTCTGTGCTGTCACCTCAGAGCCTGGAGCCTGCTTCAGATTCTGTCTTCCTCTCTCTCTGCCCCTCCCCCACTCATGTTCTGTCCGTCTGTCTGTCTCTCTCTCTCTCTCAAAGATGAATAAACGTTAAAAAATTTTTTTTTAAAAAACACCTTTTTCTGTAAAACATTTTGACCTTGAATTTTTATTTTCATTGCCCTTATTATAATCAAATAATATAGGCATATGGGATAAACCAAGTATAACTTTTTTTTGTGAAAAAAATTGAGGGATAGTTAGATAATATTTTTTATTGACTTTTTATTACTTTGGTTTTTCAATGAGTGTCAATAGATTTAAACACACTTATCAGAACAGAAAGATGTGCCTTTTCTTGGAGGTGAATTGTGGGAGGGGAATATTTGATTTTTAGCCTGGTAACTATCATCCTATCCCTTTAGGGAGTAAGAGGAATAACTATGAAAGTTTATTTTGTTATGAACATATGACATAAAAATTTTCTATTAGTAGTGCTGTTGAAACTTATCTTCATATATGAAGGCAGGAATTTGAGGTGAAAACCACTTTATCCTGACTTCCCAGGTATATAGTAGTTTCTCATAGACATCCTGAGGATAGAGATCAGAAACTGGGGGACATAGGGAGATCTAATTAGAAATGAAGCAGGAAAATGAAGGTCTTACAGACCATGTTAAGAATTTGTATCTGTTCTAAGGGGGATCACTTTAACATTTTAAACATTAAATGGGAAAACTATTACATTTGCATTTCTAAATGATTACTCAGTTGTTTTATGGATAAACATTTAGAAGAGAATGGACATAGGAGTTGGAGACAGGTTGGGGTCAAGAGACATTTAGGAAAGAAAAATCAGCAACATTTGGTGATGAATTCATTGAGATGAGCTCTGATAGAGTATCAAGTTTGAAAGGGTGAGGGAAAAAGTGAGAATTTCGTGTTTGGATGTTTTGAATTTGAGGTGTATACGATACATTCAAGTAGAGATTTCAAAAAGGCAATTAGTAATTAGTAGACGAACCTTTCCAATTTTTACATAAATAGATGAATAAGGAGCTCCCTAGTAGAATAAAGGATTTAAAAGTAAAACATAGGGGCCCCTGGGTGGCTCAGTGCAGACAGCTCAGAGCCTGGAGCCTGCTTTGAATTCTGTGTCTCCCTCTCTGCCCCTCCCCCACTCACACTCTGTATCTCTGTCTCTCAAAAAAAAAATAATAATAAATTAACATTAAAAAAAAGTAAAACATAAGCATTTGTGTTGAGTATTAAGAATCGTCATAGAGCTCCTGTTGGAGAAATACTTGTTTGGTTTAAAAAAAAAATCAAGGGATTAAATAATTTCATTTCTTGCTGTTCATTTTTCCCTCCTTCTAGTCCTAGATCTAGAATTGATAAGGCATTAAATAGAGGTTAAGATTAATTAGATTGTAAATTAAATTCTTTGTTAAAGTGACTTATTATTTATCCTTTGCAATCTCCCATCTTATGTTCTCTATCTTGGTTAATGGAATTATAGTCAGTCCTTCCCAATCATGAGTTCTAAGGCATCCAGAATTCCCTTCTTTCACTCATTTCACTTTTTTTTTTTTTTTGCCTTATTATAACAACATTTGTTGCAGTTAATCATTCTCTTTTCCTTGAAGTTTTCTCTTCACTTAACTTCCAGGATACCACCCTCTCCTAGTTCTGTTGCTCCCTATCTCCCTGGTTTGTTCTTTCTCATCTCCCCAGTCTCTAAACGGGATAGTGCCCCAGGGCTCACTTTTCACTCATTAATTAATTCAGCAGCTATCTTTTGAGCACCTACGGGGTGTCAGCGGTTGCTCTAGGCATGGGGGATAGAACAGTGGATACAACATTATTTGCCCTCATGGAAGTTACATTCTAGTAGAGAAGCTGCCCCAAATTAAAGTACATAAGTAAAATACAGAATATATTAGTGATAACTACTAAGGAGAGACAATAACCAGGGAAGGGAGACATACTTTTTACTTGTCTATGCACTTGTGTAAAAAAGTATGTCTGTGTAACAAAACTGAGAAGTGACCATTGGATTTAGCGATGGGCTTTATAGGAGATCTTGGTAAATGTGATTTTTCTGGAGCGGTGTGGGCAAAAGGCTGATAGTGTATTTGAGGAAGAAAGGGGCAGGAAAACTGATGATAGTGATTAGAAACATCTCTTTCACAGGGATGCAAGGTCTTTGTGATTCTCAGTCCCAAATATTCAACGAATCTACCCTTTCTTCTGTATTCTCAGTGTTAATGCATTTATTCAGGCTTTCCTTTCCTTTGGGCTTAGTGCAGTGATCTCTTTGCCTTTAGCCTGTGACCCCATAATGCCAACTTAATATATGCTTGCCAAATTTGTCTTTTGAAAACACTGGTCAGATCATGCTCCTCCCCTGCTCAGTGTCCTTCATTTTCTTCCCTACTTCACTTAGAGGGTGAAGTCTACTCATAAATAATGACTATGCCTTTTGTGATTATGCCTCTGCCAACTTTTCTGCTTTCATAGCCTGCCTCTTCCGTATACTTTCTGCACTCTAGTTCTGTCAAACTCTGGATTTTCCTAAGTGCACCATGTTCTTTTATTCTTGTCTGTTTTTATAAATAAAGTCTGGTACTGTTCCTGAACATCCCTTCTCATACTTTAGGAGCTGTGGCTTGCCTGAGACCAGGTTAATGTGAAGAAGCAGAGGCTATTCCAGTTTTTAGAATCTTATTAGGAAGCTTTTCATCTAGGTGACATCATCATCTTGGTGGTATAACTTCTCAAGCCCAGCCCAAAGGAGTAAATTGAGTCTAGTTAATGATAGGTTAAAACCACCTTGACATTACACAATATTATCCCAGTTTAGTCCACAATCCCCCAAGCCACCAAAATCAGTAATAAACAGGGTGTTAACCCATGAATGTAAACTTTATCCTCAACTTAGAGATCATATCCTTCTGTACAGTTAGTATTTCTTACCTGTAGGATCTGTCTATTAACACTGGAAACTTGCAAATGGATCCAGTTCATCACTGTCTCATAGCTCCGCTCAATGTCTACTAACGCTTCTCGACTTTGGCTGCACGTTCAGTCATCCAGGGAATTTTAAAGACCCTGTCATGCTTGGGTCTGACTCTAAGTATTCTCATTTCATTGATCTGGGTGGTAACTTGAGCATAAGGATTTTTTTTAAATCCCTGGATTTCTAGACCAGTCTGATATGTGGCCAAGATTGAGACTTATATGTATCCTCAGCATCCAGTTCCAACAGATAAGAACACCAAAAATACATAAGGTAAGAGAGTGTGTGTGTATACACCTACTGACATTCAGTTATAATTTTTTTTTAATTTTTAATGTTTCTTTTTTCTTGAGAGAGAGAGAGAGAGAGCGAGAGACAGTGTGAGTGGGGGAGGGGCGGAGAGCAAGGGAGACACAGAATCCAAAGCAGTCTCCAGACTCTGAGCTGTCAGCACAGAGCCCGACACGGGGCTCAAACTCACGAGCCATGAGATCATGACCTGAGCCGAATCAGATGCTTAACTGACTGAGCCACCCAGGTGCCCTGACATTCAGTTATAATTTTAGCTATTGTTAAGTTGCTGTGTTGGACTCTTTTATTCAAAGCTTCAACCCCACAAAGTGTTTAAAAAGTGTAAATTGACAAAAATAAACTGAAAATTCCTTCTAGCTCTGTCATTCTATGCTTATCTATAAGAGATATCTATGCTTCCTAAAAATTCCATGCAGAAAAAGCTGCTGAACTCAAGAATTTGAGTGAGCCATACTGAGTATCTAATTTGAGGTGAAGAGGTTTGAAATCAGAGATTGTTTCAAAATCACCTTGGAATTTTTTCATCTTTTTTTGGTCTCCTACCAACTGTAACATGTCATGATATATTTGTGTATAGAAAGAGAATGGTGAAGAAGAGAACAGGCTTTAGAATTAGGCCTGGCTTCAGATCCTGGATCCTGCACTTAACTAACTCCAGCTGTGGCCATATTTGCTGAAAATCTCAACTCCTGTTTCCTGATCTATCAAAAAGAAAAAATGATAATTATATTATAAGGTTTTATTGAGGATTGAGTGACATAAATTTGTAAAACACTTAGCACAGTGCCTGACACATAATAAGAGCCAAACAGGTAGTGTCTGTTTTCATCAATGTTGGCACAGCTGAAGAAGCTAGGGCTTGAATTTTCTTTTGCAGTGATGTAGGGCATGTCAACATGTCTACCTGTTTAGTTAATTTGAGTGTATGGATAGTGTGCATTCTTGGAATTATTTGATGAGGATAGCAATTTGCTTTTGTGGTCTTCCTCCCCTAAACCTATAACCAAAGTCTAATCATGAGAAAAACATCAGACAAACCCCAACTGAGGGCATTCTACTAAACTGACCCATACATCTCAAAACTGTCAAGGTTACCAACAAAAAAGTCTGAGAAACTAATCTAAGGAACCTAATATGTGATGACTAAATGTAATGTATCACGGACTGGAAAATGTATATTAAATAAAAACTGAGGAAATCTCAAAGTGTGGACTTTAGTTAATAATGTATCAATATGATTCATTAGTTTTGGCAAATGACTAATCTAAGTGGGAAACCAGGTGTAGGGTTTATGAGATTTCCCTATACTACCTCAGCAACTTTTCTATAAATCTAAAACCATTCTAAAATAAAAGTTAGTGCTCCCTTTGGCAACACATATACTAAAATTGGAACGATACAGAGAAGATTATCATGGCCCCTGCACAAAGATGACACACAAATTCGTAAAGCATTCCATATTTTTGAGGAGGACAGATATCATGTTTTCATTCCTATGTGGATCTTGAGAAACTGAGAGAAGACCATGGGGGAAGGGAAGGGGAGAAGAATAGTTACAAACAGAGAGGGAGGGAAGCAAGCCATAAGAGACTCTTAAATACAGAGAATAAACTGATGGGCGGGGGGTAGAGGAGAGGGGGAAATGGGTGATGGGCATTGAGGAGGGCCCTTGTTGGGTTGAGCACTGGGTGTTTATGTAAGCGATGAACCATGGGGATCCACCCCAAAAACTAAGAGCACACTTTGCACACTGTATGTTAGACAATTTGACAATAAATTATATTTAAAAACTAAATAAATAAAATAAAAATTTTATTAATAAAAAACAAGAAAAAATGTATCATTGTAGATACATTTTTTGTTTAATTTTTTTTAACATTTATTTATTTTTGAGAGAGAGAGGTACAGCACAAGCAGGGGAAGAGCAGAGAGAGAAGGAGACACAGAATCCAAAGCAGGCTCCAGGCTCCGAGCTGCCAGCACAGAGCCTGACGCGGGGCTCAAACTCACAGACCGTGAGATCATGACCTGAGCCGAAGTTGGCCACTCAACCAACTGAGCCACCCAGGCGCCCCGATACCTTTATTTTTAAAGGTTGCTCCATTAATTTAATTCTGTGTTAGGCTTGACATTTTGTATATTCATTGTGCACTTTGAAAGCACAGTCATCAACTTTTAAAATACATTATTGCTGGTGATTGCTCCATTTACAATTAGCGAGTCTACTTTGTTTTCCTCTTATTAGTCCTCATCATTGATGCATAGCTCCATCATGAGAATCAAAACATTCTGTGTTTAGAACTTTTCTTGAGCCTACGGATCAGACCTTCTGGGATACCTTAGGCAATTTTGGATAACTTAGGCAAATATAAGTTAATAACTCATCATAGGGAAGTTATTTTTCTTATTTAGATTTAGAATATATAAGCTAGATCTGTGCAAACCTGTGGAAAGTACTGATAGCATTATGTTAATAAATACTTCTTAGTTGGTATAGTATGCTTCCTTTTTTCTTTAGAGGAAGAGCCACTATAGATGTTTTCTAACGAACAAAGTCAATTTTAGGTGGCTCTGGGCTTCCCTATGAAAGTTCTTATTGATAATTAAGATCTCTGAGACTGTTATGGAGGATAAGGGCTTAATGTTTAGGATAATGCCACTTTTCTTTTTATAGTTACAGTTTAGATAAGAAAAGAAAAACACTGAACTTCTTAAATTGTGTCTCAAACCAGATTAATACCACTTATTTTTTTCTTGAACTTGATTTGGTTTTATGAATGCATTAATTTTAGAGCTGGCCCTTGACAAAATTAATTCAACAATGTTTTTTGTTTGTTTGTTTGTTTGTTTTGAGAATACCCATGCCATACCAGATTCCAAGTTGGCAATGAAAATACCAAGATGAAAAAGGCTTTCAAAGGCACACTTTAAACTTTTTATAGTCCAAAGATAGTCATATAAATAATTAATCATTATGTAGTGTGGCAGTGCCGTAAAACAGATATGGGTAATGTGCTATAGAAGCACAGAAGAGGGAACAATTAATTCTTAATGGGAGGCATCCCAAAAGTCTTATAGAGAGGATCAGGGAATGATATTTAAGCTATCTTTTGGCGAAAGGATGTTGCTACTGATGGGATGATGATAAATGAAGATTCCAGTTATCAAAAAAAAAAAAAAAAGATTCCAGTTTCCATTTATTCGTAAGTGTTTATTTAGTGCCAGGTGGCATGCTGTGTTTTATATACATTACTACATTTGTTTTTCACTACAACTTCATAGGTATTACAGCTTCAAAAGAAATTGAGGTTCAGGGAAATTAATGAATATTCCTAAGTAGTTCGAAGATTGAGTCCAGCTTAGTTCTGCTAGACACCAATCCCTGTTAAAATGTGTTGGATATAATTTCTTATATTGTCCAGTAAAGGCAGCTGCATTTTAAGTAGAAGAAATAGCGTGAATAAATTGATGGAGGCATTATAATGCATTTCCTCTTTGAATATCATCAAGTAGTTTGGTGTGCCAGCATATAGGGGAATGTATTATTTAGGATGTTACAGTTGCAGGGAATAGAGTATTTGTCCCAGAATTGCTTGAATCCGGGGTTAGCTAACTTTTTCTGTGAAAGTCTGGATAGTAAATATGTTAGGTGTTGTAGGCCAGATAGTTGCAAATACTGAACTCTGTCATTGTAGTGTAAAAGCAGCCATTCACTATATATAAATGAGTGATCATGACCACATGCTAATAAAACTTCATTTATGGACACTCACATTTGGATTTGATATACATTTTATGTCACAAAGTATTACTGTTTTAACTTTCAGTCATTTAAAAGTGTGAAATCTGTTCTTACTTCGCTCACTGGCTGTACAAAAATAGGTAGCAGGCTAGATTTGGCTTATGTGCTAGTTTATTCACCTCTGGTTTATATGATGGTGAGGATTTATTGGACCAGAAGTAGGGTAATTTTCTTCAGTTATCCAGTGTTAGTAAGGACGTTGGTGTCTTCCATCTCTGTCCTAATTTTCATAGTAATAACTTTATCCTATGATTTATTCCCTTTATTTTTAAGAATGGCAGCCAGAATATCCAGGGTCTCCATGGGTTGTCTTCTATGTCTAGTGAGAGAGAAGACCTTCTCCAGAAACTCTTTCTAATCTCTCTTGAGCTTAATCCCATCAGGTTTCATCCCTACCACTCCACAGGAACCATGTTAAATCATCTACATTGACTAAATTTAGTGATCCGTTCTCAGTTTCATATTACTTGACCTATCAACATTTGATCTTTTCCCTTCCATGAAACTCTTTTCTTAACTTCTGTACTCTTCTAGTTTTATTTCTGTTCTCTGGTTACTACTCCTTATTGTCTGGTGTTTTTCCTCATACCACCAGCTTCTGCATGTTGGATTCAGCCCCAAGCTTTAGTCTTTTGACTCTCTCACACTCTCTCTCTCTCTCTCTCTCTCTGTCTCTGTCTCTCTCTGTCTCTGTCTCTGTCTCTCTCTCTCTCACACAAACACACACACACACACACACACACACACACACACACACTTATACTCCCTTATGTGGGGATGTCATACAGTTTAAAAGTAGTTTATGTACTGATGGCATATGTATGTTCATGTTCACGTCTGCTTATTTGTGTAACAGGCATCTCAAGCTTAGTATGTCCAGAACTGATTTCCAAATACTTCCCTCATACCCAGACTTACTCTCTCACAGTCTTTCCTGTCTCAGTAAATTGCAGATCCATTGGTTGGGTCCAAGATACTAGAATTACCCAGATTATTTCTTTATTTTTCTCTTCTGACAGTAGATTCTCTCTGCTGTACCTTCAAGATAAATCCAGCATCTGACTCCTTCTCACCACTTCCACTGCTCCCTTAGTCGAAGTGTTCATTCTTCTTCTGGATTTTTGCAGTAGCCTCTGAATTGATTTCTGCCTGCTTCTGCTCTCTTTCCCCTGAAGTCCCCTCTACCACCACTTTAATGATTTCTTTGTTATAGGGGCACCTGGGTGGCTCAGTTCGTTAAACAACCAACTTCGGCTTAGGTCGTGATCTCGTGGTTTATGACTTAGAGCTGTTTCGGGCTCTGTGCCGACAGCTCAGAGCCTGGAGCCTGCTTCAGATTCTGTGTCTCCCTCTCTCTTTGTCCCTCTGCTGCTCATGCTCCATCTCTCTCTTTCTCAAAAAAAATAAAAATACATTAAAACAATTTCTTTGTTATAAAAGATAACAGTAGAGATTTTTGAAACCAGACAATTTGAATTTTAGGATTGTGGTGTGATTTGGGGACAGTAACTTTCCTTCCCTGAGTCTCAGTCTTATATTTAAGGGGTAAATGGGTGATTCAGTTGGTTAAGCGGCCAACTCTTGATCTTGGCTCAGGTCATGTGAGTTCGAGCCCCGCATCAGGCTCCATGCTGACAGTGTGGAGTCTGCTTGGGATTCATTCTTTCTCTCTCTGTCTCTCTCAGAATACATACATACATACATACATACATTCTACCTACCTACCTACTTACCTTTGGATAATAAATCTGGCTTATGTTCTTGGTCCTTCCTTTTGTATTAAAAAAAAAAAAAATTCCACTCATACCTTCCAGTTCTTGTCTGCCTTTGTTGGCATTAAGTGTACATAGTTCTTACAGATTCATGCCTGGCCAGTAAAAGGAACCAGAGTTTATAGTTGAATAGTTTATAGTTGAATAGTAAAAGTATTGTATTTTATGCAGTTTTAATACCCCTCCCATGCTTTCTATTAGGGCAGTATATTTAAAGTTTCCAAAGGAGAATTAAAGGCAACCAAACTTCAAAATTTTAATTTATAATCTCATCTGTTATTTATACTAGCACAGTATTTAGCTGAGAAGACTAAAGATGAGCTTAGGTTACCAAATTCAAGGTCACTTAAATTGTTAATTTTTCAGCTGTAATATTTTGATCCTGGGTTGAGAAGAAGAATCATTTAAAGTATCCCCTACTTACAGAAAAGAAAATATTTTTCTTGGTATGGTTCAGGCACTTTCTTAATAGACTTTCTTTAACTTAAATCCCTTCATAGAAATCACTACATACTGAATATCTCTATATGGTTGGTATTTCTTTACCAGGACTGTTTTAGTGCTATAATACACCTGAGTTGAAAGCTATCTACCCTATGAAGTAAATTCTCCTATGACATTTTGCATAGGAAATAATGGGAATAGGAAATCTATTAAGGTTTCTCCATATTAAATATACATTGTTTTATATTACTTGCTGGGTTTAACTCAGTATGCAGGTAAAAAAACAAATGTTCTGGGGCGCCTGGGTGGTGCAGTCGGTTAAGCGTCCGACTTCAGCCAGGTCACGATCTCGCGGTCCGTGAGTTCGAGCCCCGCGTCAGGCTCTGGACTGATGGCTCAGAGCCTGGACCCTGTTTCCGATTCTGTGTCTCCCTCTCTCTCTGCCCCTCCCCCGTTCATGCTCTGTCTCTCTCTGTCCCAAAAATAAATAAACGTTGAAAAAAAAAATAAAAAAAAAAACAACAAATGTTCTTTGCTGATTATCTTAAATCCAGGAAACCTAAGTTCTGCTTTTAACAGCTAGCACTTGAGTTGGACAGTCAGGTCTTTTTATTTCTGTACCTGTTACATCAGGGGTTTTCTTCTGTAAAGTTCACAGTATATCTGAAGTAAGTCTTTAATTCAAGTTTGATGAGTAAATTCTAACTTCATAGATGCACCCCTGTCCTACTGTCTACACTCTGGGGTGAGGTAATAAGTGTCATGCAAATAGCTTGACTTGCTTAATGACTGAAGGTCTTCTGTTTTGTCCATAAATGTTGATGTGTCCTGTGTGGGAGGTCTTACCTGTACTGAAAGAATTGTGTGTTAAAGCAAAAACATTTATAGTACTGTATGTCACTGCAATCTTGCTATTTTGGATAATGGTTTCGTTGGTTTCATAAGCATACTGCAAACACTTTCAAAGGGGTTGAAATTTTTCCCTACATCATTTTGGGGAAGTGGTGAGTTTATTCTTTTTGAAAAATCTTTATTGTCTACTTTTACCTGAGGGTTAATCTCAGCTCTTACGATTAGTCTCCACTGAGGTAAGGCATGGTTGATTATAAGGTTTCAGTCTTAGAGGAGTGAACTGCTCAAATTTATTGCAATGTATTTCTGATTTTATTTTGAAAATTTAGGCAGTTAAAACGTTATAGATTATGGTGGTATCAAATGGTGATTTTTTTTTGTCTTCATATTCATTGGCTTGCTGACTCAAAATTATGTCTTAAGCCATTTCTTGCCTATTTTTTTCCTGTGTATTATTTTATCAATACCGTAACATTCTGGAGATCATGCAAATTTTTGAAGCCTAGTTTTTAATTTATTTTTTTCCTCTTATTGTTTAAGAAGAGTGCTGCTGACAGAAACATCTGTTTTATTCAAAGGACTTCTCACATACTTTAAGAGCATGTTTTGATGTTAAAACAGAAATTTGTGTGTATATATATTTTTTATCCACATAGAAAAATCAGAAAAATGAAAATTTAAGACCTGCCTGAATATGAATGTTGCTCATTGTCATTGATTTCCAAGTAAAGGAAAAGAAAGACACTTGCATAAAAAAATTAATTACTAGGAAGGAAAATTGACTAGTACTGTATTTGTATATCCTGATTTAAGATGTCATATATTTCTAGTATAGTTTTCTATTTTTGATAAAATGAATCTTTATTCCACAATAATTTATGACTGCATAATTCTTTATCTTTTTTTTTTTTAATCTGTTAAAAGACTTAGGTTGTTTGACCTGTAAAATTTCCCATAGTCTGTATTTTGTTGATCATGTGCTTAGGAACAATTCAACATTTTCATCTGTCCTTTGTTTTTCCTGAAAACCCACAGATTCAGTAGTTTGACCAGACTCAGGTTTGATTGAAAACTATAACTGCGCTCCTGTCACCAGGAGACATACAGTGTCTGGTGTTTATTCCCTTTTTAGTGTTATTAGTAATTGATATTCAGTGCCTCTGGAGCTGTTCACTCATGAAATGGTGATATTCTGATTTTTTCTTGTTTCCCATTTATTGTCTGGAATGATTTTATAGAAGATCTCTGTTATGTACTCTTGGACTACCAGTACAGTTTATATAGGAAATGTAGGAATTATTTAATTCTTTCATTTCCCCCCAAATTTCAAGATAATGAACTGGGTTTCTATCATGCTTAGAAGGTGACCAGTTAGTGTCATGTTGTTTGTAGATATCATTGTGATCTCATGACCAGTGAGAGCTTCTTTACTGAGTCTTTTTGATATGACCCTAGTTGTACATTGTCTTTGATAGTTTCCTTACAACTGCACGTCAGGATGGTCCAGGTTCATTAGTACATATCCTTTGCTAAACTATCTAGGGTTGTTTTTTTTTTTAATTTAACTAAAAAAAAATCTTTAATGTTTATTTTTGAGAGAGAGAGAGAGAGAGAGAGAGAGAGACAGACAGACAGAGCATGAGAGGTAGAGGTGCAGAGAGAGAGAGACGGAGACGCAAAATCCGAAGCAGGCTTCAGGCTCTGAGCTCTCAGCACAGAGCCCAATGAGAGGCTCAAACCTGCAAACTGTGAGATCATGACCTGAGCCAAAGTCGCATGCTTAACCGACAGAGCCACCCACGCGCCCCTAACCAAAATTTTTTAAAAGCAAGCTCTACGCCCAACACGGGGCTTTAGCTCACGGCCCCGAGATCAGGAGTTGTATGCTCTACCCACTGAGCCAGCTGGGTGCCCCTAAGCCAGCTAGTTCTTTAAGAAGTCCTGGTTTGTCTTAATGGAGAATGGCATTTCAAGATCACAGTCGGGGTGCTAGGAGTGGTCATTGCCACTCAAGCACTCTTTGTAAGTGCTTTTAGTGGACAGAACTAGGGTATACCCGTGACTTATAATATTGTACTTACATTTGCAATGTAGATTCAGTACTACAGAGTTTTTACTTCTGTGTATTTTTATATCCATATTTTCTTTCTTCCACACTGAGAATTCTGGTTCTCAAGGAGACAATAACATTAGAGTATCCCATAATTAATCATTTGCTTTATCCCTCTTTGTAAAGATCTCAGAACATTATTGCCACCGGTTTTGATTACTGAAATCAGTTAACTTTTTGTTGTTTTTTAAAATGCTTTCTCCAACCTCTATCCCCTCCATTTTTTTTTTAAAATTTTTTTTTTCAACGTTTATTTATTTTCTGGGGGACAGAGAGAGACAGAGCATGAACGGGGGAGGGGCAGAGAGAGAGGGAGACACAGAATCGGAAACAGGCTCCAGGCTCTGAGCCATCAGCCCAGAGCCTGACGCGGGGCTCGACCTCACGGACCGCGAGATCGTGACCTGGCTGAAGTCGGACGCTTAACCAACTGCGCCACCCAGGTGTCCCTATCCCCTCCATTTTTTTATGGTAGCACTGCATCTACATTGTCAGATCTTATAGCCATTACATTCTGTAATCTCCCATTTAAAAACTCTGATTTATTTCGGTGTTTCTCCTGTTGCTTTGATTGCCTATAGCTAGTTCTCTAGAAGAGCCAGGACAAGTTCATTGGGACAGTATTCCCTGAGGTTTTGCGTGTTGATAACAGTTTGTCTTTATACTAAAAGGTTAGTTTTACTGGATATAAAATCTTTGGTTCAAGTTTTCTTTGTGTATTTGAAATTTATTATTTTCTCTTCTAAATCATGTGACGCTTTTGCCTAAATGCCCAAGAGATTTTTTTCCCCTTTTTTCTTTAAAGTCCAGTAATTTTAGTAAAAAATTACTTGGTGCATTGATCTAAGTTGATTTTCTCAACTGCACAGGGTGCTCTTGCAATATGTAGTTTCAGATATACTGTATATACATATATATGTGTGTGAGAATGTATACATGTATTTATACACACATATAACTATATATCACATATAACGTATACACATTTTTTTCTGGGAAAGCATTTTTGTATTACAGTTTTAAATATTTGTTTTGTTTTCTCACTTTGTTTTTCTCCTTTAGGGCTTCTTTTTTTAATTTTTCTTATTTTTGGTCTTATGCTGAATCTTCTTTGCTTATCTCTGATATTTGGCACCTTCTCACATCCTTTTTAATGTCTCTTTTTTTTAATTTGTTAAAGATTTTCTTCCTTTTTACTCTCTGTTTCTTTTAAGGTCTTTTGTTATGTTTATTTGTGCTTGTTTTCTTACGGCTTAGTCTTCAGTACTGAAATGATTTTTGTTTTGTTTCTAGTTTTTAGTTTTTGTCTCCTCATTTCTGAGTTTTTCTGATTCTGATTTATATTGCTGTTTCATGTGTTACCTAATTTTCTTATTATCTCTCATAAGACCTCTAAATATAATTTTTATTAGTAAAACATAGAGTCCAGGGGATTATTTGACATACTTTATACAAATAAACAGCTGTAATTAATTTAGACATTGCTTTAAATCTTTAAATCAAAGCTTCTGTACTAGAATCTGTGAGTGAACTTTAGAGTTGATAAAATTACTCATTACGTGTGAGGTAGAGTGTATAGTATAGGGGTAGGGAAAAAAACACCTTGAATTTCTTTAGACTTCCAGAGGGAAATGTAAACTGTCCTCAAAAAAATATGTGTAAAAACTTTTCATTTATATAGGAAAAAGTCCTCAAATATTTTAATGATTAAGATTATAAGAACTAAAAACAAATGATAGATATTATTGTTTTGAGATACAGATGGCACCATAGATAATTTCATTATCTATTTGCTCTCTTTCTACTTTTATATAGATGGAGGGAGCGAGGAACCACCGGATCGAAGACAGTCAAGTGTAGACTCTCGCCAAAGCCGCTCTGGGCAAGGTAAATTTTCATTAAATTTATTATTAAAATGAAAAAGACAAGATATCAGTTATTCCTTTCTAGTATTTAATCTGAGGATTGGGGTTTCCTTGGGTCTAGTTTGGATATTCTAGTTTCTCCTTTACAGCTTTAAATGTTACAGTCTAAAAGTTCTGTGATATCATTTATTCAAGATAAAATGAAAACTGGTGTCATGTCTTTTTTTAAATGGTAATACCTTAATAAGGTCTTAAGTAATTTTGGAGCATTTGACACATGTCTGGATATCACTGTTGGAATACAACCAAAAGTAAATTTTTTACATTTATAACAACACACTGGCTTTGTAAAATTTCATCAATGCAGGGCACCTGGGTGGCTTAGTTGGGTAAACATGTGACTTGGGCTCAGGTCATGATTTCGGGTTTGTGGGTTTGAGTCCCTGTTGGGCTCTGTGCTGACAGTTCAGAACCTGGAGGCTGCTTTCGATTCTGTGTCTCCCTCTCTCTCTGCCTCTCCTCTGCTCGAGCTCTGTCTCTCTCCCAAAAATAATTAAACAAAAAAATTTTTAAAAATAAAATTTCATCAATGCAATATTGTTTTAGCTCTCTCAGAAGAATAATTTTTGTTTCTAATTTCCATCTTGAATTAGGATTTTCTTAATTAGTTTCCTTTTCTATTTAAAATTTAGTATGTGCTTTAGACTGGTTTTTTGAAGTGACAACTTCCAAACTAGGTAAAAAATATCTGGTATCAATGAAATCTTCAGATAGGTCTTCCTTAATTAACTTATTTAAATATGTACTAACTTATTTAAAATAGTAGTTATCCACTTTTTATTTATTTTATTTTCTCTGTCCAAAACTAGAATGAATGCTCCATGATTGCAGAGATTTTTGTTTGTTTTGTTCATTGCTGTATTTCTTGTGCCAAGAATAAGTACCTGATATATAGTAGTTACTAAATAAATACTGCTGAATGAATGAAATGATCTCTATGAGAATTGAGAACCCAAACTGATGAATGTATTATAAAATCTCAGGCAGTCAGTGTGTGTGATTTTTAGAGAATCTTTACTTATACATAAAATAAAGCTTAGAGTTACAAATTTATGGTGTTTTAATCTTATTAAAGTTCCTGATTTATTTCATAATCCTATTCCCTTTTTTCTCCAAGTTTGCTCTTCCCAAGTTTTAGAGTTGTGCTATTTTTATAAAATTGTTTGTTGCAGAATAAAAAGAGGAATAATATATGCAGGTTCATTTGCAAATTTTAACTTGTACTAGTATTTATTCATTTTTAATTAATACACATGGTATAAGTATGTCAAGAATTTGTCTAATTGTTTTCTTTTCTTCCCCCTTAAAATTTTTTTTTTTTTTTGTTTTTGGGACAGGGAGAGACAGAGCATGAACGGGGGAGGGGCAGAGAGAGAGGGAGACACAGAATCGGAAACAGGCTCCAGGCTCTGAGCCATCAGCCCAGAGCCTGACGCGGGGCTCGATCTCACGGACCGCGAGATCGTGACCTGGCTGAAGTCGGATGCTTAACCGACTGTGCCACCCAGGCACCCCGTCCCTTAAACATTTTTATATGAAAAAAGAACTTGAAAAAATGAATTATAGTACATAAATATATCAAATCAACACATGGTACACCTTAAACTTTCATAATGTCATATGTCAATTGTATCTCAGTAAACCTGCAGGGAGGGGGAAGGAAAGAAAATGAGCTCATGTACAAAAGACCCTAAAAATAAAATTAGGAGAAATTAATTTTTAAAAGTATACTAATTTTTATTAAATATTATAATTTTTAATATCATAATTTGTATTAAATGTCACAGATATAGATGTGAGAGTTTATTCATTTACTTATATCCCCTGAGCTTGTCTGTTAAAGTTTTTTTTCAAATCAGTGAGTGTAGTTGAATTCTAATAAAAACAGCTGAACTTAGTATGAACTTCATAACAACAAAATCAATGATCTCCATGTTCTTGAGCACAACTACCTGATCTCAGTTAAAAATGACCAGGAATGGCATCATCATCAGAGCTAACTAATAAATTGTGTTTCTTACCTTCTTGAAGATTTTGTTTGTATTATCTCTTTATTCAAAAGATGGAAATAAAAAATACAAAGCCATTTATAATGAGCTGAATGGGAGTCTATATTATCTGTATTATCAGGGATGAAGAGATGGGATGAATACACACTTCTACTTTTGCTCCTTTCAGAAACCTGCTAAAAGATCAGTAAAGTGTGATTGGAGAAAAGCTAACATGGACACACTTTTAGAAACTGTAGAGTATATGAATAATTAAAAACTGAACCCTAAATGCAATAACAGAGCAAGGCAAGAAAACAAACTGATTTACCCTCCAGAAAAAAAACCTCAAGAATGGTAGCATGTGGAAATGGAGGCAAAAGGAAGATTAGTGGAAAGTCTGTTGAAGAAACACTTGATTCCTGAGACCTCTTCCACAAAATTAGCTAACCAGTCTGCCGGGCAAGTGCCCAGCTCCCCACTCCTAACCTTGGCAAAGCACAGGAATTTATTTTTTTGGAATAAAATAGCAATTCTAGACTGGGAGACACCTAACAAACATAGTTGAGGGCAGTCCTGTACTGAAAATAGGACAGTGGGACTCCAGTTGTCTTTATCCTACTGGCTACCAGAGTGCTGGCAGTTAGGCCTTCATATTTCAGGCAGGAGGTTGGTGTAGTCTTTTCTGAACAATCTGACTAAAAAGAAAGACACAAAATGTAGTCATCAGAGATTCCTTAAATAAACAGCCCAGCTAGATCATTCTATGTATCACAGCTCTCAATTAGCCTCTTAGTCCTCTTCTCTTGAATATTAGCAACTAACCAAGGGTTACTAGGTATTTCATACCCTCTAAGGTATGAAATAGATTAAAATAAACAGAATAAAGCAACTTTGAGAGAACAAAGATTTTGCAGAGGAAAATAAAGGAACCATTATTGACATTCTTAGAGAAATAGAAGAAAATCATACAGTCTTTTAAGACTGTTTTTCTTTTTGTTGTGACTGCCTTGTACTCTTTCTTAGGAATCTGTAGGATATGATTCCTCAAAATGAGAAAGTCAGACAAATAAAAGGAAGATATAGGTTGTAGGAAATAGGAAATTCAAAGGAGAAAGGTAAAGAAATCTTCAGGATGACAGTGAGAAGATAGGAAAAGAGGGCAACCAGCCTAGGTTAGAGTAGGTTAGAAGCCTCCAGAAGTGTTGTTTCATGAAAATGAGATTGATAGAAACCTGATGCATTTAATTATCTTTAGAAAAATTTTAAACAGTTGGCGAAAGGCCTAGGGTTGAAAAGATGATACATATATGAAATAAGTGAAAAAAGTTCTAAATTCAAGGGAAAACAGATAATGTGTAGGAATCGAGATTTTCTTCAGAATTAAGTCCTCAGTCCTTGGGGCAGGGTCTGGGGTAGCTGCTGTCCATGCTGGTCTTATCAGTTTATTCCAGTGTGGTATAAATATTTCCATTATTTGATTTGGGCCATTATAGTCAGGAAGGAGAGTTGTAAAGCCCAGTGAGCAAATGTGGTCTATGTGGCCTCTTTTTGTACAGTTGATAGATTTGATTTACTAAAACAAGTGGGATATTGACCTTTAGTTTTCTTGTCTTACAGTGCCTTTGTCTGATTTTGGTATCTGAGTAAGGCTGGCCTCTTAGAATAAGTTGAAACTTGAGAAAAATTTCCTCCTCTTCAATTTTCCTAGAACATTTTGTGTAGAACTGGTATTATTTCATCCTTAAATGTTTGATAGAATTTCTCAGAGAAGCATCGGGACCTGGAATTTTCTTTATGGGAAAGTTTTAAAATATAAATTAAATTTCTTTACTAAAATATGACTATTTGAATTATCTATTTCTTCTTGAATAACCTTTTAAAATCTATAGAATCTTTAGTGATGTCCACCTTTTTCATTCTTGATATTGGTAATTTGGGTATTCTTTGAGATTATCATTCTGGGAAGAGATACATAAATTTTACTGATCTCAAAGAATCAATTTCAGTTTTCATTTATTTTCTCTATTGCTTTCCTATTTTGTATTTCATTGATTTCTGCTTTGCTCTTTATTATTTCCTTTCTTCTTCCTGCTTTGGGTGTAATTTCTTTTTCTTTTTCGAATTTCCTAAGGTAGAAGCTGAGGTCATTGGAATTTTCTTTTTAGTACAGGAATTTTTGTACTATAAATTTCCCTCAATGTACTGCTTTAGCTGCATTTCACAGGATTTGATGAGTATGATTTCATTTAGTACAAAATACTGTCTGATTTTCCTTGTGTTGTCTTCTTTAACCCAGTATTATTTAGAAGTGTGTTATTATAGTTTCCAAATATTCAAGAATTTTCCATATATCTTTCTTCTATTGATTTCTAATTTAATTTCATTGTGATCAAAGAACACACTTTCTTTGATTGAAACTTGTTTTGTGTTCCAGGAAATGATCTTATGTTGAGTATGCACTTGAAAAGAATGTGTATCATGCTCTTTTGGGGTAGAGGTTTCTATAAAATACCAATCTGGTCAAGCTGAATTGATAGTGTTGTTCATGTCTTCTATACCTTTGCTGATTTTCTGTCTGCTCATTCTCTCAATTATTAGGAAAGGAATATTGAAATCTCAAACTAAGTGTAGATATATCTATTTCTCCTTTCTGTTCTATCCTATTCCTCATACCACTGTTCTTCTGGTCAAAAAGGATTCCCCTCCTTCAGAGGTTTAAGTATCCATTCAGTGACAGCTGTCAGTAGTGAAATAGGTTTGTCTAGGGGTCCGAGCTAGAAGAAAAAGGTAAAAAGGGAAAAAAGCCAAAGGATTTTCCCCACTCTCTCTGTCCTATATGGAGCCCTCCTCACCCCCTTCATTCATACTGTCTAACCAGGAAGAGAAGACTTGTCTTGGATCTTTCCTTTCATCCCTGCTGTGCTGTTCCAGGATTTGGATTTGGATTTCCTTTGAATTCAGGCTGGGAGTTTGGGGAAATAAAATAACAAGAGGAAATGTGCCACCAAATTGGTTGTCCTTCAAACTCTGGTTTCCTTCCACAATTTGCCTGCTACTTTTTATTTTTCAGAGTCTTCAGATAGCTATTCTATCTTCTTTACAGGGATTTTAGTTAGATTCAGTTAAGGTGGAGTGTGCTTATTCCACCTTACCGCATAACTAGAGCTCTTCCATTTAATTATATTTTGTGTTTGCCTATCTGAAGGGGTAATACTCAAATTATTTAACAATTAACATGCCATAAACATCAACCAGAACAGATGGCAGTCTGTTCATAACATACACTAACTTTAAACAACTGATAAGCCTATATAGGTACATAATGCCTGATAATCTGCCCTGCCTGATTGTGGATTCAGTTTCTATTTAATGTCTCTTCTCCAGTGATAATAACAGACATGTAATGTAAGGTGTCTGGTGAGCTATCTTATCCTTTAGGCATGATAAGCTCTCCTGTGTGTTAACTAACTAGCTTGGCCTCTGATCTGTCTCTCGGGTGCATTGGATTCTGACTCACACATACCACACTCACTGCTCTAGCTTAGGGGCAGAGACCTATGATGTCTTCTGCTTATCAAATGTGGGAGATGGTAGATGCCTGACTACTTGCAGTGAATCCGATCCTACTCCACTCATTCAGATCAGATCGCTGCCCCTGGGCACTTCCTGCTCCTTGCATCTCACACTTCTGTGCTTAAAACAGACTTGGAAACACTCATCTTTCACAGTTATCCTCCTACGCATGCTCTGGGCTATAATTTCCTCATTCCAATTGCATCTAGTTTGTGTCTTCCATGGATTTCTTAACATTTCTCCTCTATTATTGGCTTTTTAAAAATTTTATAATGCTTTAAGAATTTGTTCTTACAAATTCTGGGTGCCTGGGGGCACCTGGGTGGCCCATTCAGTTAAGCATCCAACTTTGGCTCAGGTCATGATCTCACGGTTTGTGAGTTCGAGCCCTGTGTAAGGCTCTGTGCTATCAGTTCAGAGCCTGGAGCTTGCTTTGAATTCTGTGTCTCCCTCTCTCTCTGCCCCTCCCCCACTCATGCTTTGTCTCTCAAAAAAATGAATAAATGTTAAAAAAAATAAAAAAACAAATTCTGGGTCCCTGGGTAGCTCAGTCTGTTCAGCATATGACTCTTGATTTCAGCTTAGGTCATGATCCCAGGGTTGTGGGATCAAGCCCTGCAGTGGGCTCTGTGCTGAGCTTGGAACCTGCTTAGGATTGACTCTCTCTCTCTCCCTCCCTCCCTCCCTCCCTCCCTCCCTCCCTCCCCCCCTTCTTCTGTCCCTCCCCCATTCACGTGTGTGTGTGTGTGTGTGTGTGTGTGTGTGCGCGTGCGCACCTGCGCGTGCACTTTCTCTCTCTAAAAAAAAAAAAAAAAATTAAAATACTTTTTGACATTCCATACCACCTCAGTTATTGCCATTTTAGTCTGAACTACCATCATTTCTTTCCTTTAATAGTGTCTTATTTGCATTCTTGTCAATCTGTAGATCTGTAGTCTGTTGTCCATGTGATAGCTATAGTGCTCTTAATAAAACAAATCAAATCATATATTTCCCCAGACTTGAAATAAAATTCTTCAGTAGCTTTCTATCACATTCAGAATAAACTCCAGGCTTTATTATTCCCTATAGGGCCCTACTTGAATTGCCATTTTCCTAGTATTCTAACTCTGTGATCTCCCTCTCCTTCCACAGTTTATTTTGCTTCCTCTTTGCTGACCTTTTTACTTAAATATGTTGAATATTTTCTATTTAGGCCTATACACTTGCTCTTTCTTGAATAAAAGGCTATAGATTTCTCCTCAGGTCAAAGAGGTCTTCTGTGACCATCCTATGAAATATGTAGCCCTAACCTTCGTGGTATTTATCACTACCTGAAAATATTTATTTACTTGTTTTTTTGTTGTCTCAACTACCAGAAAATAGGGTTTATTTGAGCAGAGACTTTATCTTGTTCACCATTCTTGCCCTAGAACACTTGCATATATGAATTTGTCAGTATTTGTTGAGTAAAAGAATGAACAAGTAGCACTTAGGGTGCTTGGGAAGGTATATGGATGTGCCTAGGCCACATAGTGATTCAGTGTTCACTTCTGTTACTTAACTAATAAAGTAAAGCAGTGTAAGAAATTTCTTAAATGTGGGTAGTTTATCAGACTACCAACTACCTATTGATTAGTGAAATGAGGCACTTAGAATTTGATTCTAAAACTGATTGTTCCAGTTAAGCCCCTAAGTTAAGGCCTTCTGAGGTTGGGTGGTTATTTTCTCCTTTCCAGTATAGCATGTTGTATATAATCGGATTACATTATTTATTGTATTTAGTCTTTTTTTTTTAAGTTTATTTATTTTGAGAGAGAGGGGGAAAGCATGAGCAGGGAAGGAGCAGAAAGAGAGAATCCCAAGCAGGCTCCCTGCTGTCAGATTGGAGCCCACCATAGGGCTCAATCTCACAAACTATGAGATCATGACCTGAGCAGAAATGACTAGTTGGACGCTTAGCCAACTGAGCCACCCATTTGCTCCTTATTTGTTGTATTTAGTCTTATTTGTCTGATCATCCCTATTTTTCCTAGTAATTTAAGAGTTCACTAACAGTAGGATCTTTGCATCTAGCACAGTGCCAGTATCTTGTATTTAAGCCATTCAGTTGACCAAGGAAGCTCATCAGTTCTATGAATTCCAGTTCTGTATTTCATGTGTTACTTCATCACAAGTAGTTTTGGTGTACTGGCTCTATTTTCTGCAGCAAATGATTTTTCATTAGAGGTCATCCATATATATAACAGAACTTATTTGGTTCTAAATATTAAATAAATGCATGAGTCAATGTGATATGGTTGAAACGCAATTTTTATTTACTTTTGCAAGGATAGTACTATGCAGGCATCAGTCTGTGATCACACAAAATGCGTGTTGATGTAATAATGCTCATGACCCGTTCATGCTGGAAGACTGGGAAACTGTACAGTGTTTGGCTTTGCTTGATTCCCATTATCTGTATCCAGTTTTATTTGATTAGTACATGCTGGTGCATTTATAGGAATAATGTACTCAATTGTCAAATGTGATGTCTTCTTTCCTTGCTAATATATAAAATATTTAGCATAAGTGAGATGTTCCTGCTCTTGAAACATGCACAAGTTATTTTTCAGTCTGGTAAGTTACAGAGATTTCTTTATTAAGAAACCAACATTGGCTTTATTAAACCAACATTGTTTTATTACATAAAATGATAAGGAAAATTATTTCAGTATTTAGCGTGTAATTTTTGTGTCATTGTAAGAGTATATCTGGTATAGTAGCATTGCTAGAGAATAAGATTTTTTATTGTTTTAATAGTTTATCATTGTGATAAAAAAATCGTGTAGCTTTCAAAATAGATTGCTTTGAGAATAAAGAAAATAAAACTTTAATAATACCTATGCGCCAGGCTCTGGATGAGGTGCTCTCACATAATCCTCATTTAATTTGCAGAATAATGCCATGAAGTAGGTATTATTTTCCATAGGAAAATATTTCAGACATTGTACTAATCTATATCAGAAGTTTCAATCCGCTTTGTTGGTAGCATGTACTTAGAACCTTTCTGTTCTGATATTTAAAATACAAATTTAGGGCACCCACGTGGCTCAATTGGTTAAGTAAGAGTCCCAGTCTTGATTTCAGCTCATGTCACAATCTCATGGTTCATGAGTTAGAGCCCGTGTTGGGCTCCACTCTGACAGGAGGGAACCTGCTTGGGATTCTCTCTCTCCCTCTCTCTCTCTGTACCTGCCCCACTTGCGCATGCACGTGATTTCTCTTTCTCAAAATAAACATTAAAAAAAAAAAAGATCCAGAAGAAAAGATCTGACCTTAAATGATAAATCCCTCTGAAGTATCTTTATTTCTAGTCCTATATTTCTTCTGAGATTTAACTTAAAATACTGATTAATCTTTGTGTAATATTCTTTTCCATAAAATTAAACTTGAAATTGGCCCTTTTTCCAACAATTTCTATCTTGATGTTCTAGGGATAGTTCAGAATGTGTTTACCTATTTTAGCCATGCTTTATATTTCTTAACTTGAGATATAATAATTTTACTAATTAAAAAATTACTTTTTACCAACAAGGTAGATATTTTAAAAGAACACATTAAGGCTTCTTTAGCTTCCACTACCCTAAAGTAACCAATATTAACCATATTCAGTCTGTATCCTGCCATGCTTTTTCCCTGAGCTCATACTGGCATATGCAGGTAGGGGTGTGTGTGTGTGTGTGTGTGTGTGTGTGTGTGAGAGAGAGAGAGAGAGAGAGAGATTAAATTTGAATATTTTAAAAAATAAAGTGCAATTTTAGTTCTGTTTTCTCCCAGTTAACAAGATAGCATGACCATCCCTCCAGTAACATATTTAATTTCTAACTTTTAAAAATCTGTATAATGGTTCACAGCATAAGTAATCTATAATGTATTTCACCATTTCCTCATATATATTGTTCAGATTTACAAACTGGTTCATACTCATTCATCTAGTAATATATCAAACTCTTGGCATATGCAACCCCAAACACGTTTTGTGTCAGAACATACTAAGTATTCTACTTTGCATTCTGATAATTGGCCTAGTTAACACTAGAAATCTTGTGGAAACTTCTCCCTGCTTATCCATATTTATGAAAGAAAAGGAATAAAAGAATGGCAACTAAAAAGGTTGGAAAAGGTATCTTTCCAAACATCTAGAAAGATTTTGACTTAAAATATACGTGGGGTGCCTGGGAAGCTCAGTCGGTTAAGAATTCAACTCCTGATTTCGGCCTCAGGTCATGATCTCATGGTTTCTTGAGTTCAAGCCCTGCATTGGGCTACCCAATGGCAGTGTGGAGCTTGGTTGGGATTTTCTCTCTGTCCCTCCCCACTCACACTCACTCTCTCTCTAAATAAATAAACTTTGATATATATACATACATATACATGTGTATGTATATATTTATCAGAGTTTTTCTAACAAATGAAAATCGTAAAACCTCTTTGAAAAACTTCATAACCTTTAATGAAGGACCATACAAAATTGGATAACAAAGGATGAAGAAGAAACCTGTTAGGAGAGCCTGGGATAAAGTTATGAATGAGTACATTTTTTGTTTTGTTTTATTTGAGGTACAGGTTGGATTTAGTCTTATTCCCAGTGAGAGATTAAAGAGCTGGTTCCCACAAGGGGGCAGACTAAGACTACCTGAAAACCTTCATACTGTAAAGAATATTTTAAATTCATGGTTGATTTATTAAGAAGGAAGAGGAAATTACCTGGGGCTAGAAATGAGTAGAAAGATAACTGGCTGACCATCCCATGAATGGTGCCATATATTGGGGGCATCCACCTACCTCATCCCCAGTGTAAGCATGGACTGTTGGCATATTGGACACTCCGCTGTGGCTATGGGCAGATTGGCCTTAGTGAGTGGAAATCCATATTGCTGAGCCCATGATAAATTCCATCCCTGCTACCATGGCCACTTTGTTAATAAGCTGTTTGGACAAGGCTAGAGTGGCTGTGTAAAAAGACTGGCTGAGTCCTCCAAATAGGTCATGTGGTCTGCTATGTTGTTCAGCATCTTCTCTGCAATTTGCTCTTTGGTAAGCATTCACATAGGACATAAATTGCTTCTTTTTGGGGGCGCCTGTGTGGCTCATTCGGTTAAGTATCTGAGTTCAGCTCAGGCCATGATCTCATAGTTCGTGAGTTCAAGCCCTGTGTCGGGCTCTGTGCTGACAGCTCAGAGCCTGGAGCCTGCTTCTGATTCTTTGTATCCCTCTCTCTCTGCCCCTCCCCTGCTCATGCTCTGTCTCTGTCTCAAAAATAAATAAACATAAAAAAATTAAAAAGTCAATAAATTGCTTCATTTATTCTGTGCCCTTTCAAAAGAGGTCTGTTCATATGCCTCATCCCCAGATTTCCTTGTCACTAGTTTTCTAATTACTCCTTTCAAATCTCTGAATATCCATTAAACATTCTCCTTGAGTCAGCATAGGATAGTTCCTCTGTCATCTTTATTCCTAGGCAAAGTGAACAACTAGGGACCCTGTTCAAATTTCTGCCACTGGAATGGTTTCCCTTCACTAACGTCCTTCAAGACTACCACAAATTGGGGTTATAGTGTTGTTATCTGCATGTTATCATGCAGGGCTATCAGTAAATATGCCTGATTTTTTTTTTTTTCAGTGAGATGGTCATAGAGAATTTACTAGGTTAAGTAAAAAGAAGCTATAGAAAGAGTAGGAACTTTGGCCATCTGGGCTACTTGCTCATGCAAATTATTTGTGTGTTCAGGACCTGCTCAAGCCTAATCTTGTGTACATTTCTTCCTTTTGCTGCAGTGCTGCAGTACACACCCAATCATATTGATTTGTTGGTTCAACAGTACTTAGTTCATGATGGGCTGCCAAGGTCATGAGCATTCATTCTAAGGTCCTATGGTAAGCCAAAAGCTAATTTTCAATAAAAGGTAGTATTTACATAGGATGGCATAGTTTTTGTTGTTGTTTGTTTGTTTGTTTTTACAAAGTACTAGAGATCTTCCCTGAATAGTTCTGCAATAACAATGTAAGAGCCCTATATACCATAGATACTTGAAGCAACGTTGGATCTGTTGGGTTATATAACCCAAGAGGTGAAGTAGCCCATATTTGCACAGCCTCCTGTTGGTTTGGGTCTCTCTCACATCCAGCAGTGTTGGTAAATGTTTCACAGTAGCATAACCAAATGAAGTATAGATTGCTTGAAAAAATCAAGGAGGTATAGGCATTGTACCTCTTTCCCAGATGTAAGAGAGAGTAGATGCAACAACATCTTCACCTTGGAAAGGATATTTTGGATTGCTCGAGACCAGAGGGTTCATAGAAATTTCAGTGTGGAATACCTCTGAATTTTTGTGGGATTTATTTCCCACTCTCTGGCATGCATGTTTTTACCACAGTATCTAGATCAGTTGCTGCTTCCTGTTCATGCTTAATCATCATGAAATTATCAGTATCGTAGACCAGCAAAGGTGTCCTGTGAAATGGAGGGATAGTTAAGATTATTATCTAGACTAGGAGAATTAATAGGAGGTTGGAGAGTGAAAATATATAGCTGACTCTAACACCTGAATGCATACTGTTGCTGATTATCTCATTTTCTGGTCAAGAACTGCAAACCAGATATCAGGGATATGTTGATTTGCTTTAGCAACAAAACCACATCTAGAATAGTAGTAGCATTGGGAGTCACAACCTGAGTAAGTTATAGAAATACACTGGTATTCTCCAAGATTTGTCTGTCTTCTGCACAGACCATATAGGTAGGTTGAATGGGGATGTGGGAAGAGTCATCACCCTTGAATCTTTCCAGTGTTTAGTGATTGGATCACTTTTACCATATATTCTAGAGATGGATTAAACTTATTTCTGGATATAGGTCTAGTACTTCACTATCCAGTACAGTAGTCATTGGGCACATGTGCCTATTGAATACTTGAAGTGTGGCTGCTTTGAAGGGAGATGTGTTGCATGTGTAAAATATATACCAGATTTGAGACTATCTTTCTGTTCATTTCAAGAATGTTTGCCTTTACTTATTGAAGCATTGTTATAATAGTTGCATAAGGTATTTAATTCTAACATCTGTGTTTTTTAATTCTAACATCTGTGTAATATCAGGAATGCTTTTGTTTATGAACTTTTTTTTCTCATGTTGAGATTTTCCTGTTTCTTCATATGACATATAATTTGGATTATATTCTGAACATTTGGAATATTATATATGATACCATGGGTTTTATTTAAATCCTAAGGAGAATGTTGATTTTTTTGTGTGGTCAGTGGCCAGATGGCCAGGAAATATTCAGGACACAGGTTCCTACCTGCCCTCCTACCTGCCCCATTGTCAGTTTGGTTTTCTAAGCATTTGCAGTGCTATTTAGATAGGTCCCATGTATGTGATCCAATGTCCATTCTGGGATCATTGTAGTGGTACATCTTGTTGCTCTGGCCTCAAAGCCTATGGTATGCCTTTAGGGTCAGATCCATGCACACAGAGCTCTGAGTCCAGAAGTTCATACACAACTCAATGGGATTGTTTTCTTGATATCCCTTCTCACCCCAATCTTACAATTTCCAGCTCCCTCCTTTCCCAGCACTCTTGCTAAGAAACAGACTCAATTTTTTCCATTGTGCTGTTAGATTGCTGTAACTGTTTATATCTAAATCAAGTGATAAAAGGACAGAGGGAGAGCAGGAGAGCAGGGATGATTTACCCTTTGGGGTAAATTATACTCTTGGGATCACAATTCTTGGGGTCAGAGGAAAGGGTTCCATTTCCCCAGGGTTTCAGGTACCTGCCCACTCACTACTACCATCTCTGTGCTGCTTCTGACATAGAATTGCCTGGACACTGGGATAGAAGATAAGGGTGAAAAGGGATTTCCCTGGTTTCTGAGACCAATAAAGGCCCTCTTTCCTGCTCCTCACCAACAAGGGAGGGATTTTCTTGGAGCTTTTTCTTAGCTGGTATATATACACTTCTGAGTTTTGAGTGTCCAGGTCAGGCAGTACCTGAGGGAAAAAAAAATGGTAAACTCATCACCACTTCAATGAAAGTTCATACTTGGTACTCCTTTCCCAATCTGCCAGGTACTGTTAATTTTCGGAGTCCTCAGATAGCTATTCTATGCAACCTTTATGTTTGTTTTTTATGTTTGTGCATTTAAAATCTCTAAAACTAAATTTTATGTTTTAGAGTAGTTTTAGGTTCACACCAAAACTGAGTAGAAAGTACATAGTTCCCAGATGCCTCTTGGACTCACATATACATAGCCTTGTCCATTATCAACATCCCTCACCAGACTGGTACATTTGTTTTAAAAGACGAACCTACCTTGATATATCATTATCACCTAAAGTCCATAGTTTACAGTAGGGTTTACTCTTGATGTTGTACATTCAATGGGTTTTGACATTTTTATAACATGTGTCCACCATTATAGTATTATAGTTTCACTGCCCTAAAAATCCCCTATACTCCAGCTGTTCATCCCTCCCTCCCCCTAATCCCTGGAAACCACTAATCTTTTTAGCGTTTCTATACTTTTGCCTTTTCCTGAGTGGAAAAGTCAGAATCATATAGTATGTACCCTTTTCCAGTTAGCTTCTTTCACTTAGTAGTGTGCATTCAAGGTGCCCCAGTATCTTCTCATGACTTGATAGCTCATTTCTTCTTGGTACTGAATGATATTCTATTGCCTGGATCTACCACAGTTTATTTATCCATTCATAAACTGAAGGATGTCTTGGTTGTTTCCAAGTTTTGACAGTTATGAATAAAGTTGCTATAAACATCCATGTACAGGTTTTTGTGAGAATATATATTTGACTCATTTGGGTATGTACCAAGGAGCACAATTGCTGAATCAGAAGATTCGTGTATGTTTAGTTTGTAAGAAACTGCCACACTGTCTTCCAAAGTGGCTCTCCCATTTTGCATTCTCACCAGCAGTGAATGAGAGTTCCTGTTGCTCCACATCCATGTCAGCATTTGGTATTGTCAGTGTTTTGGATTTTGGCCATTTTAATAGGTGTGTGGTGGTTTAATTTGTAATTCTTTAATGACATATAATATTGAACATCTTTTCATGTGTTTCTTTGCCAGATATTCTTCATCTATTCGTCAGTGAGATGCCTGTTCAGGTCTTTTGTTTTTTTTTTTTAACTGTGGTTTCCATATTCTTGTTTTTGAGCTTGTATATTTTAGATAACGGTCCTGTATTACATTTGTCTTTTGCAGAATCAGGTGCTCAACTGCCTGAGCCACCCTGGTGCCCCACCAGAGCCAAAGTTTTAAATTTTAACGAGTCTAGCTTATTATGTCTTTTATGGATCATGCCTTTGGGGTTGTATCTAAAAAGTCACTGCCATACCCAGGGTCATCTAGATTTTCTCCCGTGTTATCCTCTAGGATTTTTATAGTTTTGCATTTATATTTAGGTATATAATCTATTTTGAGTTAATTTTTTGTGAAGGGTGTAAGGTCTGTGTCTAGGTTCATTTTTTTAAATGTGGATGTCCAGTCCTCCTAGTACCATTTGTTGAAAATACTATCTTTTCTCCAATGCTGCCTTTACTCCTTTGTCAATGATCAGTTGACTATAGTTATGTGAGTCTGTTTCTGGATTCTCCATTTTCTTACATTGATCTATTTGCTCTTTCACCACTATGACACTGCCTTGATTCCTAATAGCTTTATAGGAAATTTTGAAGTTCAGTGTCTGTTCCCTGGCTTTGTTCTTCTCCTTCAAATATTGAGTTGACTTTTTGGGTCTTTTGCCATTCCAAATAAACTTTAGCTGCAGTTTGTCAATATCAGCAAAGTAACTTCCTGGGATTTTATTGGGATGACATTGATTCTGTCAGATCAATTTGGGAAAAACTGACATTTTGGCAATATTGATTCTTCCTATCCATGAACATGGAATATCTTTCCATCTATTTAGATCTTTGATTACTTTCTTCAGAGTCTTGTAGTTTCCCTTATATAGTTCTTGTACATAAGTTGTTACAGTTATATCTAAGTATTTCATTTTTAAAATTCATAGTCTGATAATTCCAACATCCCTGCCATACCTGTGTCTGGTTCTGATGCATGTTCCGTCTCTTCAAATTGTATGTTTTTGCCTTTTAGTATGCCTTATAAGTTTCTGCTGAAAAGTAGGCACGACATACTGCATAAAATAAGCTGTGGTAAATAGTAATGTAATTGTAATGTGTCAGGGAGGGGAAGGTGCTCTGTAGACCTAGAATTAGGTCAATAAGCCTGTGTGCCCATATACCCTGAACTTCACCAGTGCTTCTCAGTTGTTGTTTTTCCCCCTCCCTGTTAGGAAGCTGGAAATGAGCTCTCTGCATTCTTTCAAGGGTTTAAACTTGGCATTCAATGGGAGAGTAAAGGTGGAATATGCTTATTCCATCTTTCCTGGAACTGGAACCTAATCATGTTTTTCAAATATGTAATCATACTGATACTTGTAAAACACTCATATGATTTATTTCCTTGTATTCTCTTATGTAGAACAAGAGAAAATTTTGGGCTGAAGGCTTTCCTACATGGTATATATTCATGGATTTCTTTCCAGTATGAATTATGTCTTTAAAGGCAAGAGGGATCATTGAAGCCTTTCCTACATTCATTATATATATAAGCCTTCTCTTCTGTAAGTGTGTTCACATTTTTCCCATGGGATGAGTGACTTCTGAAAACATTTTCACAGTCATTGCATTCGTTGACTTTCTTCCCAGGATGTATTTATATGTGTTGGGTAAGTTTAAAGTTTCTGTAGAAAGCTTTCCTGAATTCATCACAGTCATTGTGTTTCTTCCCTGGGTGTGTTCACATAGGCATTGTGAGCTTACTGTTTCTACTGAAAGCTTTTTCTCAGTCGTTTGTCCTTATAGAGTTTCTCCCCAGCGTGGATACTTTGGTAAGAAGTAAAATGAGTGATCCTGTTGAAGGCTTTCTCATAGTCTTTGTGTTCATGGAGTTTCTGCCCAATGTGTATTCTCTTGTGCATCACAAGTCTAGAGATGTTTCTGAAGAATTTTCCACACTGTTTACATTAATAAAGTTTGTCTCCAGTAAAATCTCATGTATATTTGGGGGATGACTACACACTGGACGCTTTCCTGCTCTGAAATTATTTGAAGGGTTTCTCTTCATTTTAATTCCCCCATGTCTCTGAAGAGTATAATGGTTACTAAAGGCTTTCTTAGAATTCTTACATTTGTGATTTGTTTCTCCTTTATGATTTCTCCTGCAAAATAAGATTAGTGCTCCTTCTGAAGTCTTTTCCACGTAGATTACATTCATACAGTTTATCTCATTAAGATTCCCTTTTATTTGCATCTCATTTATGCAGACAGTGTAGTGAAAAGCTGAAAGCGTTCCCTCTCTGATATCTCCTATCACTTCTTTTCTTCAACTGTGCCTAGAGGTCCTAGCCAGTGCATTAAAGCCTCTGTAAGGAGAGATGTTCTTTCTGTACTAAGATCAGGATGGTAAGAAAACACTGAAAAAAGACCATAGGGCAGAGCATTCCAGGCAGATGGAAAGTCCAGAGCCACACCCCCAAAGAAGATTGGGAGCCTGAGTCAGCTCTGCCACCTCTGCCCAACCAAGGGCTACCCCAGTATCCAAGTCTCAATTATGCCAAGGGGCAGGAGCAATAAATAAACCAGAGAACGTTTCTACTGTTATGAGCTTTCATTGTAGAGAAGGGAGACAAATAAAAGAACCAGGTAATTTCAGGTTGTGATAAGTGCCATCAAGAAAATAAAATGGGATTGGGTGACAGAGAATGAGAAGTGGGAAAAAGAGTGAATGGTAACTTTAGGTTAGTCCTGGTAGGCCTCTCTGAGGAGGGAACATTTGAGCCAGAACCTTTTAAGACAGGAAAGCCAGCTTTGCAGGGGTACCTGGACTAAGCATTTTAGGCAGAAGAAGACAAAAGCCTGAAGTTGAGAATAAATTTGGCCAGATCAAGGAACTGGAAGAAAGGCAGATGTGATGGAAGCATTTTGAATTGAGGGGAAAAGTGAAAAATGATGGCATCAGAGAATTAAGTAGGTGGGGCCAGGTTGTAGGGGGCCTTAAAGAATATGGTAAGGATTTTCAGTTCTAATTGTCTTCTGGTACTGACTGACTATGTGATCCTGTATTAGCTATTAAACTTCCTCTGCTTTGTTTGTGATTAATACAGGAACTTGTGAGAATGTTGCAGACTCAGAGTGATAAAAATCTTGCTTTAAACCTTGCCAAGGTTTAAATTATTAGGAAAAATTTAGGTCAAATCCCTTTGCTTTAGAAATATATGAAAGCACTTTGACAAATTATGCATTAAGTATGTCATGTTTCACATGCCTACACTTGTTGTAGGGGCCAGTTTATCACCTATGCTCTTATTTTTTCTATATACTTAAAAAAATAGTCTTTAGTGGCACGCCTGGGTGGCTCAGTTGGTTGAGCATCCAACTTTGGCTTAGGTCATGATCTCACAGTTCATGAGTTTGAGGCCCGTATTGGACACTGTGCTGACCGCTCGGAGCCTGGAGCCTTCTTCTGATTCTTTGTCTCCCTCTCTCTCTGCCCCTCTCCCACTTGCACTGTGTCTCTCTTTCTCTCAGAAATAAGCAAACATTAAAAAAAATGTTTATAAGATAGTCCTTAGTGAAATAAAATATGCAATCAGAAAAGTTTACAAATCATAACTATACAGTCAATATATTATCACAAAGTATTGTAGGGTTTTTTAAAGTCAGCTTATTGAAGTTTAATTTATATATGGTAAAATTTATGCCTCTTAAATATATAGTACCAAGAAATTTTGCAAACATATATGGTCATGTAACTATCACTAAGATCAAATATAGATCATTTCCATCATTATGTAAAAGTTTCAACATACCCTTTTATAATCAGTCAGTCCCTTTCCCCCACCCCAATCCCTGCCAACTCTTTGATCTGTATTCTGTTACTACAGTATACTTAATTCTATAGATGAAACCATATAGTATGTAGCCTTTTGACTGTGGCTTCTTATGCTTTAATGCATTTGAGTTTCATCTATTTTTTTGTTTTTGTTTTTGTATTTTTGTATATGTGAGTAGTTTATTCTGTTTTATTGCTGAGTAACGTTCCATTATATGTATATCCTACAATTTTGTTGATCTATTCACCAGTTGATGGACATTTGGATAGTTTCCCATTTTTGGAGATTATGAATAAATCTAATTGTGTGTTTGTGGTGAGGGTGGTGGGGGGTCAATGTGTCTTCATTTCTTCTGGGTAGATTTCTAGGTATTGGATTCCTGAGTTGTATGTTAAGTTTATATGTAAACTACCAAATTTATATTTAAACTACCAACAACCTAGTGTTGTATACCATTTTGTATTCTCACTAGCGGTATATGAGATTTTGAATTCGTTCTTCCCAGCACTTGGTTTGTCAGCATTTTGTTTTTTAATTTTAGCCATTTCACGAGGTGTGTAGTGACATCCCCTGATTTGCATTTCCCTGGTGATCAGTGACGTTGAGCATCTTTTCATGTGTGTGTCAGACATCTATATCTCTTAATGAAGTGTCTGTTTAGATCTTTTGCCAATTTTTTTTGAATTGGAGTTGTTTCTTGTTATTGAGTTAAAAGACTTCTACCTATATTCTAAAACTAGTCCTTCATCATATATGTGTTTTGCAAATGTATTCTCTCAGTTGGTACTGGGTTTTTAATTTTCTAAGTGCCTTTTGAAGAGTAGATATTTTAAACATTTATGAGTTCCAACTTACCACTTTTTATAGTTCATCTTTTTTGGGTCCATTGTAATAAATCTTTGCCTGACACAAGTTCACCAGGTTTTCTTCTAAAAGTTTTATAGTTTTGGGTTTTACATTAAGGTTATGATTCATTTCAACTTGATTTTTGTATGTGGTGAAGGTTTAGGTCAAGATTTGTTTTTGCATATGAATATCCACTTGTTCTAAAACTATTTGTTGAAAACATTATCCTTTAAACACTGGATTGCCTGTACACCTTTGTCAAAAATTTGACTAGGAGTGCCTGAGTGGCTCAGTTGGTTAAGCATCTGAGTCTTGATTTTGGCTCAGGTCATGATCTCATTGTCATAAGACTGAGGGTGGCATTGGGCTCTGCAATGACAGTGCAGAGCCTACTTAGGATTCTCTCTTTCAAGATAAATAAATAAACATTAAAAAAATTACTTGACTATATCTGTGTGAGTCTTTTTTGGGACTCTGTAGTCTGTACTGTTGATTTTGTGTACATTCTTTGGCCACTACCACATACTCACTGGATTACTGTCACTTTACAGTTAGTCTTGAAATTAGGCACTGCGAGACTTCAGAGTTTGCTTTTCTCTACTCAAAATTGTTTTGTCTGTCTTTCTTATTTCTTAATTTTTACATATAAAGTTTAAAATCAGGGGTGCCTGGCTAGCTCAGGCTAGTAGAGCAGGTGACCGTTGATCTTGGGGTTGTGAGCTTGAGGATCCTGTTGGGTGTAGACATTACTTAAAAATAAAATCTTTAAACAAATAAATAAAGTTAAAAATAAGTAAAATCAGCTTGTTGATTTCTACTAAAATACTACTTGATGGATTTTCATTGAAATTGTTTTATTTTTTTTTATTATTTTTTTAATATGCAATTTATTGTCAAATTGGTTTCCATACAACACCCAGTGCTCATCCCAACAGGTGCCCTCCTCAGTGCCCATCACCCACTTTCCCCTCCCTTCCACCCCCATCAACCCTCAGTTTATTCTCAGTTTTTAAGAATCTCTTATGGTTTGGCTCCCTCCCTCTCTAACTTTTTTTTTCCCTTCCCCTCCCCATGGTCTTCTGTTAAGTTTCTCAGGATCCACGTAAGAGTGAAAACATAGTATCTGTCTTTCTCTGTATGACTTATTTCACTTAGCATAACACTCTCCAGTTCCATCCACATTGCTACAAAAGGCCATATTTCATTCTTTCTCACTTTGAGGAGAATTGACATAATGATGGGAACCTTCAGATCCATGAACACATTATATCTCTCCATTTAGATCTTTGATTTTTTCATCAGTGTTTTATAGTTTTTAGCATACAAATATTATTATATTATTTTGTTAGATATATTCCTGATTAACTTCATGGTTTTTTTTTTTTTTGAATGTTTATTTTTGAGACAGAGACAGAGACAGAGTGCAAGTGGGAGAGGGAAACACAGATTTGCAAGCAGACTTGAGGCTCTGAGCTGTCAGCACAGAGCCTGATGCAGGGCTTGAACTCACAAACCGTGAGATCATGACCTGAGCTGAAATTGGACCCTTAACCAACTGAGCCACCCAGGCGCCCCTCTTTTTTAATTATTAAAATTTTTTATAATGTTTATTTATTTTTGAGAGAGAGAGTACGGGTGGGGGAGGGGCAGAGAGAGGGAGACACAGAATCTGAAACAGACTTCAGGCTCTGAGCTGTCAGCACAGTGCCCGATGTGCAGCTTGAACTCAGGAACAGCAAGATCATGACCTGAGCCAAAGTCAGATGCTCAACTGACTGAGCCACCCAGGCACCCCTAATTTCATGTTTCTAATGGTGCTATTTGGGTGGTATGGTTTTTAAAATGTTTATTTTCCAAGTTCTTGTTGCTAGTATGTACAAAGACACTTGATTTTTGTATATATTGACTCTTTAATCTTTGAGTTTGCCTAGACCCACTTGTTTTATTCTAGAAGCTTTTGGTGTCTGACTACATGATCCTGTACTAGTTATTATACTTCTTTATGCCTATTTCCTGCCTAATAATATGGATCTGTTGTGAAAATATTGCCAAGTTACAGAATGATAAAAGCCTTGAGTTAAAAGGACTTTTGGAGTAATTTAGGCAAACACCTATGTTCTTGAAATACGTACAAGCCCTTTGACTTTAAGGGCTAGTTTATTACCATGCTATGTTTTGTTTTGTTTTTCTGTGTACTTTTTAAAAACAAACCTTTAAACTTCTTTTTTTTAAGTTTATTTATTTAGTTTGAGAGAGAATGAGAATGGGAGGGGCAGAGAGAGAGGGAGAAAGAATCCCAAGCAGGCTCTGTGCTGTTAGCGCAGAGCCTGACGCGGAGCTTGATCTCACAAACCATGAGATCAACCTGAGCCAAAATGAAGAGTCAGACACTTAATCGACTGAGCCACCCAAGTGCCCCTAAAAATAAACTTTTATTGAAATATAATATGTAAACTGAAAAATTCACAAATCGTGTGTATAGTTCAATGAAGTATCATGCTGGAGGTTTTTGATATGTATGTTTTATTTGTGGTTATTCATGTAACTTGAAAAATTAGAAGGCTGTTCTCTAGAATAAGTATTGGCCTAGGCTAAAGAATTTATTAACTTGAACTTTAATATCTAATAATCATCTGTATTAAATATAAGACTTAGTGATGATTGAAATTTTTATTAAGTTATAATTACTTCTAACATTTCCTTAGTATCCATATACTTGATATTCTAGTGCTTTTTTAGTTCAGCTTTTGAATATTTAATCACCAGGTGTCTAGCATAACTGAATTTTTTCTGTCAAATTAGCAGTTTATTTTATTCTGCCACAGTTCTATCACATTATTTCAGTAACTTTATTTGGTTGATTGAAGCAGGAAAAGTGGTAGGAAAAAGAAAGGTAGAAAATGAAGATGAGTATTTGGAATACTACCAGTAAATGTCATTGGTAAACAGGATTCCCAGTTTCACTTCCTACCTGTTATAAAATTCATTCCTTTTGGGGTGCCTGGGTGGCTTGGTCGGTTAAGCGTCCGACTTCAGCTCAGGTCATGATCTCACGGTCCGTGAGTTCGAGCCCCATGTCGGGCTCTGTGCTGACAGCTCAGAGCCTGGAGCCTGCTTCCAATTCTGTGTCTCCCTCTCTCTCCGCTCCTCCCCTGTTCATGCTCTGTCTCTCTCTGCCTCAAAAATAAATAAACATTAAAAAAAAAATTTTTTTTTAATTCATTCCTTTTGCTATGCAACTTTTCAGTTCCCGTTGAACTAGGGCTGAGTGGAATGTCAGTGAATAGGGATCTTAAATATGCTCCTTTGGTTTGACTTGGCCTCCTACACTCTTGTGATTTATCATGAGATGAGCAGCCTCACATATTCACTGCCTCTTCAATGACTAGGCCCAGTATTGAAGACCCATCAGAGTAGTTCTGAACCTGATAGCCCAACCTAAATCAGCTGACCTCCATTGAATCTGCAGATTCATGAGAAAAGTAAATGTTGTAGACTATTGAGATTTTAAGGTTGCTAGTTACCCAAGAAAAACTGACTAATACAGTCAAATTCTGTGAATGCTTACCAGTACTTTTCTTTACTTGAAACATATATTTTTAGTTTTTTCTCTATAGCTACAATGTGTTCAAGCACAATTTATAGGACAGAGAAGATGGAGGAAAATATTTTTAAGCAGAAAAGTAAACTAGGACATCCAGACCGGACTAATTGAAGTATTATTCCTTAAGGAGTATTATTAGATTCTAAAATTATCAGCCAAGTTTTAATATTGGAACATTTCAAGTGAAGAGGGATGCTTCATTAAATCAAATACATTCTTCTAGATATATTGCTTTCAAAAATATCTAATGATGATTTTTCTCAACAAAAGGATTCCTCAATTAGGGAATTACATTAATGGCATGACTCTTTGTAAACCTATAAAATACTGTAATTCCATATAAACGATTCTCAAGCCTACTCACGAACGCCCGAAGATTAAAAATCTATGAAAGAAAAAGACTTGAAAAATATGTTTAGGGGGTACAGTATCCATCAGACCACAGTTCCAGAGAGAGAAAAAAATGGTTGGAAGAGAAGAATTAGTCAACATAGTAAAAGAAAAGACCCAGAGAGTAATGAGAATAAAAAAGTTAAATCTTGGTAAAATTTTCTAAGCTCCAAGGATAAGGAATAGACCCTATATTCCTACCAATATAAGTTTTGGGGAAAATAATAGTAATCTGGACTATAGTAATGGTAGGAGAAGTGGAAAGATCATAGCTGATTTAAAATCTGATGTTGATAATCTGCAGAACTTCTAATGCGTTTGTTGTGAAGGGTGTGTTAGGAAGAAATTAACAATGGCTTCTGGTTTGAATAAATATGTGAATAAGTGCTAAATATATACATAAAATTATTTTATTGAGGTAAAACTCACCATTTAAAAATGTACAATTCCCTGGATTTTAATACATTGTACAGTGTCGTACAGCCATTATTACATTCATCACCCCAAAAGAAATCCTGTGTGTATTAAGCAGTCACTCTCCATTCCTTCCTCTTTATAGTCCCTGGCAACCATACATAGCCTACTTTTTTTCCTCTGGATTTGCCTGTTCCGAACATTTCGTATAAATGGAATCTTACAGCATGTGACCTTTTGTGTCTGTTTTCTTTTTCACTAAAATGTAATGTTTTCAAGCTTTATCAGTATTGTAGCATGAATCAGGCCAGGCTTCTTTTTGTTGCTAAATAATATTTGATTATATAAATATACCACATTTTGTTTATCCATTCACCAGTTAATGACATTTTAGTTGTTTCCACTTTGTGGCTTTTGTGAATAATGCTGCTATAAACATTCATGTTTATCTTTTTGCTTGAAAACTTGTTTTTACTGCTTTTAGGGTGTATATACAGAAGTGAGATGACTGTGTTACTCTTTAACTTTTTGAGGAATAGCCAAACTCTTTTACCCAGCAGCTGTACCATCTTATATTCCCACCATCAATGTATTAAAATTCTAACTAATTTCTCTACATCCTCACCAACACTTTTTTGTTGTCTAGTTCTTGTTTTTGTGTTTAATAGCTACTCTACTGGGTGTAAAGTGATACATCATTATGGCTTTGATTTACATTTCTTTTTTTTTTTAATTTCTTTAAATGTTTATTTTTAAGAGAAAGAGAGTCAGAACATGAACAGAGGAGGAGCAGAGAGACAGGGAGACACAGAATCCAAGCAGGCTCCAGGCTCCGAGCTGTCAGCCCAGAGCCCAATGTGGGGCTTGAACCCACAAACTGAAAGATCATGACCTGAGCTGAAGTCAGACGCTTAACTGCTTAATTGACTGAGCCACCCAGGTGCTCCTGATTTACATTTCTGTATTGATTAATGATGCTGACTTTTCATGTGCTTATTGTCCATTTGTATATTCTCTTTGGAGAAATGTCTATTCAAGTCTTTTGCCTATTTTTAAAGGCTTTTTTTTTGGGGGGGGGCGGGGGGTGGGGGGATGGGGCAGGAGGGACAGAGACCAAGGAGAGAGAGAGAATCCTAAATAGGCTCCACGCCCAGTGCAGAGTCAATATGGGGCTCGATCCCATGACCCTGAGATCATGACCTGAACCGAAACAGAGTCAAATGCTTAACTGACTGAGCCACCCAGGCGCCTTTTCTTTTGCCTATTTTTAAGTTGCATTGTCATTTTGTTATTCTTGTAGTTCTTTATTTAGTCTGGATTCTGGACCCTTTTCAGATACATGATTTGCACATATTTTCTGCCATTCCAGGTGTTGTCTTTTCACTCACTTGTTACAGTGTCTTTTGATGCACAAGCATTTTACCTTCCAGTTTACTAATTATCTCTTCATCTCTATCTAATTTGTTTTTCAGTCCATCTTTTTATTTTCATAATTTTCATTCTTAGCTGAAATTCTAAACTTTTGTTTTGTCCAAATCTTAAGCATACTACTCTCTCCTTTTATACATGGAGCAGGACACAGACTTTTAATACAGCATTTGGTCAGTATTTCTCAGTAGAAACTCTCAGCACTTTGACCCAGTAATTCTATATGCATCATCTATAGAAATACTGTATAAAGAGCTACATAAGTGACCATTAACAAGAGACTGGTTATTATAATGCATGATATACTACAGTAGTTTTAGTTGGAATTGCACATAATGAAATTGCAACTATAACACATTTGGGAACCTTGAAACACTTGATTTTATTTTACTTCTCAGTGTAGGCCACATTATCATTTCATGTAAGACCATGCTTGTTTTTTTAATTTTCCACTCTTTTCCCCCAGGTTTGTACTTGTACAAAGTACAAATTGTATATATTTAAGGTATATAATACGGTATTTTAATAAATGTATACATTGTGAAGTCATTACTGCTATCATGATAATATCCATCACCTCACACAATTACTCTTCTTGTATGTATGTGAGAACACTTGAGATCTAACTTAGGAAATTTCAACTATACAGTGTATTATTATTAGCTATGGTCATCATGGTGTACATTAGATCTCCAGAACTTATCTAATAACTGAAAATTTGTACCCTTGACTGATATCTCTCTTTTTTCCCCATCCCCTTAGCCTAGGTAACCACCATTCTACTCTCTTTACTATGAGTTTGATTTTAGTTTTCAGATTCTGCACACAAGTGAAATTATGCAGTATTTGTCTTTCTGTGTCTGGCTTAGTTGACTTAGCATAATGTTTTCCAGATTCATTCATGTTGTTATAAGCAGCAGGATTTCCCTCTCTTTTAAGGATGAATCACATTCATGCATGTGCATGCGTGCATGCCTGTGTGTGAGTGTGCGCGTGTGTGTGTGTGTGTGTGTGTGTGTGTGTGTGTGTGTGTGTGTATAAAATCACATTTTCTTCATCCATCTGTTGACAGACATTGAGGTTTTTCCAAATCATGGCTACTGTGAATAATGCTGCAATGAGCATAGGAGTGCAAGTATCTCTTTGGGATGATAGTTTTATTACCTTTTGATATATACTTAGAAATAGGATTGCTAGATCATATGGTAGTTATGTTTTACATAATGGTTGTGCCAGTTTTACATTGCCACCAACAGTGTACAAGAGATGTCTTTTCTCCCTATCATTACCACTACTTGTTTTCTTTTGACTTTTTGATAATAGCTGTCCTGACAGGTGTAATGTGATATCTCATAGCGGTTTTGATATTTAGTGATGTTGAACACCTTTTCATATACCTGTTGGTTATTACTTTGGAAAATGTTTATTTATGTGTTTTGCCCATTGTATAACTAGGTTGTTTGGTTTTTTGCTATTGAGTATGAGTTTCTTACATACTTTGGCTATTAACCCCTAAGTATGTATGGTTTGCAAGTATTTTCTCCAATTCCATATGGATTGATTTTTCATGTTTGTTGATGGTTTCATTTGCTCTGTAGAAACTTTGTAGTTTGATGTAGTCTCACCTGTTTATTTTTGCTTTTGTTGCCTGTGTATTTGGTATGAAATCCAAAAAAATCATCACCAAGATCAATTTCAAGGAGTTGTTCTCCTATGTTTTCTTCTAGGAATTTTATGGTATCATTATCTTATGTTTCGATCTTTAACCCATTTTTTCAGTTGATTTTTGTATGCAGTGTAAGATAAGGATCCAGTTTCATTCTTTTGCATGTGACTATTCAGTTTTCCTGGCCCTATTCATTGAAGAGACCATCATTTCCCCGTTACATATTCTTGGTGCACTTGTCAAAGATTAGTTGACCATATATGCAAGGGTTTATTTCTAGGCTTTCTATTCTGTTCTCTTGGTCTGTGTGTCTGTTTTTATGCTAGCATCAAATTGTTTTGATTACTATCACCTTGCAACATACTATGAAATCATGAAGTGTGATGCTTCTCACTTTGTTGTTCTTTCTCAGAAGTGCTATGCTAATTTAGGGTCCTTAGTGGTTTCATATAAATTTTAGAATTGCTCTTTTCTACTTCTATAAAAAAATGCTATTGGGATCTTGATAGGGATTGTATTGAACCTATGGATGGCTTTGGGTCATATGGACATTTTACTAATATTAATTCTTTCAGTCCATGAACTTGGGATAACTTTCCACTTACTCTTCTTCAGTTGCTTCCATCAATGCCTTACAGTTTTCATTGTGCTGATCCTTCACTTTCTTGGTTAAATTTATTTCAAACTATTTTAATCTTTTTGATGTTAAGTATACTACTTTAAATTCTGTGCCCTATTGCCCCATATTGTGAGACTATTTCTTTTGAATGGTCTTTCTTATTTACTTTTTTCATATTGTTTTATCTCTTTGTTATTGTTAATTAAGGGCCAGATACTGTATATGAAAAACTGTGGGAGTAATTTGAGACCTATGACGATGTTTTCTCCCTCTAAGAAGATTTCTGTTAGTTTTTGGCAGGCATTAGCAATCCAAGATTGTCTTAATTTAATTTTGTGGTAGACATTTGGAGCTGAGCTTTTTTTCCTGTAAAAGGCCAATCTAGCTTTGGTTCTTACTTACTCTTAGAGCATAGCCCTTTGGGCTTCCAAACAAAGTGTTGGAGCTTTACCAGCTTCCCCTCTGCATCTTGGTTTCCCCTGCATTCCAATATTTGTCCTTTCAGCTCTTTGAACCTGTCAGTAGCTTCTTAGTCTCTCAGATGTCACTAAGTAAAAAGTAGCCCCTAATGCCAGGCTTCAGTCTTATTCTTGTAATCCTTCATCATACTATTAACTCTTCAGTGCCTTCAGGAAGATTTTAAAGCATATGTATAGTTCTGATTTTTCTTAAGGAAACATTGGTCTGAAGTATGTAATTTGCCATTACCAGAAGTCAACAGTATGTAAGTGGAAATGAACAGCCAATAACTTAATCTTTTTAAAATACTAAGGCAGATTCAAAAATCACCATAAAACAATGTCAGCCTTACCCACTTGTATTTTCACATACTTTTTTGGAGAAGGAGGTAAGAAATAGAATTACAGTTTTCCTACTAGCTATTGCACATATTGGATCATCAAGGCGAATATCATCAGGTGAATATTTTCTTTCATGTGTCTTATCAGGAAGTTAACTGGAAAAAAAAAAGTGCTCCAATTGTAACACTTACTGAATTGTACCATCACTATTTTTTTATGTGACTGTATCACTCATGAGACAGTGAAGCGCTTTACAAAGAGGAACGCTGTTTTTCCCATGTTTAATCTCCTAGTGCTACACCTGGAGTTAAGTGTCCAGTAAGTATACAAGTGAATGTAGGTGTTGAGAATACCTTATTTTGCTTTTCACAGTGAGAATCAATGTGGGTATATGCTGTTCTGAATCATCTTAAAAGATAAATTTTAATAGAGAAGGAAGAATCTTTTCTTATCAGCTCCTTTGTTTCATCCTTTTCTATCTCAACAGGTGGCATCTCCACAGAAAGCGACTGTGCTTTTGAGCCAGACTACGCCGTCCCACCACTTCCAGTGAGTGAAGGTATGCAGCACATTCGGATTATGGAGGGCATGTCTCGCTCTCTTCCATCCTCCCCCTTACTCACACATCAGTCTATCAGTGTTCGGCTCCAACCTGTGAAGAAGTTAACTGGTAAGGACTTTACCTAAATTTAGTATGTTTAACAGGACACTTTAGGTCATATCAGATATGTTTATGTGCATCTTTAGGTTTTTCCTTTTTGGCCTTCCTAATGTCACAGACTCTTGGAAATTGGAACTCCTACTGATTTTAATTTAGGGAATTAGAATAGTACTCAGTTTGACAGATTGATGTATTTATTTTCTAAGTGATCCATCTGTTGTGGACATATTTTTCTAGGCTTTCAGGAAACTTCTAGTTTTGCCAGAATACACTGTTGTTCTGATTTCATTTATCAGCTTGTTCATGTCAGATTAACAGATGGGAATATTGTAATTTTAGGATAATAAGAGCTTCATAGTTCAGCAAAGGTACCTTAGTCATGGTTTTTGTTTGAAATCCTAATCTGTATATTTCACGTCTATTTCTAAAAGTTTGATTTAGATATTTTCCTCTCCATTGTACATTCCTGCAACTTCTTAGGATATTTACCATGATTCATAACTTGTGGATTGCATTGACTTAAATATGGTCTCAAAATACATATTACCCATTCAGATCAAGCTATTAGGTGTGAAACTGTGTCCTTATTAAATGAAGTTTTGTCCTTTTAAGCTTTTTCAGAGAAGAAATTTTACTCTGTTGGACGATACTTACATGTGAAAATATGCAAGCCTGGGTCATTTTCTTCAGTTTAACATTATCAGTATATATCTTGTGTTAGTAAGTTGATGGGTTATGAGTGATTAGAGGCAAGAAATTAAGTCATTCCCAATAGATACATTAACTACTTCTTACATGTCTGGCATTAAGTTAGACAGTGGGGAGGTTTGATTATCATATGACAATTCAAAAGAAAACAGGAACAAAGAGGGGAAAATGGAATCTTGGGACTCTTACATCTATTTTGAATGAAAATTTTATAATGTTTATAATTTTCATGAAAATAATAGTATTTTTCATTCTTTAGTTCCACAAAGCATAAGTCATGCCTTTTATATTGCTTACTGTTTTTTTTAGGCTTCTTCACATAACTGAATCAAAGTCTACTTTGATTAGATAACAATCTGTAAAATAGTTTAGTAACATTTTACTGAAATACTTATTCCCTTCTGATATGTAAAAATAGGATAGATTTTAGGTGCATGGGCCTTAATAAAATTTCTTTGCTTAGAAATTGCCCCTTTTTCTTGCAGTTTAAGGTGTTACTGGTAACTGAAAATACAAATAACCATATATGAGATGGCTATCAAATGATGTGCTTCATTTACTACACATGAGAAGAGATAGCAAAAGAAATTCCGTTTCCTAACAGAAGTGAACTGAATTGCCTGATGTTTCGGAGATAACACTTTCCTATCCCATTTTCCTGCCCCAATTTAAACTTCAACTTAAATAAGCAAACTTTATTAAAAGATAAATACATTTAATAACAAAGTCAATTACATGCCTGATATCAGAGGTGAGACAGGGAAGCAGTGACAAGAATCATACTTGGTTAATTACACATATAACCTATTCAGTTTTAATTTTTTAATGTTTGAAGTATTTGAATACTCTCAAATAGTTTTATTTTTCTGAAGAGTTTGTCAAAGGCCTAAGAACTTAAAGATTGAGAATGCATTTTAAAACTTCTGAATGAAAGAAATCTGTCTCCTGAAAGAGGGTGCCATGAAAATTTTTCTGTGGCCAATTTTCTACCAAGTAAAGCAGATGATATGTTTCTGGTTTAACCTGGAATGAAATTACTTTGCAATTTAAATTTAAAACCTTGGTTAGTAGATTATTTATGAGTTATCATTCCTTTCCTAATTATATTTTGTTATGAGTAACTAAAAAGAAAGTTGAATAGAGAACGACTTGCTGACCATAAGTAAATGGCCTCCAGAGAATGGTTTTTAACAAAATGCATTAATTCAATCCACTTAATGATTTATCCATTGTATTCCTTGTATTCATATTACCAACCCAACTGAGTAAGTGGGGCCAGAATAGTCATCTTATTCTGTTTTCTTTTTGATTTTCCAATATTTATTACCCTGTCTTTGCTATAGTCAAAGTAGTTTGCATATTATTTTTCTGTGCTTTTCACCTAATCGTTCAGCAAATATTTGTTTAGGACTCATAAAATGCCAAGCACTACTCGATACAGTGGTGAGAGATGCCAAGCACTACTCAATACAGTGGTGAAAAATTATAGATAGTGTACAAGTAATAAGAGGGTCATAAAATGGGATAGAGGGAGACTGGAGTGGGGGTAGGGTTTCTTTCTGTGGAGTGGTCAAGGAGAGTCAGAAGAAGAGCTATTTGAAGAGAGGTGTGGATAACAAAACGAAGCTGCTCATGGGAAGGTCTGGGGTCAGAGCCTTCTGGGCAGAGGGGACAGCCAGAACAAAAGTCCTAAAGCAGAAAGCAGCATTGGTGTGTTCAAAGAATGGGAAGAAGGCAAGAATGGTTTCAGAATAAGTCAGAGGGGACAGTGGTAGAAGATAGTTGAAGAGGTAGGCAGAAACCAGAGTCTTTAGGTCATGGTAAGGAAACCAACTCTGTAGGATTTTAAGAAGAGCTGGAATGAGAAGTAATGTGATCTGATTTACCTTTTAATCAGATATTGTTGGCAAATGTGTAAAGAGTGGTGTATGAGGGACTAGAGTATGCCATGTTCACTAACCTTGTGTGTGTTTTCCTGATCTTTAAATAGATCTTTCACTTCTAATAAGTTAATACAGTGGTGAAAAGAATCTTTGTTTTATCTTGTAAGATATAATGAAGGAATAACTAACCTTTTCCTATCATTTTTATCATAGAACTTTTGTACTCCTAACGTATTTAGCTTAGTCCTTCACTCAGGTGTACATTAGAACCCATTTGGCATATCAGTTAAGACTTTTTTAATTCCAAGCAACAGAAGATAACCTAAGGTTGGGAAAGCCTCAAGGTTCATTTGACTTAGTTGTATATGGCTGTGCACTGAGGAGGCATGGAGGGGAGTGTGCAGAGACAGTGTTGGTCCCCGTTACTGTGCTGATGGAAGTGCTCCAGTTCTCCAGATTCTTACCCAGGGCGCTTTCCAAGATGTTTGTGTTCATAATATCCTAACGCCCCTCAAGCATACTTCTTAAAATGTAGATAATTAGGAGTGCCAGTAAATAGTTCATTCATTCAACACTTACCTAATTCATACTGTTTGCCTATTATGTACACTGTAAGTCTAGTAAAAGTTAAATTTTGAGTATTCACATTATTGGTATGGTAATAAATCATTGCAACCTTTTTGTAGGGCAGTTTGATAGTATGTATCAGAATTGTAACGCACATAATCCTTGACACAGCAGTTTTATTGCGGAGTGTTTATTTGACAAATAAACTTGAACAAGTTTGAAACATGTATGTATGTACATATGTGTACATGTATATAGTAAAAAAACTAAAATGTTACTATTTATCATTAATAGTAATCCATTTGTGTGACACACAACACATACATGCATACACGCAAACACACACATGCATACATTTTATGGTGGTGTGGAGATACATTGACTGTAACCCAAAAGTGGTAGAGGGATGACATAAATTTTGTTGCGTACCTTTCTGTAATGTTTGTATTTTTTTTAATCACATATAAAATCTAAAATTTCATGAGGCAGTATAACAAAATGGGCGCTGGCTGCCATTTCTTAACTGTAACCTTGTGCAAGTTTGCTAAAAGTCTCTGTACTTCAGTCTCTGTACTTATTTCTAAAATAGGAATACTAATTGTATCTGCCTCATAGGACTTTTAAAAGAATTGGATAAGTTAGTACACATAAAGCTCATGAGACAGTACCTGACAAAGAAGAAGTAGTCAATAAATGTTAGCCACATTTATTATAATTCTAAAGGAGATTTGGGTGACTTTCTGTTGGTTATGTTAAATATGAGTTCTGAGCCTTTGGAAGGTGATCTGCAAGTAATTTCTTTAATTACCTTAAGTAAGCCCTTTACTTTTCTGAGGAGTGACCTTCAAATACTGATATCAAGTGGGTTGTTAACATAGTCTTTTGGAAAATCTTTTTGGACTGATTTTAAAAGAATTCACTGTATAGATTGGAATGACTGTGTGGTAGTCCTATTTAGATGGTAAATAAGTCAAAATAACCCATCTGATTGTGCAGCAGCCTCGTTACTTTGGATGCTAGCTATGGCCAAAATATTATTTTCATCATGGATATAAAGGTATCATTGACTTGTTTATAAAGACATCCTGGGAAAAAGATTTAAAGCTATTTTGACATTAAAAAGAGCTTATATTTAATAACAGTTTACATACCCTGATATATTTTAGTGTACTTACGACACATTTTTCACATGATTCTTATCTTGCAATTTTTGGAAGCACTGGAACTCAAGATGTACTTCAGTGATTTTTATTATTAGAAAAAAATACAGGGTTCCTGTGAAGATTGAGTAAGATTGCTTAAACTTACAATTTAATATATAATAAATGTTAAATAAGTGTTACTTCTCATTTATAATCTTGGATAAAATGGAAACATAGTCTCGAGAAAATTATTGAAAAGCCAATTTGAAAGTATACAGAGCATAGAGATTATATTGGTCTTCATAGTCTGATTTGTTGCAATGTATTCATGATTCTGTAGCATGAATAAATCTCTTATAACTTTAGGAAAAAATATTAGAATTCAAGATATATTGTAGTGATTTTATTAGATTAAAAAATATAGTAGGTTTATATGGTAATCTAAGCTCTGTAATTGCTAATGTTAATATTTCTATTTTACTTTCCATATGGATAAAATAATCTTACCCAGTATCTCACTGTATGGTCCCTAGACCACTTGCATTAGAAATACTGGGAATACTTCTTTGAAATATGCATACCTGGGTATCCAGGTTTACCTAATCAACTTCACTTCACAGATTCTGTCTCATTAAATCTGGAGCCCCAGAATCAATCAATCTCTCTCTCTCTCTCTCTCTCTCTCTCTCTCTCTCTCTCTCTCTCTCTTTAAGGTTAAACAAGAAAGTGTATATGAAGACTTTTAAGCTCTTTGGATGATAGTACTAATTAAACTAGGTCCCGACCTCATTACTGTTTCTAATGCATTACTGTTTCTAATTCAGATTCTCTAGTTTTATGGGTTAAATATCATGCTATTGTAAATTCTAGGGTTTACTCAGTGCAGGAGTACAGAAAAGGGGGCCCTTACTTCCACTGCTGTATTCCTCTTGTCTTCCAGACCAAAAGTAGGGAATGTTAAGGGGATGTTATTTAATTCAGTTTAGGTAAGTTCAGTTATCATCAGTCAGTATTGTTAAAACCAGAGCTGGACAGTAGTTAATGTGGTAAAAGATTTTATTCAGGAACTATTGCAATGGAGAAGAGAGACCGTAGTGTAGAACTGGGCTCAATTCTAAATACAATAAAGAAAGCTAAGGATTTATAGCCAAGGATAAAGGTGGATAGTATAGATAGAAAATTACTAAAAGGAGACATCAAGGGTAAAGGGATTCTTGCTAAAACCGGTTTAATAGGAAGGACACTTGCTGGATGGGCCAGGGTGATCATATGTCAAGGGTGGAGGGATTCATACTAAGTGGACTTACCAGGATCCTTGGTTCTACTGAACTAGACTGCAGGCTTAAGGATAAGGCCCAAGGAGGAGACGCAGTGGAAGGGGGCTCAGAGGAGACTGACAAAGGTTAGTTAAGGAGAGAGTCTTTGTCAGTATGTATATTTTGAGCATCTGAAAAATCAACATGTATGATCAGATAAAGAATTCTTTCGAAATATTTACACACACTAGATTTGCAGTGTAATTAAACCGTTTTTTAGGTTTTATAAGAACTTAAGAATTTGCATATAAGAAAATAACTGTATTCTAATTACTTTCATAATTGAATGGAAGTCACTCATACAGAGTGGCACTATTGTTTATAGTGTTGTAGTATTTATTTATAGTAAGATTATTTATAGCAGCTGTAGTATTGCCATATATATTGCCATATGTGTATATATATATATTTTATATATATATATATATTTCATTGAAATATAGTTGTTTTGTCTCCATACCTCTACTCAACCACTACCAGGGAAAGTTTGCAAAAATGCCACAATGTTCCTTAATGGAGAAGGGTCGAAATAACAAATTATTTACATTTTTTCTTATGAAATGGTTCTGTTTCTGTCAGGTTAGATGATTTGTATATGGAGACTTTCTCACACAAAAAAATTATGCCTTATTAAAGCAACTGAATTTGACACTTGGAAGAGCAGTTTGTTAGTATGTTTGGCTTCAAGTAACAAAATGCACAAGCAGTGGTGATTTTGTGCGATTGAAACAAGTGTAAAGAGCCCAGAGGTCCACCTTTTGAGCCTCCTCATCCATTCCTCAAGTGTAAGAACCACAAATATAATGGAAGTAAATGGGCTTTGCTCTTAAACTAAGTTGAATCTCAGCATTACCTCTTTCTGGTTGTGTTATATGAAGTATGTTAGTTAATTTATGCTGTCTTTGGTTTCCTTCACACACTTTACCTTCACACAGTTGCTGTTAAAATTTAAGTGCAATACCTATACACTTTTTTGGATTGTACTTTTTTTCTAAGTTTATGCACCTTCTCCAACACACACACATTCACACACGAAAGAAAGGAAAAAAAAAAGAGGGAGATCAAATTTGTGACTATAATACTATCGTAAAATCTTCACCTATGTGAAATGCTCATGGACAGTGTTTCTCATTGTGTGGCCCCTAGACTGCTTGTATTAGAAATACTGGGAGTGGGGCACCTGGGTGGGTAGCTCAGTCAGTTGAGCATCTGACTTTTGGCTTTGGCTCAGGTCATGATCTCATGGTTTCGGGAGTTGGAACCCAGCGTTGGGCTCTGTGCTCACAGCACAGAGGGAGGATTCTCTCCCTCTCTCTCTCTACCCCCTCCCCAACTTTGCTGTCTCTGTCTCTCTCAAAATAAATAAATAAACTTTAAGAGAGAGAGAGGAAGAAAGAACGAAGGAAGGAAGGAAGGAAGGAAGGAAGGAAGGAAGGAAGGAAGGAAGGAAGGAGAAATAAGTAAATAAATAAATAAATACCAGGAGTGCTTCTTTGAAAAATGCAAATTCCTGAGTATCCAAATTTACCCAATCAATCTCACTTCACAGATTGTCTCATTAAATCTGGAGCCCAAGAAACTCTATTTTTAGCAATCTATTTTGCTCACTGAAGTTTGAGAACCACTACTCTGAGGAGTTACTTTAGATACTTGTTTTATTCTAGTACTAAGAGTTTATCCCTTCAGATCACTAAAAAAAAAAAAAATTTTTGGAAGAACATCTTTTTAAAATGTGTAAGTTACTTATATACTGAATTTAATCTGACCTTTTCTTTATGACTTAGAGTTGTTATTATGAACATGAAAATGAACTAGTCTATAATATATCTTTGGTAACCTAATGAAGATGTAGCAGTTTGCTTCTACACCATGTGTCCAAACCATCATAGTTTTTCTGTTCTCTCCTTTAATCACAGACTTTCTTGTCAGTTTTCTCTTCTCTGATTTTACCTATTACAGTTCTTCATCCCCTTATAGTTTGTACTTAATGATGTGGACTTAGAAATCCTATCTCTAAACCTGTTGACCTGATTGTGGAATTTACAAAGATGTTCTTTTTATGTGCTATTTTGGTGAGATTCTACAGAGTTAAGGGAGTTTCTGGACCCACATACTGACATTTTAGGGTCTAACTTGACTTAGCCAAGTCTGTGCAAGGTTGTAAGAAACCATGATGGTACTTTTCAACAGAGCCCTGCTTTTTCAGTACCATATTAAAAGAAGTCTTTCTTTATAAACTTTACTCAGTTTCCCATTTACTTATCTTTCTTGAAATGATCATTACCTCCTACGATGTATTTTTTTTTTCATTTGAGGACTAATATTTTCTAGAGGAAAATAGAGTCTTCCTAGGAAAATTATAGCATATGCTACAAATGAGGATAATTCCCAGGAAGATCTTTCTATAATTTTCCTGAGAAATGGTTATTAGTAGGCCTCATCTGTGTAAAAAATTCCTAGTATGTGTTCTTTTCTTTGATGTACAATTTAATTGGTAAGCTAATGAGCTGGCCCACTAGTTTATTTTTCTATCTTAATAGTTATTTTGTTAGGGTCTCAATCATAGAAAACAGAGTTGTCCCAGCTAGTCTAAACAGAAAGATGTTTAGTGAAGGGTTATGATAGCTTTCAGAATCTCCAGGAGAGCCTGAAGAATGCAACCAGGAACTCGTACCTCCCTATAATCCTAAAGGAACACCACTGCCTCTATCACAATAGCCCCAAAGGAACCAGATGTCTTGACCTTAGTGTTTGCCAGAAAATGCAAACTTTCCACTTATGTATGGCATTCTCTTACTTTGTCACTGAAGGCATGGGAGGATAGGCACATCCTGTTGGTAAAAACTTGGGTTATTTATCTGTACCTTAACTCAAGGCAATTTGAGAAAGGTAGATTTTTGGCTTTCCAGCCATAGTAGTATAGGAACACAAATTGGAACAGGTTGAGTAAACCAGCTTATAGTGTTTGCCAGAGTGGTCTTCACATTGTTCTTGGGCTTAATAGATTCATACTTTCTACTCTTTTAATGAATGACACATCCAGTCAGAGTTAGATTCAGGAAAAAAGTCCCCATTTAGTGAGTATTCGTAAGCTGTGTGAATACATCAGTGATGCCTTAGTGCATTTAAATGGCAAGTCTTTCAATATTTCTTATAGGTCTTTTCAGTAATGTGAGTGGTGTTAACTAATAACTGATAATTTATTCTTTTATATTATTCTTTATGTACTTCTCATTGCTACGCTGGTGCTTGGGGCTTAACAATTGGTCTCTAGGGTGATGGGTATTAAGGCGCTTGGAATGAGCACTGAGTGTTATATGTTAGGTGATGAATCACAGAATTCTACTCCTGAAACTAACATTACACTGTACATTAACTAACTTGAATTTAATTAATTTTTTTTTTCTCGACGTTTTTATTTATTTTTGGGACAGAGAGAGAGCATGAACGGGGGAGGGGCAGAGAGAGAGGGAGACACAGAATCAGAAACAGGCTCCAGGCTCTGAGCCATCAGCCCAGAGCCTGACGCGGGGCTCGAACTCACGGACCGCGAGATCGTGACCTGGCTGAAGTCAGACGCTTAACCGACTGCGCCACCCAGGCGCCCCTAACTAACTTGAATTTAAATAAAAACTTGAAAGCACACAAAAAAATTGATCTCTATTGGTGATCTGAAGGATTTCATAGTTTAACAGTTGATGCAATTTTACCAATCTAATTAGCACAAATATAGTTTTGTAGATGATTTTACTTTATAATTAAAGTAACTTTTAAACTGTTTATCACAGTACAGATTCTTTTTAGTGATTATATTATAATGATTTATTATTAGGATGGTGGTAATATAAGTGCTGAAGTGAATTTCTTTAAAAGTAACCCTTTTGAAGTCATCCCAAAGGTGATGTTAACATTTTTCTACTTGTACATTTGCCTTCGTTCATGAACTATAGGTCCAAACATTTTATTTTTTTCTATTAAATATTTAATAATATTTTTATATTGACACTTTAATTCTTTAAAAAAATTTTTTAATGTTTATTTATTTTGGAGAGAGAGAGAGAGAGAGAGAGCAGGAGAGCGCAGAGAGATAGGGAGAACCAGAATCTGAAGCAGATTCCAGCTCTGAGCTGTCAGCACAGAGCCTGACATGGGGCTTGAACTCACAAACCACAAGATCATGACCTGAGCTGAAGTACAATGCTTAACCAGCTGAGCCACTCAGGCACCCCAATACTTTAATTCTCTTGATACCAGTATACCATATAAAATTTTTGGCAGTTCATGTTATTTTTGATGTGTTTAATTATCAGAATGTTCTAATTATTATAGTCGATTTTTTTTTGGTGTTGTTACAGTTGACACACAATGTCACATTAGTTTGAAGTATACAGCATAGTGACTTGACAAGTCTATACGTTATGCTGTGGTCACAAGTGTAGTAGCTACCATCTGTCACCATACAACATTATTACAGTACCATTGACTATATTCCCTGTGCTGTATCTTTTATCCCTATGACTTATTCATTCCATAACTGGAAGCCTGTATCTCCCACTCCCCTTCACCCACTGTTACCCACCCTTCTACTCCTCCCCTTTGGCAGCCATCAGTTTGTTTTCCGTATTTATGGGTCCACTTCTGCTTTTTGTTTGTTTATTCATTTGTTTTGTGTTTTAGATTCTACAGATCAATGAAATCCTATGATATTTGTCTTTTTCTGACTTATTTCACTTAGCATAATACTCTCTAGGTCCATCCATGTTGTTGTAAATGACAAGATCTTATTTTTTTGAGAATAACAACTCAAGCAACACTTGAGTTGCTTCGGTTTCTTGGCCATTGTAAATGATGCTTCAGTGAACATAGGGGTACATATATCTTTTTAAATTAGTGTTTTTATTTTGTTTGGGTAAATACCCAATAGTGGAATTACTGGATCATGTGATATTTCTATTTAGTTATTAGAGTTGAAATAAAATATGGTTTATATCTTTAGAAAGGTACATCATACATATCATTAATACATCATACATATAATTGATTTATTTTTAGTTTTTCCAGTGTGCATTTATGTATATTGTATGTATGCTTGAATGCTATTATTGGAAAACAAACTGAAAGTAATTTTATTAATCATTAACTCAAGGAGTTAGAAGAACAAGTAAATATAAAAGAAATAATAGGGGTGCCTGGGTGGTTCAGTCAGTTAAGCGTCCAGCTCTTTATTTCAACTCTGGTCATGATCTCACGGTGGTGACATCAAACCCCACATCCAGCTCTGTGCTGGGTGTGGAGCCTGCTTAAGAGTCTCCCTCCCTCTCCCAATGCCCCTCTCTGCCTGTATGCACACATGCACTTCCTCTCTCTCTTTCTCTCAAAAACAAAAACAAAAACAAAATTAAAGGCAGAAATGAGTAAAAACAAAAAAAAATTGATAGTGAAGACACAAACAAGTTTATTGGAAAGACTAAGAGAATAGAAACATCTTCGAAAGGAATGATCAAAGTAAAAAAGAGAGGAGAGAGGAGAGATAAGTAATATGTATAACACACACATAAAATAAGAAATGATGGGGCACCTGGGTGGCTTAGTTGGTTAAGCATCCAACTTTTTTAATTTTTATGTGTATTTTTGAGAGAGAGAGCATGGGGAGGGGCAGAGAAAGAGGGGGTTGGAGGATCTGATGTGGGTGCAGTGCTGACAGCAGACAGCCCAATGCGGGGCTCAAACTCATGAACCATGAGATCATGACCTGAGTCAAAGTCCGATGCTTAACCAACTGCGCCACCCTGGTCCCCCACAGCGTCCGACTCTTGATTTCAAGTCATGATCTCACAGTTTGTGGGTTTGAGCCCCCAGTCGGGCTCGACACAATGAACACGGAACATGCTTGGAATTCTCTCTCTCCCGCTCCTCCCACTCCACTTTCTCTCTCTCTCTTTCTCAAAAATAAATAAATAAACTTAAAAAAAATGAAACGAAATAGTCACTGATAATGTTTTCTTATTATAAGAGGTTATAGTATTGAGCTTTATGGCAAAACAACTTAAAAAAACTAGAGGAAATGAGGTTGCCTGGCTGGCTCATTCAGTAGAACATTTGACTCTCGATCCTCAGGGTTGTGAGATCTAGCCTCACACTGGTCACAGAGATTACTTTAAAAAAATAATAATTAAAAGCACACCTTAAAAAAAAAAAAAACAACCAGAGGATGTGGAAGAAAACAAACTGTAAAATTGACTCAAACAAACATAAAAATATGACTAGCCCCGTTACCATAGAAATCAAAGATCCCTAAGAGTCAGCAGGCACAGATGATTTTGCAGGCAAGTTTTGCTAAACGTTTAAGTAATGATAATAGTAATAATAGATAATGTTTATTTAGCTCTTTCTATGTTCCAGACAATATTAAGCACTTTACATGTGTGAGCAAATTTAGTTTTCAGAGAAATTTAAGTGGATAGTCAACAGCTTCTGTTGTGAAAACTTTCAAGGAGGACAAGCTTTCTGCTTTGTTGCATTCCTATTCCTTTGTTGAAGAGTTTTAACTGTCAATATTCTAATTTACGTGGGTGGAAATCTGCCCTTGTTTTGTTCCCACCCATTACTCCTAGTGCTGCCTTTTAGCTGTATGACATAAATGAACCTCTCTTTCCCATGGCAGTCCTTTATATCCCAGAAAACTACCATCAGATCTCCTTTTCTCTCGCTTAAGGAACTTCATTTGAGACCTTTCCAATATCAAGATGGGCCTCCCTCTGTGTTATTTCCTTTTTTTCTATCAAAATAGACATGACATTACCTTGGAATTACTTTTCCTTCTGACCCCTTATTGAGTCTTACTGTTTTTCCCTTTTTAAAAATTTTATATCAACTAGTTCATATCTGTATTTTGCCACTGTCTCTAGTCCTGTAGTCCTCCTAATTTCCTGTATGATTTTGCAAAGACTGCTAGTAGTAATTTCATGTTCCTATTCTTGTGTTCTTTTAGAAACCAAATGTCAGTTGTGTGGGCCTGTGTTTTGAATGTTTTTTAACTCATAACTTAGATTTCATTAGTTCTTAGCAATATCTTTTCTACCTTTTTTAGTTTAAATATATTTTCATTTATGGAGAAGATTAAAGGAAATTAAGGGTTGAGTAATTGTTCTATGTCTCTTGGTTGGAGGCTGGATGTTGTTAAGCATGACAAACTTTGTGGAGTCCATTATACTTGTGTTCAAGCCCTGACTCTGCCACTTACTAGCTGTATGACTTGATCAAGTCACTTACCTACTCTGAGCATGTTTGCTTATCTGTATTACTATTATCATTTTTATTATTTCTGCCTCACAGAGTATTGTATGGATTGGAGAAGATATTATGTATGTCAAGAACATAGAGTTTAGGTCATAGCAGCTGATTCATAAGTGGAAGCTTATAACAAAATCATTTGTTATCTTTCTTACGCGCTGGATCTGGCTTTCCCTTGTCCATCTTTTTATTCTAAAAATATCCCAACAATCCTTTGTACTGTCTTAGAAACAGCTCTTCTCAGCTTGGGTTCTATTCTTCTTTGACAATATAATTGAAGGGTTTTCCACTCTTCATCTTTGATTATGTCCTCTCTTTGTGTATTTCTTTTTTGGACACAGATCTGTCTTTATCAGAAAATTCCTGCTATGGCCATGTTTCTTTCTTTATATTTTACATACATTTGTGAATATATAAATTACTTATTAATTTTTAGCCTATACTCTCAATCTGTATTCCCTCTTAGAATTACTCATCAGTGGCTCATAGCTTCTGTTCTATTCTCTGCTTTTTTTTTTTTTTTCTAAGAAATCTGCTTCCTTAAACTATGAAGTGTAGAGTTGATCAGTATTCCTGTTAGAGTGGTGGCCCACTAAACCAGGGACACCTAGGATCTGGGGTGGAGAAGGCAATTTAGTAAGATGCAGTCTGGTAGCAATCACTAAGTGGAGGCCTAAACAGACCCTAAATATTAGGATGATCAGCTATAGGTAATTGTGTGTCACAGGAAGGAGGTAGAGCCTATTAATCCAAGGAAAGGGAATCTAGGAGCAGATGACAGGCAGAGTTCTAAGAGGGCAGGTGGTCAACATCAAGAAAGATGTTTAACAAGGACAACACATCATAAAGTAGTTTTTGGCAGATCTTTATGGAATGAAGATTTAGATAAATCTGTAATGTGGCAGAATTAAGGCTCAGAATTCTAGGCCCAAAAGAACTGATAGTGCCATATTGGTCAAGAGCTAGGCTCTTGGACAAAGAACCAGGTTAAAATTCCACACTCATTAATTTGTAAGCTGTATATCTGGATAGATAAACTCTTTTTGAGCCTATTTTTCTGTAAATGTACAGTAAGAATAATAAAACCTTAGGACTGAGAGTGGTACAGAAATGTTTGCAGTTTCTCTAATGTGCCTAGCACTTACTGATATAAAATGTAAGTATGATTTGACAGTTATTTTTTAAATATTATTATTCTTACTATCATTAAGCTCTGTAGCATTCAATACCATATCGTGGATACAATCCTCGATATTTAAAAATGCCTCAAAGAAAATATACATTTATTTGTCATAATATTACATTGGCTAGCTTAATTTCCTTTGAATGAAATTATATCATCTTACTGTGGTCAATTCACATTTATTTGAAACTTCAGTTAATAGTATATCTTTGTTTAAATTAATAAATAAAAATTTTGGTACATTAAATCTTTCAGAATGTTCAGTGTATATAATTGGAGAAAATAGTAAAAGAATCCTAACAGGTGGAAAGTTGACAATCATTTGCTTAATAATCTCTGATACCCTTTTTAGCTGCTGTGTGGTGGTTCTAAGAGTTATGTATCATTTTCCTCTTTTTTTCTTTTACGATTTTTAAGTAATCTCTATACCCAACATGGTATTCAAACTGACAACCCTGAGATACAGAGTTGCACACTTTTCAGACTGAGCCAGCCAGGAACCCCAGACGTCACTTTAAAACATGGCAAATACCATGGAGGTTACAGGGGGAAAAAAAAAAAAACCAAACTCCTTTGTCCATGCCTCCTGTGATCTTCCCCAGAAAACTCACAACAATTTTATGCCATAGTTCCTAGAAAGGCTATGTTTATGCTTAAGTGGCTCTATCTCTCTGCTTGCTTTTCTGCCTACTTCCTGTGGAATGTAAGCAGGTTTAAAAGTGTCAAGTGTTGAATGTAAGAATTAAATAGTATCGGTCATCAGGAATACTGCTCAGTCACAAAGCATCATGAAAGGCATATAAGTAAATATCCATGATTCAAAAGAAATCCTCTTAGTGACTCTCCAAACAGGAAGTAAATGATAGTATGGGATAATAGAAAGCTTAGCACAGAATATATATTCCCATTATAATAACAGAACTTCTTATAATGCTAAACCATATTTTTCTTATTATAGAAAATTATGTGCCCAAATTGATGCATTCAGCCCGCCAAAAGTAATAAACATGTGGCATGACAGAATGCTCCCTCTCTGATGAACATTTTAAACACCAGAGGGCAGAATGTTCCAGAGGACATTTTCTTTATTATAAATACATCATCTTGTCATTTATTCTTTCATGTCACTGGCTGCATTAAAAATAGAGATATGATCATTTTGGAATTGTCTACGTGTATGAATGGTTTGTTTTGTTTAGACAACATAATGAACAATGTTCTCATATGTACCAGTGTTAGTTCAGCATCTAGATTTTCTCTCCCTTTCTAGGTTAAAGTCTATATTTCTGGCTTCTAAAGTGATTATATTTTTTATTTATTTTTTTTTTAATTTTTTTTTTCAACGTTTATTTATTTTTGGGACAGAGAGAGACAGAGCATGAACGGGGGAGGGGCAGAGAGAGAGGGAGACACAGAATCGGAAACAGGCTCCAGGCTCTGAGCCATCAGCCCAGAGCCCGACGCGGGGCTCGAACTCATGGACCGCGAGATCGTGACCTGGCTGAAGTCGGACGCTTAACCGACTGCGCCACCCAGGCGCCCCTAAAGTGATTATATTTTTTAAAAGTTATGTATACATCTGTATCATTTAGTGAATTTCATAAATTCACATTCATTTAATGAATTAAGTAAAGTGAGAGGAAGGAGATTTGATATGTATGTCTTGTAGCTCAATATGCTCTTTTGTGTTCTATTTATCAATAAAAAAAAAATCCTGAAAGAGCCACCTGCAGGCTTAATGATCCTTTTAAAATGTTGAGAATATAATTTAGAAGTAGCATCCCACATTTGGGAAATTTTTTCAGGGATTAGGTAGTAAAGTCAACATATCAAGTAAAAACTGTGTATAATGAAAATTATCCTCAGAAGTCCTTTAAATATCATTCATGCATTCATTAAGTAAATACTGCTTTTCATATGTCTAACCTGCCAGCTTATCTTACTCTCCTTTTGACCACCAGATGAATAGTTGTCTTATGTGTAGAGGCCACATTATATGATATTTAGGAATGCATTACTTTCTCTTCTCTTAGTCACAATTTTACTGTTGCAAATTGAAGTTATAATCTGGAACATTAGCAATTCCTAGTAAAGGAAAAACTCCACATTAGAAATCTGGCCAAAACTTGAATTGCTGTAACAAGAAGGATGGATACGTTCTTACTTCTGTGAAAATAGTAATTTCGTGTATTCACCTCTTCATAAGTATTACCCTACCTTTAAACACTGTGAAGTTTAATTCTGATGATTACTTCTTAGAGAAAGCTTATACAGGGGGAAGATTGGAGAAAGAATAAAAATAAAAACAATAGAAAATTCTGTAAGTTTTAGAATGGTTTACCTAAATTCAGCACAAGGGAGTTAAAAATTAGTAGCCAATGAAATAGCTTAGCCCCTTAAATCTCTCTCTACTTGTACCATCAATTAAGCCCATTTTTACAAAAACAGAACCTATGTAGTTTGTCTTTTAAAGTACCTCAACTATATCCTCTTCCTGATTAGCTAATACAGAGCATTAGCAACATTAAAATGAATGTCAGTGGAAAAATGATTATTTGTCAAAGTTTGCATTTTTTAAACATAATTATTCTGGAATCCATCTAATGCATGGATCGGCTCAACTTGATTTGGGACAGATGTGAACCTGCCCTCTTTTTCCTAAAGGTATTGAGTTCTTGGTATTCTGAAAGTAACAACTAAAGAGAATTTCCCTCAAAAGTAACCATTGTGCCAAGACAATATTTGATTTTAAAACTTTACTAGAGACAAGAGGTTAGACAGAACTGAGGTATGCTCTCTGTGGAATTTTCAAATCTAACATAAATGCTTACTTTTAGGTTTGACCTATAGTTTTCTAGTTAGGTGAGTTGAAAGTAATTAAAAGTCATTTGAAACAAGTTTCTCACTTTGCATGTTCTTTAGTATTGTCATTCTATAGAAATTACTTATACTACTTTATCTCCAACTTATGATTTTCTTACGACAATTATTATTAGTCATGTAGGGACGGTGGAAATACTTTTACATGATTATCTTAAATAATCCTTTAACATTAGTCCACAGCATTTCTGTTTACTATTTAGTATCTCTGTAATTCTATTTATTTTTATTTTTTGTTTTTTAAATTTTAGAGCGCAAGTGGGGTAGAGGGGCAGAGGAAGAGAGAGAGAGAATCTTAAGCAGTCTCCATGCTCAACATGGAGCCTGATGTAGGGCTCAATCCCTTGATCCCGGGATCATGACCTGAGCCAAAATCAAGAGTCAGATGCTCAACCAACTGTAAAGTAGGTACCCCATGTTTACTGTAATTTTAAAATGAAATGACTCCTTGCAACAAATATGTGCAGTGTGGTGAGACCAAATATTCAATCAAACATGAAAACTAGCCAGAAATATATTTACTCTTTCTGGCCATTTTCTGCCTATTGAGTTCTGTAGAAATCTGTTTTCTATTTTATCTTCACTGTTTTGCTTAATTAGGTATTTTTAAATAAGATAACAGATTTTTAGAATTTCAAGGCTTTACATTACATTATTTTATTTCTACCATTGCTTTAGAAAGAAGTAGAAAATACGTTATTACTCAAATTGTACTGCTGATGAGTTTGAGGATTGGAATTAAGGACTTACCAAGCAACTAAGCATTATTACAACTACAATCAGAACACTAGTCAAGTGTGTGTCCTTTCTATTAAACTGTAGTCCTTTTCATTTACATTTCACTGAGGTTATCATCATTTATGAAGATGAGCACATCATAAATCTATAACTAACAAATATATAATTATACCAGAATTATTATTACAGTGGCAATACTGCCCACATAAGAGAACAATGTAATAAGTGATTTACCTAATTGTTTTGCTTTATTTTGTATCTGAACATTTCATTATATATGCAGTGCTAGGAGAGAAGCATATATCACTATGATACAGAACACTTGCATGTAGAATTCCCCTATCTAAATAGATGGATAGCACCAGTGGCTCATGTTCCAGAAGCCTACTGAAAGTTGGCTCAGAGCCATCTAGAGTACTGCAGAGGGAGTACCATTGCCACTGCTCAATTCATGCACTGACACTGTCCCTAGTTCTCTCTTCTCCTGTGTTTCTTTTTTGACACTGTCCTGCTGTCCACTGGAAGGGCAGGAACTCTTCTGGATTCCTGGAAGGCAAGGAAAAACTGATGAGAAAGGTTCTCCAGGCCTAGTAGGGGAAGGCCTTCAGAAGCATAGAATGGAACAGTAACCCTGTCTCTCCAGTGATTGACACAAGGAATTTCCTTGATCATAAGTAAAGGCTATGGGCAGTTTCAGGGAAGTTAGTGTCTTTTGAATCTTTATGCTTCTAGAAGGAATACAGGAGGTGGTTTGCCTGTCTTTGAAAATGATACCGTTGCTACTATATCAGTCAGTTGATGGTTCTCTAGTTTTGGTGTATCTGAAACTTACCCTCTGAATGAAAGACATTTAATCAGTTTTTTAATATCTCTGTTTAAAAATAAATTTTCTGCTATCACATTCTTGACAGTTCTTTACTTATCACTGTCTTAATTTTTCCATTTAACCCAATAAATTATGAAGCTACCACAGGCACATATTAGCTTGCTAAAGTGTTATTAATCTTTTTCGTTACCTCAGGATGTGGTTGTTTTGTTAGTGTCTACTTAGTTACTGTATTTTGTAATATTTATTCACACAGCTGATTTAGGAATTCAGAACAGTGAAGTCTGAGGAGGAATCTGAGGAGGAGGAGTTTATAGCTTTAAGGCACGAGGAGCTTACAGCTTTTTAATATAAATTGTTCCCAGAATCCATGTCACAGCTCCTTATATGGTGCTGCTTTTTTCTTCTCGGTTGCTATGACAACAGCAGCACTGCACCATTCATCAGCTCTGGACCTGGGCTGCATTGCTAGCCCTCCGTGTTACTCCTGAATGTTAAGAACATCCGTGAATCATTCACTATGTTAATGCTGCGCCATTAGAAACCTAAGAACCAGTCCTTCCAGCAGTTTGCTCTACCAGGAGGGTAAACTAAACTGCGCCACAGAGGAAAAATTACATAAAAGCATTTCTTTTTCTCCTAAGGGAATCATACAGTCTGTCTCTGCTGCAGTATTCTGAAAGGATAAGCTTCTGTCAGGCGATCTAATGAAAAGAACTCATCTGTAATCTTTCTTGAAATCATTAGCTGTTCAAAACAAGTATCACATTGCATCTCTGGATATAAAAAGAAGCAGGTGATGTTGTTAGGGGTTCTAAGCTCCTTTGGGAGCATCACTTGTGCTTTGGGACCATAATCAACATCTGCTGTAAGAAGTATCACCTGTAACGCGCAGTAAGTTCTGGGCAGTGTGAAGAACTGGCTGGGGAAGATTAAAGTGTGGATCATCACTGATATGTCAGATCTGATAACAGCATGACCAGTGAGTAAGAAGAAGCCTTTCAGGTTTGCAGGAGAAAAAGCTATATAGTATTGACTAATGAGGAAGAAAAACTAAAGCCTGTGAGTATGATGAGTAGAGTATTTGTGTGTTACATGGATTTCTGAGCTGTAAGGCCTACTTTGAGCTTTGTAGGAAAAGAAACGCAACCTAAGAGAATTTGACACTTAGTTTATAGGAAGCCATTAAGAAATGTCATTAGGCACATTTATTTAATTTTTAATTGTGTGTTCTTTTATTCTGTGTGTGTATGAATCTGTTAAAATAGTTTTCATATTTTAAAAATAATATTTCATTGTGAAGAAAGATGCTGATTTTTTAATGTAAATGTGATGGTCAAGTTGCTTTTTTTTTGTTAGATTGTGATTCTAGCATAGATTTCTACTTCTTATTGCAATATACTTATAAGTAAAATACATTTTTAAAACGTGACAGTATGGGAACCTAGAATTGTTTAAGCCTGCTTATTTCATTATCAGAATGCTTACGAATGGATGTTCTTGTACAGTGTAAGGATTTTTTTTAAACTTGACATTATTGCTGTTATTTTATTTATAGTGTCTGTTTTTCCAATTGAGAAAGGTAAATTATTTATCATTCTTGTATTTTTAGACCAGTTAGTAATTATCAATTTAAGGCAAATTGAATTTTTAGATTGAATTTTCTCACAAGACTCTTGTTTTCTGGCTCTTAATTATTTTCTCTTTTTAGTTCTTCAGCTAGCCATGGTAACTTAGAAATGTACTAAAAGTAGGAACTTTGGTTTTTCAAAATTAGAATATTTAGACTGATCTTCAGCCACTTCACAAAAGAAAAAGGCATTTCATCTGGGCTTATACTTTTAGTTAGTTATCTTCCTTAATTGATCTTCTTAAATGCATGTTGTTCAGAGAAGATATATTTTAGGGACATAACTGGGTTCCTTTAATTTGCACAATGCGAGGGTGGGGGGAAATTTTGTTTCTTTGTTGTTACTACATTTTAATTATAATCCTTCTTCCATTTTTGAGATTTTTGCCTATAGGTCTATACATATGACTTTGCCCAGCACTTAAGAAATAGGGAGAATTAATATATTAAAGAATAATGAAGGTACTAATCATTTACATGTACTGTCATATCTGTCTTTAATAAAAGGGTTTTACTTTTATTTTAAAGCATATATTTAATAGATTAAGTAAATTGAATATTCACATTTTACCCATTGTCGTGTAAGAAGATAGGAATTTTAAATTTTGTGTATAGTTAGTAACTGTGTATGTTGCAAGCTGACACTCTTTTATGACTAGTTTATCCCACAAACATATATATACAAATGATTTTGTGTCCCATTATCTCTGAAACCATAATTCTTATTAATCGTAACAACGACTAATTTGGGCACTTTTTAATAAGGATAGTATTTTAATATTTATTTATTGTAAGGTAATCTTCCTTAGCATATCCTGTGATTTTTTTTTTCTGTTTGGGGCCTTGCCCGGTGGATATATTCCTGAAAGATTGCATATAAACATGTTTGTTTGTTTATAAATTGTCTAAATTAAAATCTGCCCACGAAGCTCCCTATTTTGAGAGATTCTGCAGTAGGTTAATTTGGTGAACCTGTATTATCGTATACTAAGTTTTCTTAAGTGAGAGCCATCTGGTTTTTTTCAGTATATAAAGATTCAAATTACAGATTTAACTAGCAGCATTCTATGAAAAAAATTAAGCCTCATGCTATGTAATTTATAGTTTAACCCCTCATTTTAAAAGTCTTTGGTTTACTTTTTGAAATCCTTTAAGGTCTTTTCAGTATTATTCATATAACAGATAACTGGCTAAAGTCTTAATTGGTAGTAGATACTGCTTTTATTTGGGAGGAAATGTGCTAGGAAATAATGTATAAAGCTTACAAGAGGCTTAAGAGTCCTTCCTAGTTGCCATTAACTAAAACTTACACATGTCATTCTAATAACACTTGTGAATATCTAGAAATTCATTAGTACCACAAATAATGTTTTACAAGGAAATAGGTGCTTCATTTATGTCAGGATCTACATTAAAACTTAAAATCTCACGTTGGTGATAAATTATTTTAAAAGAATGATTCCTAGTTATTTTTTTCTCATGGGAATCAGTCATAATATTTCCATGATAAGTTGTGTCTTCTTTATCACTCTAACATTATATGTATAGTAAAACATTTTAACCATTTGTAAGTGTTGCAGCTTAGGACATGTCAACCTCTCTGAAGCTTCCCTTTTATAAATTTAATGAAATAATGCCTTTTCGCAATGTCATTATAGGCAGTAAGAAAGACAATATATGTAAAGGATTTAGTATAGGACTTAGCACAAAGGAAACATTTTCTGAGTAATGCTCTTCTCTACCCGTCTTCTCCACTGACCTACTTCAGTGGTTCTTGGACTTTTCCTTGGGAGTACCTTTAGGACAGAGGAATTTGAATGCATACCAGAGGTGTGTGGGATGTAGCCTAAAGGAGCTTCCAAAAGCAAATGTGGAAATTTCCTGCTAGTCTCATATTTTTCTTTTAAAATAGTCTACATTCTACATTTTTTACACTTGATCTTAGCCAAAAGGCCGAGAAGCGATACATTCTACATTTTTTTATCATAAAACATGTTTTCCAAAAAAAAAAATCTTTGAGTAAAATTCCTTCTTCAGGAAAATATGTCTTATTTTCTCCTATTAACATGCATACCCCAGCATATTGCTACCTATCTCTATGAATTTCTAAATGTAAGACATACCACTTAGATCTCTTGGTCTGGATATCATTTTTAGGAAATGAAGATCCTGACATGAGAGGCATGTATTTCCCTGAAGAAATAGATTGAGAATCAATAGGTAGGGATGAAAAATGAATCTGGTTAAAGCTGAAAACTTACTCAGTTCAAAAGAGTGAGTAGTGAGATGGAGCTGGTCAAGCTATAGTGAGATGAGAAAGGAGTACCTTCAAGTAAGAAATAAAGAAAAATGATAATGGAGAAACTAATAGTTTATCATTTTTAAAGCTATGAGAAGTCCTGCAATAAAGGAACCTATTTAACTGTTTAATCTAGCACCTCTAAAACTTAATTTGCCAACAGACCCCTTTTTTCTTATACAACTCCCACAAAATCATGACAAGTATTCCAAGGAGCACACTTAGGGACATAAATGACTAAAGGAAGTTATGTCATTTAGAAGGAAAGAAGAGTGGGTGACTGTACCGAACAAAGCTTGGCAGCAATCGTTTTGGCACTGCAGAAGATTATGGAAAAGCTACATTTTAACTCAAATACCCCCACCCAAAGTCTGCTTTAATATTTTAAAGAATCATATTTTTTTTAAAGGGAGGAAAGATTATCATGTGGATTAGAAAGTGGAGTGATAAAGTGACTTGAGTAAAACTTGAAGCAAGATTATACAGGACACATTCAACTGGTAAATAACATTAGTTTGTCTGGAACAGAGGTTTCACAGAGGATGCTGTGGAAGAGAATACCAGGACTGGATTGGGGAGGTTTTTGGGGCAATGGTAAGCTAAGATGGTAGCCATGGAAAAGGTATATGGAGAGGAAGGTTTTAAGGAATAAGAAAATTGGTGACTGGCCAGTTACAGGATCCAGGAATATGGAAGATCTGTCAAAGATGATGCCAAGACTTTAAGAATGAGACTTGATGTTCTCATTAATAGGAACAGAGAGATTAAGGCAACTGGTTTTGAGGCACCGTGAGTGAGTTTGAGGTGGTAACAAGATATCAGAGTAGAAATGTGGTTGCAACACTTGAAAAAGAAGTAAGATTTTAAGGTATAAATGTGTAAGTTATACTTTAAGAGTAGGTAAAAATTTCTTGAAAATGAGAGAACACATAAACAGAACAGGTGGGAAATGAGTACTTCATGAGCATTTAACAGGCATTTCACTTTAATTCACTTGATTTTTTCAGTAGCAGTATAAATTTTTATGGCTCTGATCTTAGAGATGAAGAAAGCAAGACCTAATCAGGTTAACCAGTAAGCAATTTAAGCATAAGAGATCAGGATTCCAACTTAGGTCTTTCTCTAACTTCTGTACCTCCTCTCAGGGGTGAAGAAGAAAATCTTAAGGAATATCCACTTAAGGGAGTGAAAGGGGAAAACCCATGTCAAAAGAAGGATGAGATGAGTTAAGGGAGAGTCTGAAAGATACTGGGAGAACCAAGGTGGTAAAACTGTTATGGAAGCCGAAGTTTGCAGGGGTTTTAGAGAATACTTAATCACCATTTTCATTCGCTTAGAAGTCAGGAATATGAATTCATACGGGACGATGAATCTATTGTTGTTAAGTGATTGTGCTTTTGGTTTTCCGGAACCTTAGTCCAGTCTCTTAGCTGCAGTGATCTACATTAGGCAAACAGTATTCTATTTCTTTAAAGAGGAGAAAGGGAGAGAGGCCACCTAAAGCAGGTGAGAGTAGAGAGGGGAGAAGGAAGCACCTAGCGAGTTATCCACAGCCAAGTACACTTCTTGGAGTTCAGTTGGTTTTTTGTGTCTGTAATATATAGTTAGAAATAGGACTCTTCAAGACGTTTGAAGATAAAATAAGTTTCTCTTCATTTAACATCATCCCAATAAATTTCCCATTTTTATTTTAACATAATTTAAGTTATCCCTAAAGCAAGATGACTATCTTACACATTAATTCCTGCAATATGATGTAGTAGTTCATATTCTACCACCTACTAGCTTTGTGATATTGGGTATGTTCTGTAACCTCTCTGTGTTTCAGTTTCTTCATCTGTGAAATAAGTAGAACAGTTCCCGCAGAGTTTGTCAGGATTTGATGTGTTTTTATGGGCAAATTGCTTTCACAACAGCATTGTGAAAACTTACATAGGGTTCATGGTAAGTTACTGAATAATAATAATAATTGATGACCGTGTCACTTACTGGCTATTGCAACACCCTGTTTATTTCTTCCTGTACCTATCTTTACTTTTCCTGTTTTTCCTTTGGTGATAAGGGAAAGTGTTTTTACTTTTTCTTGTTAGGTTAAGTTATTAAAGTGAGCAGAGAGTAATTAAAGCTCTGATCAGAATGTTTAAAGCATGCCTAGATTTAGAAAACATCTTGCAGTCAATAGTGGTGGGTACTAGTGTGGACTTTTCTCTGGAACACTGTTACAGTAATCATTAATGTTCCAAGTATTTCAGTGTGAATTTGTGTTACTTCCAGTAGAAATTGGTTTCACAGCCGAACTAAAACAATCCATAAGTGTATAATTTCCTTTACCTTGTTTAAAAGAATCCCCTTCCCTGACAATATGAATAAACAAGTATATTGTCATAATTATATAACGAGAAGCTTAGAATTACGGTAAAATTATACATTCGGTGCCGAGTGGGCTTTTCATGTTAGCATTTGTTACAAATATAAATTTTTAATTATTTAGCAGTGTTGGTTAGCATAAATGGCTGTATAACATAGTGTGTGGACTCTGTAACTAGACTACCTGGATTTGAATCCTGAATGACACTTACTAGTTCTGTGCCCTTGGGCAAGTAATTTAACCTCTCTGTGCCTCAGCTTCCTCATCTGTAAAAAAACAGGTAATAATAGTATCTACTTCATACAGTTGTTGTGAGGATTAAATGAGTAAAATACTTTGAATGGTTTCAGATCATAATTGTCCAGTTGTTGTTAACTTTTATTGTGATTTAGTATGTGTGTGATGTAGGTCTTGTCTCCTTACAAGGCAGAAACCATATTTATCCTGTTTATTATTATATTACCAGTTGTTAGCACAGTGCCTGGAACATAGTAGATGTTCAGTAAACATTTGTTGAATAAATCAGTGGAACATTCTGAGCTTACCTAGGACTTCAGTAATACTAGCTTGAATTCAGCTAAGCTGGCCAAAGCAGATAACCTGTGTATAATATTAAATATTTTGTTCACTAAGATTTTATTGAAGTGAAGTCTTGAAAATGCCTGACTCACCATTTTATTTATTGATCAGACTTATTAAAGACTTTTAAACTGAGGCTAGAATTAAGTATGCAAATCAGGCTCCTTCTCCCCTCTCTGAGGCTCAAGAATCTCTGAAAATATTATAGTGCCTAGAAGAGGAAGAAATAGCTTTATGCCAATTTTGACTTGGTTTAAGAATTTCTTACTGAAAAGTTGCTCTGATGTATGAGGTCAGCCTACCTAAGCTCAAGGCTAGGGGCATACTGTGGTTCTAAGTCTCTCATTTTTAAGTACCAGAAAAGGTCAGATTTAGTTTGGCAAAACTGAGATTAAAAATTACCATTATTTTATTGTACCCACACCTAGGTTTTCTCTATTGTGTTGGGTAATTCTTTTTATTGTACCCAAATGTCTAGTGTTTTCTACTCTTCCTCTTTCTGGGGATAAGTCATTGCCTAAAGGAACAGTTTTTGTAGCTATTTTAATATCTAGACTATTTAGCTTAGATTATTTTTTTTTATATTTTTTTTCAACGTTTATTTATTTTTGGGACAGAGAGAGACAAAGCATGAACGGGGAGGGGCAGAGAGAGAGGGAGACACAGAATCGGAAACAGGCTCCAGGCTCTGAGCCATCAGCCCAGAGCCTGACGCGGGGCTCAAACTCCCGGACCACGCGATCGTGACCTGGCTGAAGTCGGACGCTTAACCGACTGCGCCACCCAGGCGCCCCAGATTATTTTATTTTTTAATGTTTATTTATTTTTAGAGAGAGAGAGACAGAGCATGAACAGGGGAGGGGCAGAGAGAGAGGGAGACATCGAATCTGAAGCAAGCTCCAGGCTACCAGCTATCAGCACAGAGCCTGACGCAGGGCTGAACTCACAAACCATGAGATCATGACCTGAGCCATAGTTAGACACTTAACCGACTGAACCATTCATGTGCCCCCAGCTTAGATTATTTAAATTATGAACTACCTCTTCTACTTCTAACTTAATTTTGATTTTATTCTAATTTTAATTATATAGTTTTTCCCAAGTTATGCCTTGGGTTTTGAAAAGACTTTTTTTTTTTTTTTTTTTGGTCAATGTTAATCTATCTGAAGTAGTTTTGTTTTATATTTTTAGTATTGCTTTTGACATTTTAATTCTCCAATAGTTTATTGTTAAGAATGTAGTCAATAAAGTACCAGATATTATATGGAGATGTTGAATCACTAAGTTGTACATGTGACGCTAATATCGCACTGTGTCTTGACTGGTATTTAAATAAAAACTTTAAAAAATTGTAGTCAGAACATCAGATAACTCCCTTTTATAGAAATCTCTTCATGCTTTAATGTGGTACCCCATCACTGTTTAGGTCATCACTGTTTTTTTAATTATGGACACTGGCTCTTATCAGTTACCATAGTGGATTGGCAGGATTTTATACTCTGTGTTTTATTTGCAGATATAAATCTTGATAATTGGCGCTTTGCAGGCATCTTGATGTCTGAAGATATTCAGTTAGACTTCTGAGTCCAATCTTACGTTATCTGCGTTCTGCATGTAACTGCCCTAGGCAGGATGGCTTAGCTCTACTAGTAACAGTAGAAGCTTTCTTAACTGACCTTCCCTTAACTACTTGCAGGATTAATTAATGTTCTCCATTCCCCTTTAGACACCTACTGACTGTTGTTAGGATGAGGTGGATATTACAGGCAGTTGGCCACCTTCTTACTTACCCAGTTACTTCTGTTACCTTATGGTGTCATGTGCTTACGTAAAGGCAGTTAAATTAATGATATTATAACTAAATTTTTATATATTAGCTAATGAAATATGAATGCAACAAAGAGGGCGTTTATAACGGTAACGTTTTCGGAAAACTATGTTAAAAATTTTGGAAAAAATCAATTAAAATGTCAACAAAGGTAATTCAATTTTAAAAAATGCTGTAATGAATTAGGATAAAAACACTGAGGGGGATAAGATTGATGGTTTTTAAGGGTACAAACTTGTGATGAATAGTAAATAAGCCATAGAAATCTAATTACAATATAATGAATATCAACAATGATTTATAATTATATGTGATAAATATTGCTGTATCAGCATTTTATTATATAGAAATATATCAAAGCAACATGCTATATACTTCAAATTCATACAGTGTTACATGCCAAATTTATTCAATTAAAAACATTTTTTTTTTTAATTTTTTTTTTCAGCGTTTATTTATTTTGGGGACAGAGAGAGACAGAGCATGAACGGGGGAGGGGCAGAGAGAGAGGGAGACACAGAATCGGAAACAGGCTCCAGGCTCTGAGCCATCAGCCCAGAGCCTGACGCGGGGCTCGAACTCACGGACCGCGAGATCGTGACCTGGCTGAAGTCGGACGCTTAACCGACTGCGCCACCCAGGCGCCCCTCAATTAAAAACATTTAAAAAATCTGTCTATACTTAGGTTGTCTAAATTTGTTTTATTTTAAAGACGGGTGTCTAGGTGGCTCCGTTGGTTGGGCGTCTGACTTCAGCTCAGGTCACGATCTTGCGGTTTGTGGGTTCGAGCCCCGCATCGGTCTCTGTGCTGACAGCTCGGAGCCTGGAGCCTGCTTCGGCTCCAGGGAGTCTCCTTCTCTCTCTGCTCCTACCCCGCTCAAGTTTTGTCTCTGTCTCTCTCAAAAATAAACAAACATTAAAAAAAAATTTTTTTTAAAGAAAATGAATAGACTCTACATTTTACAATAGTTTATCCAGAAAGACAAATTGGAATTCATATTCAAACAGAAAGGCCTTGGCTTTATATCAGAAGTTTGGTGAATAAATGTACATTTGTACATTTGTATTTTAAGTTAAAGAGTTTCATACATATATCATTTTTTGTCTTTCCCCACTTCTTCCGAAAGGTCTTTAAACTGATCACCTGCTAACTAGTTGCTATCAGTATAGGATAGGAAGACTTCTAGTGTATATTACCATCATGTTTTTTCCATAGTCCTTTTTTGAGAAGAGAATCCATAGGAATCATAGAATTTGAGAGAATCCATAGATTAGTATGGAATAGTAGGCCTGGCTTAATCTGTATAGAACTTAGGTCCAAATTTAATTGTGAATGGGGATTTGTGTTTAGTAACATGTCACCCCTATCCATTGAGCCTAAATGCCCTCTATCAAACTAGACAGTCGTGTAAAAAGAGTACTCTGTTCCTTGGGGTCGAGGTGCATACCTAAGGTAGTTTACAGAAGTGGTTAAATTCCTGGACCTTGTAGTAAGACATATAAAGTTCATTTTCGAGCATTACCACTCATCGGCTGTGGGACTTTTTACAAGTTATTCCTACTCTTCCAGTTTCCATTTCATTGTTCATAAAATGTGCATAATAAGAGTTACTGCCTCATAAGAAAGTTATGAGGATAAGCACACAATGTATGTCAAGTGCTTAGCATTGTGTGGCCTATAGTGAGCATGGAATATTACCTACGCTATGCCATTAGTATATGCTCACAGACCTACAAACTTTTAAGTGATCTTTATTACTAATAATGTGAGTAATTTTGAAAACTCTTATAAAACTGTGATAGAGCTACTAAACCTGAGGTAGACCTATGTACAGAAACACATAACAACTAAGAACAAGAGAGTTAGCTTTGTATCTGCCTGTTGTCATTAGTGCAGTTAAATCGAAAAAATATAGTCACCACCTTCTATTTCCCTTATAGTAATACTGTTATATGTCTACACAGTTATAAAATAGGAAATACAATTAGGAAAGCTATTTATATTTCTCCTTCAATATTTAGGTTGTTTGTTTCATCTTTTTTTTAAGTTTATTTATTTATTTTGAGAGAGAGAGAGAGCAGGGGAGGGGCAGAGAGAGAAAGAGAGAGAATCCCAAGCAGGCTCCGTGCTGTCAGCATAGAGCCCAGTGAGGAGCTCCATCTCATAAAATGTGATATCATGACCTGAGCCGAAATCAAGATTCAGATGCTTAACCAGCTGAACTACCCAGGTGCCCCAGTTGTTTCTTTCATCTTAACCATTTTATTTTTCTTATTTAGGTAGCACCATAAAAAGATTTATTATCTTTTGTTTGCTGTTTTTTAATTCCTGTCTTAAAAGGAGTCAGTATTGACAATTACTTTATAAATCTATTAATTCACTGTTTACATTTCAGGGGACATGGCCTGACCTAATTTATAATTTGAATCTATATAATAATAAAATGTTTTATTGTGGATATTATTCCCAAGCAATTCTACATATATTTATAAAGAGCAAAATATTTTTTTTCTTGCCATGAGGCTTCCCTGAGAATTTGAAGCTCTGATTTAGTACATTTGAAATTGTATTAAAACTCCAAATTTAGAACTACTTGTTGTAATATATATACCTCCCTGCAGCCTACACTGAACTCCACTACTACAAACTCCACTAAAATCTATGAATAATTAATAATCAGTTTCTTTTTTAGAAATCTAAAAACAAAACAGATTAACTTTTTATTCCTTCACAGTTGTGGGAAAATGAATTTAGCAAAGTTTACAATTTAGACAGCATCAACAAAGAGTAAGCTTCAGGGAATTAAAGCTGAGAAACATGGAGCAGATCAGAAGACACAAAATACTGATTGGAATTTAAAATCCCAGGAGAGGTTTTTCAAGAAATGTGACTAAATAGAATTTACTTAAAACAGCTCTAACCAAACTGCTAAGGAATATGTTGTGTTATAGCAGTAGGAATATAAGACTGATTCTCCACTGTGCTTTTTTAGCTCATAGCACAATTTGACAAAGTAGAATGTTTAAAAGCAAGAAGAATATAATTACTGCTACATAATGTGCAGATTAAAATTGATCATAATAGAGATCTAGACTAAAAAGATTGCTGCTAAGTCTGTGGCAATAATGGTTGAAGATACATAACATAAACGCTGTTGGGGGAGAAGGAAAATATCAGGATCGTCTGTCGACTGGGTGTATATTTTGGTTTTTCTTTGTGAACAATCCCTTCTCCACCCCATGAAAGAAAGGGAAGGGAAGGATTAAACATTTATCTCTTACCAAATACCACATCGTCATTACTTTTTCAGAGAAAATTTCTCATTTTGTTTTTTTCTGTGTGCATCAGTTGTGTGAAGTTGTGTGTGAATTGGTTTTCACCACAGGACTGATCCAAATATCCAGTATTAATGGATGTTCAAGTCAAGTGTAAACAACTTATTTTCAAGACGTTTCTGTGACATTATTCCACAGCTTTCAAATTTTGAAGGAACTTTGGAGGTCATCTAGTTTAGAGTACGGTCTGTGGATTGGCACCAAGAGCATCACCTGGAGATATTTTGGAAGTGCAGATTCTTGGGCCCCACACCAAACTACTGTATCAGAAACTTGAGGATGGAGTCCACCAATCTGCACTTTAACAAGCCCTCTAAGTGACTCTGATGCATGCTACAGTTTGACATTGACTTACCTAGACAACCCAGCTTCTTGGGAAGGTATTTTTCACCAGCTTGTTTCAAATAGAATTACACACTACTTGCTTTTGATATCAATTGGAAGGGGAACCGCAGGCAGTAGGTACCTTTGTGTTCTATCTAGAACAAAATGGCTATACTACGTAGATTAAGCTGCCTGGCTATTCTCTCTGTAGTTGAACAGACTGGGTATAAAGTTTAGGGGGCAAACAAAGTACGCTTTGGCCAGAGTTTGGCTATAAAATGGATTTGCCTTGTAGGGAAGGACTGCAAAGTTCTTAATTACTTGAGCCTGCTTTACTTTAGAATTGGTAGGGAGTAACTGGACTTCCCATAAGAAAAGAAACAAAGAGACATATCACTATTACCATAGGGGAAAGCAGAGACTTAGGTGACTTTACCACCAGCATTTGACTCCATTAAGCCTCTTAAAGCTGAGAGTTTGGCACTTCTTTCTCAGTGAACAGGGCGACCTGTTATCGCTGTAGCTGATTTTATTCTTTCTTGTGTCAAAGAAAGGAAGAGAACCAAACATTAAAAGCTTAAAGAGGTTGATGACTGTTGGTCAAAAGTGACACCTTCATTTTTCTTTTTCATTCTCTTTGAGCCCTATGTATTATTTTCAGTTATCCTGAGATTAATATAATTTTTAAATGGACACTTACTCCACTTTAATACACCTCATAATACAGATTGTGCTATGAAAATGTTACTATAACTTGCTCATTAAAAATTCTATTACTTATTTGAGAATAAGATAAAAGTGACTTCCTGGTAATGTTTATTATTAATAGCTATACTGCACTGACCATTTATGACAATAGCAAACTTTTTCTCAATGTAGATAATTTAGGCTTTGTTGGCTAACAGGTAAAATCAAGAATATTATGCAGGTATTTATATAACCACTTAAAATAACTTCTTGAAAAATTTAAAAGCCATTCTTAATTCATGGATCATAAAAAGTTAGATGGCCAGATTTGGCCCACAAGCCATATGACTTATGATATAGAGAGGATCCTTAGATATTCACCCTTCAAATTTTGAGATGGTATAAGTCAATGATTGTATCATATATTAATTATGCATTTCCACATAATACAGTTAACATAATAAACTTGATTAATAAATTCTTTTTCTCCAGAACATTTAAAAAATATATGGGGCGCCTGGGTGGCGCAGTCGGTTAAGCGTCTGACTTCAGCCAGGTCACGATCTCGCAGTCCATGAGTTCGAGCCCCGCGTCGGGCTCTGGGCTGATGGCTCAGAGCCTGGAGCCTGTTTCCGATTCTGTGTCTCCCTCTCTCTCTGACCCTCCCCCGTTCATGCTCTGTCTCTCTCTGTCCCAAAAAATAAATAAATGTTGAAAAAAAAAATTTAAAAAATATAAACATTAGTCCCTCTTTAAATTAACAAACATACCAAATTGCAGAGTTCAATTTTGTGATATTTTGCAATAATGGGAAGTCAGGAAAATTGGTTCTTGGAGGCTCTTCAAGATAACTTTTGAATACTGTGAAAGTATTATAGAAAGATTTGTAAATTTACATCAATTCATAAATAATAAATTCTTAAGAAATTGCTAGTGAGAGAAGAAGGGGAAAAAAGAAAATACATGATAATATGAAGAGAAGCTGGCTGTGTTTTATGAATATGTAGAAAAGTCAGCAGTTTGGAATCATGGAGTATTCAGAATTTCAGAACCTAAGTTACAATATCTTATTGCCCAGGAGGAGAGAGGTTTGGTGGACTCTTCTTTGTAGTATTTTGGAAAAATAACCCAGCATGAACCATTTACTTCAGCCAAATAGTATAGGGGCAAAATATGCATAAACAGGTGGCTAGGGCTAGACCTAACAATAAGTCGTGAAAGGAAGTCTAGTTACTTGAGAAGAATGTGCTTTTAGAAGATCTGTCTGCCCATTCTTTCTTCTAGGTGATCTAATACATGCCCATGACTTGGAAATATCTTATGCTGATGTGAAGAACTCAGAACTCTCTTTTATGAGCTCCCAGTATTAACCAGTAAACCCAGCTGTCTTGTTGACAACTCTGCATAGATCAGGTTAAGGACTAGGTTTTGAGGAAGAGAAAAAGCCAGTTTTGATGCCTGTCATAATGTCTTACATGTTAAAGCCGTCTGGGTGGCTCAGTAGTTAAGCATCCACCTCTTGATTTCAGCTCAGGTCATGATATCATGGTCCTGAGATTGAGCCCTGAGTTGAGTTCCATGCTGGGTGTGGAGCCTGCTTGAGGTTTTCTCTCTCCCTGTCCCTCTGCCCCTCCCCTGCTTTCGTGGGCATGCTCACGCTCTCTTTCTTTCTCTCTTTATCTCAATGTCTCTCTCTCTCTGTAAAAAAAAGTAAAAATAAAGTTAGCCAAGGGCCGACTGAGTGGCTCCGTTATTTGAGCGTCCAACTCTTGATTTTGGCTCACGTTATGATCTCGTGGTTCATGGGATTGAGCCCCCTTTGGGCTCTGCACTGACAGTGTGGAGCCTGCTTGGGATTCTCTTTGTCCCTTTGTCTCTGCCCCTCCCCTGTTCTCTCTTTCAAAATAAATATGTAAACTTTAAAAACGGAAAAAAAATAGTTACCCAATAAATACTTAATGGTTTAAAAATTTTCTAATGGGAGAAGCATTTGCTCTGTAATAGGTTTGTGTGTGTGTGTTTTAATGAAAAGTCAAAGTGTACAGAAAGGCTTAAAATGAAAAGCCATAGTCCCTAGCCTTACCCTTTCTCATTGCTAATTCCACTCCTCTTGGGGACAGTCACTTAAACACTTTTGGCTATTTCTTTTGGTAGTTAACACCATGTCTTTAGATTACTGTGCTTCTGCTGACATTTATTGATTAGTTTTAAAACATCTAATGAAACAGTAACTTTATTTGCACTGCTTCCGCCTTTCCTCCCAACATAACTATGTCTCTGTTTTTTATTTTATTGGTTATAGCCATAAATCGTTTATTGTTTACTTCTGTATTTCTTTTTTTTAATGTATGTTGGGAGACAGAGAGCACAAGTGGGGGAGGAGCAGAGAGAGAGGGAGACAGAGGATCCGAAGTGGGTTCTGTGCTGATAGCAGTGAGCCTGATGCGGGGCTCAAACTCATGAACGTGAGATTATGACCTGAGTCAAAGTTGGATGCTCAACTGACTGAGCCACCCAGCCATCCCTATATGTTGTGTTCCATTAGGTATAAGGCACTACTTGATTTCCACTTTGTAAGAATATGTTAACACCCCTGCCCTACCTATCTTGCTTATCTCGGGCTGGTTTCAAGATTTTCTCTTTTTCTTTGGTTTTTAGCAGTTTGAGTACGATGAGCCTAATTTGTTTCTGTTCTGTTTATCCTGGACTCCTCGATTATGAAACTTTCTGTCCTTTACAGATATGAGATATTTGGCCAATATTTCTTGAAAAATTTTATCTGCCTCATTCTCTCTTCTTCTGAGACTCTAATTACATATATGTTAAACCTTTGGATATCACCTCACAGGTCCTGAGGTGTTTTTTGTTTGTTTTGTTTTTGTTTTTATTTTATTTTATTTTAAATATTTTTTAATGTTTATTTTTGAGAGATAGAGAAATAGAATGTGAGCAGGAGAGGGGCAGAGAGAGAGGAAAACACAGAATCTGAAGCAGGCTCCAGGCTCTGCGCTGTAGGCACAGAGCCCAATGTGAGGCTCAAACTCACAAACTGCGAGATCATGACCTGAGCCAAAGTCAGTTGCTTAACCTACTGAGCCACCCAGGTGCCCCAGTTTGGGTTTTTGTGTTTAATCCTTGTTCTCTGTGGTCTTCAGATTGGGTAATTTTCATTCATTTATCTTCAAATTCACTGACTCTTCTGTCATTTTAAACTTTTCAATTTACTATATACTGTGTGTGTATATACATACATATATGTCATTTAAATTGTCATATTTAAACATTTAAATACTGTTAGACCTATTCCGTGACTTTTAATTTTAGCTATTATGTTATTCAGTTCTAGAATTTGCATTTGGTTCTTTTTTACAGTTTCTGTAAAATCAGAGATTTTCTTGCCTTTTTTTAATTAAGATTATATATTCCTTTACTTCTGTGAAAATCATTATAATAGCTGCTTTAAATTTCTTATGTGCTGATTACAGTATCTAGAGTATTGCAGGGTTGGTCTCCATCTTTTCACTTGATAATGGGTCCTATTTTCCAGGTTCTTCATGTGATGAGTAATTCTGTGTCCTAAACATTTCATTTAGTAGATATTCTGGATTTTGTCATATTCCTTCAAAGAGCATCACTAATTTTTTTTCTTTTAGCAAGCAATTAACTTGGTTTGATTTAATGGAAAACTCTTATCTTTTGGGCATCAGTTGAGCTCAGTTCAATTGTTTTATTCTTAGCCAGTCTGTCCCATACAATGCATGGTTCAGCAATTAGCCAGCAGAGTTTACACACAGAATTTTGGCTGCCTCCGTACAGTGCACACTCTCTCTCTTTCTCTCTCTATTTTTTCTGGAAATCCTCTTCCCCTAACTTTTCAGTGACTGCTATTCCTACAAGCTCTGTCTTTTGAAACTTTAGAGTAGAAAAACTGTTGGTTTTCTATTGGAGTTTTATTGACCCCATGCAGTGCTGTGGTCTGTTTTTAACCCAGAAGCTAAAAAATAAAAATAATTTTTTAAAGAGAAACTCATCCAAATCTGTTTTTTTTTGTTTTGTTTTTGTGTTGTGTTTTTGTTTGTTTTGTTTTTTGTTTTTTACAATTGTTAGCTCTCTTCCAGACTGTATTATGTTTAATCTCCAGGGCCTTGAGATAGTTGCTTTTTGTATGTTGTCCAGAATTTAAAGTCAATCTGTGAGAGGGCCCATCTAGCAGAAGCTTACTTGGGTATACAGAAGCAGAACCTCCCTGGTAGGATTTTGAGATTTTTGTCTTCCACAATATTGAAAGTTTCCCAAGTTATTTGTTTCTAATCATAGAAATATTATCCATTGGGGAGCTGACATTTAGCTTTAGGGCGAAATTCTATAAAAACTGACTTTAGTGTTCTTTTCCTTACACTTGTTCTTCCATGCTTATATGTTATTCTGCTTTCTCTTTTCTACACATCCAGTGAGGTACGTTATTAACATGACAGAAATTGTATGGAAAATGGATAGACTCTTAAGCAACACTGCTTCTGCCTCCATCTAACTGCCAGCCTTTTTTTTTTCAAATCTTAAAGTAATGTGGTGAATAGAACAATATGTTTTATTAGTTTAAAAACCAGGAGTGGGAGGAGACTTATAAAACCTCTAAGAAAAGAAAGACCTCTAAGCTAAGTCAGTGTCTACTTTTGCATGTTTATAGATAACCTTCTGACGTGCAACCAAAAAGTAATGCAAACAGTTTATTTCTTTTTGTATTAAGGGAAGTCAGAATAAAAATTTCTGCTTTGATCTCTAACTCAGTGACTTGCCTGGTGGTGTGATAGTTCTGTCCTCCAGTTAACCCATGATTTACTTTCCATCAGACTAAGCAACTCATCTTTCCATACAGCTTCTTGTGTATGACCAGATGACCTTAAGGTTTCTGAGAGATGAAAAAAGCAACTTACCCTGTTACAGAGACTGAGACTTACTGAGAGATATTCTCAGGTTGGATGAATGCTGTTTCTTTACCCATGGTTGGTGGGTGGTGAGTGCGTGGTGAAGTGTTCTCTGTTGTGAGTTCTTTATTTTAACAGTAGCAGCAACTGCACATTCCAAAAACAAGCCAGAAAGCTGTTGGGTCTTCACACTTGAGGTCTGAAAGTGTCTCCTAGTCCTTTTTGCTCATGGGACAGAGACTTAAGTTTTTGTTAATCTGCCCTTGTAGGATTTCATTGAAGTCTGCATAATTTTTATGTTTATGCAGATCTTAGCAGTTTTCTGCCTTCCACTTTGACTACCTAGGATCTTTTACAGTTTAGTGAAGTTTTGAAAAAGAAAAAAAATTTTTTTAATTTCCTTACTCAATTGTTAACTTTTCTTTCTTTTTTTGTTTTAAGTTTCTATTTATTTATTTTGAGGGAGAGAGTGCACCCGTGAGCAGGGGAGGGGCAGAGAGAGAGGGAATCCTAAACGGGCTTCACAGAACCTGATGCAGGGCTCAAACCCACGAATCGTGAGATCATGACCTGAGCCGAAATCAAAAGTTGGATGTTTAAACCAACTGAGCCACCCAGGTGCCCCAACTTTTCTTCTTCAACACCTTTTGGGTCTGCCTTGGAGAAATCCACACCATCAGTAAATGATGGTTAACCATTATTTACATTCTTAGTATCGAAGTTTATTTTTCCTGTCAGTTCTTAAGTGTATGTGAAACTATTTTTTCTCAAGGAAGTTTATGTTATTGTACCTAATCAGCATGTTTTCAGCCATTATTGAAAACTGGTGCAAAATGGAAAACATCATTATATGTCATTCTCAAAACACTGTTCTCAGATGATTATTTTTTTAATGTTTATTTATTTATTTTGAGAGAGAGAGAAAGCGAGCAGGGGAGGAGCAGAGAGAGAGAGAAAGACTCTTAAGCAGGCTCCACACTGCCAGTGCAGAGCCCGACATGGACTCAAACTCACAAACCGTGAGATCATGGTCTGAGCTGAAACCAAAGAATCCATTGCCCAACTGAATGAGCCACCCTGGCATCTCTGAGATGACTATTCTATAGTCCTTGTCTTCAAGGAGCTTAGAATCTGGTAGACAAAAATAATAGAGGATAACAGAATTTAAACTTGAAAATTAAACCAGAATCTTGGACCCAATGTCATACAACATACTTTTAATTCAGTTTGTAAAACATTCAGAAACTAACCACTAGGTTTCTCATACTATAAGCACTTCTTCAACTTACTGTACCTTTCAACATCATACATACAGGAGGAACTGTACTAGTACTCTTGGGATAATACTTATTCCACTAAAGAGAGTAACTTCATCTGTTAAATAAGAGCTATCCTTTTGGGTGCAGGGAGATAAGGAGACAGAACTGAGGCAAGAAACATGAGTAGATTACTTCTTGAAGTTTGATGTCATAAATCACTGCCTCTAGATGCCGAACATTCTGGTCAGCATCTTGAAATTCACTTTGTATATCTCCGTGTTCCTCCGTTGCCTATCACATCATCACCATCATCATCATATACTAATAACCACATCATCATCTAGTAGTGAGCACATTCTGTGAGCAAGGCACTATGCTCATTGTGTTACAAAGATGAGTTCATTTAAATCTTTACAATATCCTTGAGAGTTAAGTGGCATATTATCATTATGATTGCACAGACCACTTAGTTTAGAGATGTTCAAAGGTCTGTTGTGTGCATTGTGGTTGATCCATGAGTCTAAGATCCATATTTCAGTTTCATCTCCAGGGATAGCTCAGTCTATGTCCTTGAGTCGCACATTATGCTTCAGCTGCCTATTTCTAAAGGATGATAAATATTAATATCTTCCATTTTAGCCTTATATACACATTACTCTTTTTTTTTTTATGTAATGTTTCGCAAATTTGCGTATCATCCTTGCACAGGGGCCACATCCTAATCTTCTCTGTATGGTTCCAAGTTTTTAATATATGTGCTGGCAAAGCGAGCACTACACATTACTCTTTATTTTTTTTTTTTTTAATTTTTTTTCAACGTTTATTTATTTTTGGGACAGAGAGAGACAGAGCATGAACGGGGGAGGGGCAGAGAGAGAGGGAGACACAGAATCGGAAACAGGCTCCAGGCTCCGAGCCATCAGCCCAGAGCCTGACGCGGGGCTCGAACTCACGGACCGCGAGATCGTGACCTGGCTGAAGTCGGACGCTTAACCGACTGCGCCACCCAGGCGCCCCTACACATTACTCTTTAAATGTAATCCTCAGGGCACCTGGGAGGCTCAGTCGGTTAAGCATCTGACTCCTGATTTCAGCTCAGGTCATGACTTCACGAAACCATGAGATTGAGCCCTGCGTGGGGCTCTGCATTGACCTAGCAGAGCCTGCTTGGGATTCTCTCTCTCTGCCCCTCCCCCACTCATATTCACTCTCTTTCTCTCTCAAAATACATGAATTAAAAAAACAAATATAAATGTAATCCTCATAACAACTCCTAAGAGATTGTGGCCCACACTTTAAAGATGCAGAATCTGGGGCCCCTGGGTGACTCAGTCAGTTAAGCATCCGACTCTTGATCTCTCAGCTCAAGTCTTCACCTCAGGATCATGAGTTCAAGCCCTGCATTGGGCTCCGCACTGGATATGAAGCCTATTTTAAAATAAATAAAATTAAAATTAAAATTAAAAAAAAAGATGCAGAATCCAAGCTTGGGAAAGTTGAATAATTTGTTCAAGACCACATAATATAGGTAATGTGATGCGAGTCTCACTTGAAAGACCTCTTTTAATCACTGTGTTCTTTTCTTTATCCTACTATTTGTTTCCCCCTACTTTCTCATAGACGTAGGTAAAAAGATATGAATTATAGATGTAATATTTCTGTCTCAAAGATACTAAAGAAAAAATATTTTTTCCTCTAATTTAGAAGAGATAAGGGCATATCTACGAATTTTTAGAATATTTACATCTAACCTCATACCTTATAGTCCTACCACATGTCTGCTCTGTTATTGCATAAATTGCATATATAAATATGTATATTTTTGGTTACCTTTTACATTTTTTAGGAGAGGAGAGTCATTTAGCAAGGGAAAAACTGTGGCTAACATTCAGATTCATGTTAGTGATGCTGCTGTTCTCAGGCATCATACTTTCTCTGTTCATGTAAAATGTTGCTCAGTGAGTTCACTTGCCACTCTTAGGATCTAAGTATCCCTTCAAAGGCCATATTTTATTATATTCTCTTAAAATTAATTATTTATTTACTTATTTTAAGAGAGACAGAGCATGAACTGGGGAGGGGCAGAAAGAGAGGGAGAATCCCAAGCAGATTCTTTGCCACCAGTGTAGAGCCCAACGCTGGGCTTGATTGAACCCACGAAACTGTGAGATCATTACCTGAACCAAAATCAAGTTGTGGATGCTTAAGGGACTGAGCTACCCAGGCGCCCCTTGAAGGCCATATTTTAAAAAGAGAAGTCAGGGGCTCCTGGGCGGTTCAGTGGGTTAAACGTCTGACTTTGGCTTGGGTCATGAACTCGCGGCTGGTGGGTTTAAGCCCCATATCAGGCTCTGTGCTGACAGCTCAGAGCCTGGAGCCTGCTTTGGATCCTGTGTCTCTGTCTCTCTCTGCCCCCTCCCCTGCTCATGCTCTGCCTCTCTCTCTCTCTCTCTCTGTGAAAAATAAATAAACACTAAAAAAAAGAAGTCATTAGTCATTTTTAGCTGTTTTTTGTTAGCATGAATATTTTATATAAAATAAAATAATCGGAAAGGCCATAATGCTTTGAAACTTGAACAGAAGGAGGATTCTGATAATTTTTGGCTGCATTATTTTTGCTTCTTGTATTTTCCAATTTTCCTATGATAAAACATGTTTGTGTAATATTTTAAATTTAAATATAGTTATATTCCATAACTACTTTAAAATTCAGAGGTTGTGGGGCACTTGGCAGGCTTAGTAGAGCATGCAGCTCTTAATCTCGGGGTTGTGAGTTCGAGCCTCATGTTGGGTATAGAGATTACTTACATAAATAAACTTAAAAAAATTCAGGAGTTTGCCTGACAGATTTATAGAATTGCTTATATCAGTAAACCAGTAATCACGCATAAGCCAGCATACCAAAATTTTGAAATTTGGAACTCCTTTTTATATTATCAAAAACCTAGTGCCTCTTCAGATTTATAGAAATGAAATCTGGTATCACTGATATTTGAGTATTGTGTTGGCATATTTATTTATTTATTTTTAAATGTTTGTTTATTTTTGAGAGAAAGAGAGAATGCAAGCTGGGGAGGGGCAGAGACAGAAGGAGACACAGAATCTGAAGCAGGCTCCAGGCCCTGAGTTGTCAGCACAGAGCTCAACGCGCGGGGTTCGAACTCACGGACTGTGAGATCATGACCTGAGCCGAAGTCGGACGCTCAACCGACTGAGCCACCTAGGTGCCCCTGTGTTAGCATATTTAAAAGGCTTTTCTGAACTCAAATTATTGATTTGTATATGCAAAATACAATATTACTAAATATTAAAATAGGTAATTGACATCCATATTGCCTTATTTTATCACATATACCTTGAGTTTGCCATTCACTGAAATAGCTAATGTTTACACCATGAGTTGTAAGGTACAGTAATTTGCCTTTTTCTAATCATGTGTATGGGTAAACGAAGACTTAAATCCCAATTTCTTCTTGAAATGAGAATTTCTATTTAATTTATTCAAAATTGGTTGAAGTATGTCTTATAGTAATGTCCTAAAAGTTGTCGTGATCATTTTTGGAGTAACCATTTCTTTGGAGCACCATGTTGTCTCCATATTTATTGCTTGTATGGTCTGTCTGTATATCAATGTGTCTAGTATATCCTTTTGTGTAGCACAACATAGTTGCATAAAAGTAGAAATTAGATGGGAGGTTCAGACGTACTCTTGAGTTACCTTGGATATAGCTTAGAATCACCTATTTTCTTAGGTCTTCAGCATTAAATGGATGAAGGACACATATCATGTGTACCTCCAAAGTATATGGATAAACATAACTAGTTAAGTCATTTAACAAATAATAGTATTTGCTCTGTGCCCTGCACTACTGTAAGCATTACTAAGACCACAGCCATACATGAGACAGACAAAGGTTCTGCCTTTTGTTAGCCACATCGTGAATGATAAACATCTGGAAAATGCAAATTAAAACAGCATGAGATACTTCTTCTTCCCACTATGATGGTGTAACCAGTCCTGGACTTGCCCTCCCACTAGAAAAAGCTGTTTTCAGACACTGGACAGTTGACAGTATGATAATGTGATCCCCGAAAGGAAGGTGGAGGGGACTAGGTGAACCCTGGCTTTTATCCTAAATGGGATAACTCAAACAGAGAATGGTAGTCTTACTGACCTGAGGAAACAGATCAGAAATTTGGGGAAGCCAAGGCAACTGAAATTTACAGAGTACTGAAGAATAGGAAGCTAGCAGGAAGGGAACTACAAAATTCTGCAGAGGGGTCCTTTTGAATTGTTAACTTAATACTGAGTTGCACATAGAAAAAAAAAAGCAGCTGCATAGCCTTCCTGACATTGACTTCCTCTGTTAATGCGTCCTTCAAATATCCCTGACTGTGGAAGAGTTTGTACACAGCCTAAGTGTCTTCTAGTGTTTCCCTTTTAACACAACTATATTCTCAACATATTTTGTTGAATATTTTTTATGGAAAATAAACCAGTCATTAAAGCTAGAAATTAAATGATTATAGTGTGATTATAATGATGATGATTTATATGTTTGTTTTATGAAAGTCTGAGTCTTTCAGGTGATTTATAGTGTGATTAACATTTATAATATCCATGAGTGTTTTTTAAAACTCACTTTTAAAATCATCTATTAAAACTCTTATTTGTAATGCTTGCCTTTGCTTTGATTTTCTACTGTATACTGTTCATTTAGCAAATAATTATTAACCAGCTACCATATGCAGACAGTATTCTAGGCACTATAATCTAAAGCATTATATTTGAATGAAAAAAATATATAGATTTAGGCTAACTTTTGGCAACGTATGTTCAGCTTATTTAAAAGAAAGAAGGCTAAATTTACACAGAATTTGCTGCTTTGTTCATTAGTTCTGTATCTTTCATGAATTTCCAAGCTATGATGTAGAATATAGCAAAGAATAATATGTTTTCACCAAAATTTATTCCCTTTCCTCCGCACACAAGTAAACTATATAGCCCAGCCTTTTGTGCAGGTAGGTGTGTTATGTGACTGAATTTTGAACAATAAGAATATAAATAATGTATACAAATTCCAGCTGGCTATAAAACCTTCACATATGCAATTCTTCCCCCCTTTGACCTCTGACCTCTGGTTTTTAGCTTGATGTGGAGAACCCACAAGAAAACTTGAGGCTTATCTTAGGATAAGGAGCTTCCTACTGAACACCCATATTGAGTGAGAACTCTATCGTGTTGTATTAAGCCACTGTGATTTTAGTTCTTGGCCTACCCTGCATAAGGAAGAAACATGATTGTACTGTGACTGTGTGATGTATATATGGGAGAGGACGGCTTTTACAAATACGTAACTGAGTTGAGAGACTTGGGTCTTTCTCAACCAGTGTGTTGTGTACACCAGTTCGTTAAGACGAAAACACTGCTCTCTTCCTTTAGGTTCTGTTGCTGGCTCTTGTGCTTGAACCATTGGAAGGGCTGCTTTAATCTATATACTCTTAGATCCTATCTCGATCTCCCTATCAATCTGTATCCTTTCTTCCATCTCCCTGAAATAAAATACTTTCTCCCCTTCTCCATCTTTTCCACCTTTCCTTTTCTCTTTTCTAAATAATCAGGGGCAAATGTTGTTCAAGGTTTTCTTTCTGCGCCATGTTTGATGAATGAGCATGATGAGACACCCTTCACATACTTGGAAGTGTGGTACACAATTTAGAAACTATGACTGTTAGAACCCACTAAGCACCCATCACATGTAAGCACGACCTCTTGATTTACTGTCAATTTAACAGAGTAATAAAGCTTTTCTGTATTGACATACCACACTTGTTTAAGGATACCATAATACCCTGCATGTAGGTTCTTTGGAGGTTGTGTACTATGTATAACTGATGCGCTCTGTGCCTTTTTCCCCACCTTCTTTTTTTTTTTTTTTTTTTGAGTTTAGCTTTTTATTGAATATGTTACAAAGGAGGGATTAGTCAAAAAGACCAAAGTACACGTCATCATCAGACTCCTCAGATTCTTCTTTCTTCGCTTTCACTTTTCATCTTCTCAGCTAGGGCAGCTATGGTGGAGGAGACAGGACCTCCTGCTGGTGCAGATGAGGCTCCTAGTGTTGATGTTGACCAGGGAGTTTGTAAAAAAGCCTGGCCAGAAAGGTTCAACCTTTACACCAGCTGTTTTAATGAGGGCCTTGATCTTACTACCATCCCTGACCTTCACCTCATCGTCATGCAGGATGAGGGCCAAGTAGATGCAGGTGAGCTCCCAAGGCAGAGGCCATGGTGCAAGCAAATGATGGGCGGATGCTGTCAGGCATGGTGCTAGTTGCTCGTTGAAATGAGGTCCTAACTTCACCTTGGCCTTAGCTTCCTCAAAGGATTGAGCACCTTAATGGCAGCTGAGGAAGGCCTTTTTCTCACTTTTGACTTCTGACCATGCAATCAGTGGCTGTTACAAGTATATAGAACTGGATTGGCCCTCCTGAAAAGATGGCAAAAAAAAAAAAAAATGTTAAGAGGAGACTGCTCTGATTATCTAATCAAATAACTAGATTACCCAAATGACCATAAATCTATTCATATGAGAAGTCTTTTTTTTTAGCTTATTTTCACCATTTATAACGGTTATCTCCTGAGTCTCTTATTATCTTTAATGCCAATATCTCAATTATGACTAAAGTAGCTTGTGCTGATTACCTAAAAATATTTCATCAGCTCTATTCCTTCATATTGGATACCAATTTAAATGCAACTGCATTTATAGTGTGATTATATACCACTCCCATCTCAACACAGAATGGAAGGAAAATAGAGACTTAAATTAGTTACCCAGTTGAGATGCAGCTTAGTACAGTGCATGTTTCTCAAGTTTCATTCATTGGCATAGTTTCTTCATGATTTTTGCCATATTTACAACCAGACTTTTTTACCTAATATTTTTGAACTCCATGCTTTTAATTAGATAAATTTACTTTAAAAGAAAATATATATTAATAGACTGGAAAGTCAGTATCACATGCTGTAACTATAATATTAACCAGAACATTAATTATAGCTAAACACTTTACCTACAAATGGCACTGATACTGAAATCTTTTCCCTCCTTCTTAAAAAGGGGAATTAGCTGGGGCACATGGGTGGCTCAGTCAATTAACCATCTGACTCTTGATTTGAGCTCATGTCTTGATCTCAGAGGCATGAGTTTAAGCCCTGTGCTGGGCTCTATGCTGGCTGTGGTGCCTACTTAAAAAAAAAAAAAAAAAAAAAAAAAAAAAACCCCAAAACAAGGAGGATTAGCTAGTATTAGTGTATTAAAATTTTCTTCTGGACCTATTTAGAAGGATGGAAACATAACTGAAAAAAGGAATAACATTATCACTATTTTCATTAGTCAGAATAAGCTAGACAGTGCTGTCATAACATCACCCTTAAAAATCTCAGTATTTAACACAATGAAAGTCTATTTCTAGTTTACCCAGCAAGCCTGGGCAACTCTCCAGGACAGCTGTTCTTTATATAGTGACCCAGCAATTCAAGCTGCTTCAATCTTGTATCTGTACCATCTCAACAGAAGACTTCTCTGATTTTTATGTCAGAGGAGGAGACAGACTATATCATGCAGGGCCTATGTCACCTGTGTTCTCATTTCATAAGCCAGAACCAGTCACATAGTCCTAAACTTCACAGGAGCTGGCAATTGCAGTCACCTCTGTGCCTAGAAGAGAATAGAAACTAGGATGTTGGTAGGCACTAGGACAGCCCACCATACTGTGTAATTCACTGCTATTTACTGCCAGTTTTATAGATCATTTAAAATAATCTCCCGCTAAAATGAGTTCCATACCTTGAAGAACAATATTGTTAATGAAACTATAAAATTCTAAATCAAAAGACCTGGATATGGTTTTGTAATCTGCCACTTAAATACTGTGATCTTGGGTAAGAGATCTTGTGGTTTCTATTTTCCCATCTACAACAGAGTTAATGTTTTCCTCCTAGAAAAATCATGAAATTTGAATGAGTTTAGGTAAAAATGTGAATAAAAGTATAAAATAAACTGTTATATAAATTTTAGCATCCTAAAATTTGGCATCCTCTTTTCTTCAAGGTGTTGCTTGTGTCATTTAAGCACAATCATGAACAGTAATTAATTAAACCCAGCATTGAGTGGGGGTCAAGGAGGAGGAAATAAAGAGTGTCACAAATAGTATCTCTCCTTCTTCTCTCCCCGCCCCAGGCTTCCACTTCAGGAAATTCATGGTACCTAAAGGTTTATTTTCTAATAAATGTTTAGGAGCTAAAATGTTACAAACATTCATGTAAGATTCTGCCTGTGAAAGCTTTGTTAAAAACTGTTTGAAATACAGTTTTCCCTTTCCAGGTCAATTTTCCACCATTTTTCTCTAACTTCCTTAATAGTTCTACAGTTCAAACATTTTACTCCTGTGTTTTCCTCTAAGAGTTTTAGAATTTTAATTCTTACATTTAGGTATTTGATCCATTTTGAGTTAATTTTTTAATAGGGGGTAGATATGGATCCAGCTTAATCCTTTTGCATGTAAATATCCAGTTTCCCAAAACCATTTATTGAAAAGACTATCCTTTCCCCATAAAATGGTCTTGGTATCTTTGTAAAATCATTTGACCACGAGGTTTATTTCTGCCTTTATGGCACAGTACCACATGTTTTGATGATAGTACGCTTTATAGTAAATTTTGAAATAATGAGGTATAAGACCTCCAACTTTGTTCTTTTTAAGATTGGGTTAGCTATTCAGGTTTCCTGGAGATTCTATATGAATTTTAGTATGAATTTTTCTATTTCTGCAAAAAATGTCATTGGGACTTTTATTAGGATTGCACTGAATCTATAGATCACTTTGAGAAGTATTGCCATTTTGACAGTACTAGTCTTTGAATCCATGAACAAGAAATGTCTTTCCCTTTATGTGTGGCTTTAATTTCAGCAACAGTTTAGTTTTTCAGTGTACAAGTCTTAAGCTTCCTTGATTAAGTTTATTCCTAAGTATTCTTTTTGTTGCTATTTTAAATTGTTTTCTTAATTTCATTCTGGGATTGCTCATCGTTAGTATATTTTTATGTATTGACCTTGCAATTTTGCTCAGTTTGTTTTATTCTCAGTTTTATTGTAGAATCTTCATCTTCATTTAAGGAATGTCATCTGCAAACAGAGATAATTTTACTTATTCCTCTCTGACTTGATGCCTTGTATTTCTTTTTCTCCCTTATAGCTATAATCTTTTTGCTGTGCTCTCACATTTGACAATTAATTTGTCTTAGATTAATTTTACTGAATATGCTTTTTATTGTAAAACCAACTTTGTGGAAACAGTTTCTTGGTACTTTATGTTTGTTCTCATCTTAAATGTATCCTTCAGTTCTCATTTTCCTGATCCTGGCTTTGATTTGGTCTCCCTGCAGACCTATCTCCCATAACTATTTGAGTCTGGTGCCAGTTCCTTCCTAAAAATTCCCATCTGCTTTGAAAACTTCATCGAAGACAAATACTTTAGTAGTTATTCAGTTACTTAAAATCCTTATTTTAATGCCTTTATACCTGCTTGGATTAGGTGTGCTGCAACATTGTCTACAACGTTCCAGTTTACAGAGGCACCAACAGAGGCAGATTTTTCTCTTTCACCATTAACACTCCTGTGTGATATATCTGATTGTGTTTATTGCCCACCCCTTTGTCTCCTCCCCAAGGGATCTTGGGAGAATTAGTATAGAAAATACTGCTCTCCCTCTCCAAAATAGGCCCCACATGATGGATACTTATAACTTGGGACTCTTTAAAAAATAAACAAAACATAACACAACAGTTATACTGCTAAAATAGTGACTGGAAAAAAAATACAAAACCTTAACTTGTACCATATACATTAATACTCCTAGAGATGAGGCCTTGATTTATATCTTATTACAGCTTTTTTCTTAGGAAAGCCCCTTTACTGATCTGCTATGATGAGGTATTTATAGATACTTTTCTTTAATCCAGTATTCACAAACTTTAGCGTGTATCAGAATCATTGGAGGGCTAGCTAAACACAGAGTGCTGGGCCCCAACTTCCGCAGTTTCTGATTCAGCTGATCTGAGGTCGGGTCCGATCATTTCCATTTTTAACAAATTCCCAAATAATGCTCTGCTGCCGGTCAGCACATTTTGAGAACCAGTGGTATAAATCATACTATGTAATTTTCTTTTTTTTTTTTACACACGTACTTCTCATTGTCTAACCTAAGCCTTTTTGGTTTGGGTAGTCTGCCACCTTCTAAGTTATAACATGTTTTCTTCAATATTATTTCCTTCTCAATTAAAAATAAAAGTTGGTGATATCACTGTTCTTGTCATTCCCCTATGACACCTTAGAGGTCTTTGTTTTAACCCCCCTCCCAATACACACGCAATTCAGACTTTCCAGATCATGCTGAATGTGTGATGGTGGTGATGATGACAACAGCAAAAACAGCTAGCATTTGCAGAGGATTTATTATGTGCTCACATTGTTCTGAGCATTTTATTTAATTAAAAAATTTTTTTTTCTCTGCGCTCTCTGCAGAGCCCAGCTTGGGGCTCAAACTCACGAACCGTGTGATCATGACCTGAGCCGAAATCAGGAGTCAAATACTTAACTGACTGAGCCACCAAAGTGCCCCATGAGCATTTATTTTAATTAATTAGTATACTCCTTACAATTCCCCCATGGTACATGTAGGTAATGTTATTAAGTCCAAATAACTGATAGGAAACTTAGAGAAACATTCTCAGCTAGGAAAAAGTAGAAGAGATGGAATCTAACTTAAGCTTTCTGGTTTTAGGGCCCAGATCTTAATTCCTATGCTACCCAACCCCTCACTACTATACTACCATGTTCTATCACAGTAAAATACCTAGTTTGGTTTTAGAATCCTCCTACCCATCTCATTTCAGCCACTTTTTAAAAAACTATCTGGTAAACCCTTTTGACACAGAATTTGTGTACCCAGCTGAATTCATCTTATATGTCATTTTTTTATGATGAAATATATTAAAATTCTAGGCTTCTGAGCAAAATATTGTGCCCAGTCTTCCAACTGACCTTTTATGTTCTCCACTGAGTAGTATTAAGACTATGGACAATGTGTCATACCTATATTGTACCTCCTGTGTTTGATTAATTTACAGATAGCACTAGCTTTTTTATAATTTGGATGAGAGCAACATTATAATCTACCTTAAAAAATCATGTAAAGTCATTATTACACATGTATAGTATCCCATGGATGACAATAGGTATGTAGGTAGGAAAGAAGAATCAAATGCCGTCTATGAGCTGTAAAGGTAACCTCAGTTGGAATTCCTGAGAAGGGAAAATCGAGACGTCACCCTGGCATTGAGCTTCACAGATCTCTAGGATCCTGCTTTAATCCCTTGACTCCACCTCATAATTCTTATACATTCCTCATACCCCCCCTTGTACATTGCTCCTGCCATCCTTCAGTTTCTTCCTTACATATCTACCTTAAGTTGCTAATTTCTGTCTGTCTACTATTTTAATTATAAAAAATGTTATTAAGATTTTTAGACATATAGTATCCCTTGAGCAGGGACCAATGCTGTCTTTGTCAGAACTCAGCAGGTAAAATAGTATTCTGCTGCTATGATAAAATAAAATAATAAAATTCTAGTAAAGGACTTAATAGCTTTTAGAATTAAATTATAGTGATTTCTTCTATACAAATCAATACTGGATAAATAAAATGTTTCATTATTTTTGAATTGGTTGGTGAGATTATAATGAAAGAGACTCTAGTGGCTATTAGTAGCCTGCAGATCTGCATATATAAATCACTTGAGATCTTCATTTGCGATAGTGACTTAAAAATAGGCGCAATTATTACAGTTTTAGCAGAGGTGAGAGCTCTGCTATTCTAAAGCTTGCTTTTGGCAGAGAACCATACTGTTAGCACCCTTAGCTCTTGTTGCTATGGAGACAGTAACAAGATTTACTTTGTTTTTTAACATACACTTAAAATATACATACATATCTTAAGATTTAAAATGTGATTTAGTTGCCTGTAGGTTTTGAGTATTGGCACATTTCAAAAGTACTTTCTGTATTTTATTAATACTTCATTATTTTTATCCTCCAGAGAAAATAGAGAAGAATTCTGGCCAGTATAATGACAAAGTTTTATATTACTTTTTACAGGGTCTCTTAGGAATAACTTAGAATCCTCTGTGGATCAGTAATGGATGAGGATTTTGAAGAACATGCAGAAACTTTTGAAAAAAGTAATGTGATCTTAAGCACTCACATGTCTTGGACACCTATAGTTATGACATAAATAAAACACATACAACTCAATTTCAGATTCAACTGATACTTTTGAGCCAGTGTTATGCTAAGCACTTTCACCCTGTTGTACTTTATTTAATGGAACTCAGCTTGAGAGTACCAAACTAATCTTCATAATTGTAACTTTTAACGTATTAAAATGATTATTTAAATGTATATCACTAGTGTTCCTTAACTCTTCCCCCAAAAATCAATAAATAGAATTTATACAAGCCTTTAATAAGTAAAACTTCCCATTTGTGAAGTATGCTTTTTATTTCATTCTTTATAAGAATGAATGGATTCCATGGCATAGAATATTACTAATCCAGGGGAAGACCTTGTGATTATATGTGTAACTAAATCACATTACTTTACCTGTAGCATCCAGTGTCAGACTGGCATGGCCTAGATAATACCTCAGTCCACTGGCAGTTTTGACTTTTTACCTTAAAAGCTGAGCAGTCAGGTGATTGATTTCCTTTTAAGCTAAGTGGATTAATCCTAGTTATGGTATTTATCACAACTGTTATAGTAGTTATTTCTGAATAAAGAAAACCTTTGATTACAATTATTATAAACAAATTTTAAAACTTAGCCCTATACTTTCCTCAGTTAATACTTGTATTCAATGGCAAAGGAAAATAAAAAGCTCTTTGCTTTAGAGAAAGTAGCTAAAGGTAATAGATAGTTACAACTGAGGCTCACGGTTTTGAATATTAGATTTTAGCTCTTCCAGTTTGCAGTGACTTCTTAACAAGACCCATCTCCTCTATGAAGAATGCAGTTAATTTTTTTTTCTGGCACAAAAAACTAGGGTAACCTGATCTGAGTCTGACAGAGTGTGTCGTTCATTTAAGTGCTTCCATCTGTTGCCTGCTGTTCCCCTTACTCATGACCCCTCTGTGTTTCTCTCTTTCCCTTCTCTTTCCCTGTTTCTCTTTTCTTTTTCTTTCTTCCTTACTTTCTGTTTTCTTTTCTCTCTCTTTCTCCTTTTTCCCTCTCCCTCTCTCTCTGTCTCTTTTTTTTGTCCTTAGCCCCTCTGAGGAAGGCAAAGTTTGTTGAGAGCCCACGAATTCCAGAATCCGAGCTTGGCTCACCAACCCTCGCTTCAGCTCAGAAACTGGACGTGGATGCATACTGTCCTGGTAAGCACGCATGTGAAGTGTCTGCTTTGACAGAGGGAGGTTCGGAGCAGGCCCGTCCAGCAGGGCAGTGTTTAGCATGTATATTATTCATAAAAACGTATCCGTAACCCCTTTTGCAACTGATCGCATATTTTCCATATTAGAACATAGTTTTTACTGAATATCCTTTTTGAATATTGATAGAATAATGAGTTAAGTGTGGAAAACCATTTCAAGGATAATTTTCAAAGGAATTAAAATAATTTTGGTAGATAGTTTTCAGGATGATTTTTGTGATTTGAGATACTTGAAGAAATACTGCTTTGGCCATGTGCAAACAAGAATATTAAAGATATGAATAAAAAGGTTCATTTAACACTAGCCCTTTATCTATGACCCACTTTTTCTAATCCCTGTTGGATTTCTGGACAATTACAAAAAATAGTTGTGATGTTGGAAACATTAAACTTAAATTAGAAAAGAAACCTTATAGGTTCCCAATTTGGTCTCCTGGACATTCACTTTTGGAAATACCTCTTCTCATGAATGGCCTGTGGGCTGTGAGCACGTGTGGGAGTTCACTAAAACCCTTCTCTTGTGGGAGCCAGGCTGAGACAGAGTCATTATCAATGCCTAGATTCTTACAAACCAAGATGAGTTGCCTGGCAACGTCCTTTACACTCACTCTACAGTGAGTCTATAGAGATGTGTCAGAAATGTTCAAAGATCTAGTTGAGGATACAGACCAGAGCTTTCGTAGAGGGCCTTAGAAGACTTGGTTTTAGGTCTTTTGTTTATTCCTGCTCATTAAAATTGATGCTAAACCACAGAGAATGAAACCACTACATATTTACAGCATTAGGGGTCAGCAGAATAAAATAATTTTTAGTTCTAGGGAATGTGTCAATAGCTCTAATCTGAAATGTCAGGATAATAGAGCTCTGAAGTCAGATGAGACATGTTTCAAAAAAAAAAAAAAAAAAAAAAGACTAGGCGAAAACCTGGGCCAAACTTAATCAGAGAAATTGATTGTATGAATCAGTTTTAAATATTGAAACACCTTGGGGATTTTATTTTGAGGCTGCAGAATCCTGGGCTTCATCCACTGTTGTAGAGGACTGTTTTTAAAACAAGCACGGTTATGTATTAGGAACCTGCTTTTCTGTTTCTAAAAGGAACAGAATAGCTCTTTAAATGGCACGGTAGCACATTGTCAAAAGAATCTTTTTCATGTTTTGAGGTACTGTCACACTGCCTGGGCAGTGGAATAGTGTGCTTTGCATTTCTTCATGCAAATTTTAGTATAATAAACTAAATAAATGTACTAATTCCCTATCCCTGCCTTGAGTTTTGGCAGAGAAACCGTCAGAGGCCTTTTCTTTTCCAGATTTGCAAGTCAGAATGTCAGGGAGACTAATCTTTCACTTCCTGATTGCCTATCTGACATCTTTAATCTATTGTAGCTATTATCGGCAGAAGGCAAGGTAGTTGCTGTTTGTGGCAATGCCAGTGCTGAATCACTATGAAAAATCTTATCCACGTTATTATTTATGTATGTTTCCCACAAATAGGAATCTTTGCTGAATTGGAATTGAACCAAACTAAACTTCAGTTTAGATTTTCAGAAAGCCGGGAAGAAACTAAAACATGTGCCAAAATGTCAAATGCCATGCTCCTCATTCTCTCCATTTCTTATCTGAAAGGTGTAAAGCACAGAAACTTCTTACTCTTTTACTCTTTTATACTAAAGTTATTAAACTCTCTGAAAATAAGTTTCTACTGAGATAAGATTAGTGACCTGGGAGTTGAAGCTATTACCTTCTTCATGTACCAATACTTCACAATAACCAGATGAATCCAGTATACTCACAAAGCAAACAAATAATCCATTCTTTTTTAATTTCTCTTACATAGGATATGTTAACAGAACAGAGATATTTTATTGTATACTTATATTTGTATCATGCAGTTAAATCTATTGTTCTTCTTGTCCATCTGCTTTGTTCATGATCACATACAAATTTAGGAAAACAGTGTATCTCACAGACACAACAGTCATAAACCAGAGGTTCTCCAGCAGTGGTTTTCCGATTTTAGCATGCTTTTGAATTACCAGGAAGGCTTGTTTCAATGCAGATTTCTGGGCCCACCGTCAGAATTTCTGATTCAGTAACCCTGGGTTGGGTTGAGGATTTGCTTGGCTCAAGAATTCCCAGGTGCTGCTGAAGCTGATGATGCAACTTGCACCCTTGGAGGAGCAGCTGGTCACAGGACTGCTGCAGGCTGCTTACAAGCAGTCCAGTGAATAGTGCTGGAAGTCTGTAGGGTTCCCTCTGCTGTTGACCTCTGAGGCATTATTCAGGATGTTGTTTCTGTATTATCTAAACTCCAGCCTTTTGATGCCTGTATTTTAGGTTGGAAGAATAAAGCTTTTGTGTCTAAGAAAGGGATATGTCTCTTGGTTTGTCCTTTTGTACCTGTGTACTTACACATAGTTTTTAACATTGATTCCACAAAGGAAATTGTGGATCAAACCAGAACTAGATATTCGGTCTGTAAAGTCCAGGGAAAGCTACACTGGGACATAGCTGTCAATCCAGAATATTTGTTTAATAAATTAAGGAATTTAGTCTACATTTCATTAGATTCTAAAATACCTAACTTAAGTTTTACTGTTCCTCAAAATCAGATTTGTTGTATGCAGAAAATGTGAGAAAAACACAAGTAAACAGTATGTTTTGGTTCTTTACTTGAAACCATGGACATGACTGATGGTGTTACATAACTGACCTACCAGAGTGTAGCGGATGGTAAGTGAACTGTCCTTGATAATCGTCTCACAGTGCGGAAACTAAGACCTAGAGAATTTAAGTGGTTTGTGTAGGGTCAGAAGCAGAATTTATTGTTGAACTCTTCAAGTGGACACAATGTGGCCCAGAAATAGATTGCCCATAATTCTATTACTGTTTAAATTCCATAGATACCCCTTAACTATCCTTAAATTAAAAAGCAGAAAATTCAGTTTTTAACTATGAAGCTGAGCTGTAGTCTGTTTTTAGGGTAACGAACTTATATCAGTGATTTTAATAAAAACAATTCCCAAGCTAAAAGAACAGATTCATCCTATACTCTAACTTTTCTGCTTAGGGCACTGTTCATTAGCTGTGTGGTTTTAGAAAAGACTCTTAACCTTTTCTGACCTTCAGTTTCCTCATCTGTAAAAATGGGAGTAATAATCTTAAATCAGATTAATAAATATAAAACACTTAGCAGAAAGCTTGGTTCATAGTAAAATGCTCATAAATGTTAACTAATTTTTATTATTATTATAATGATAATCCTGAAATATACCACAGGATGTTAAAGTGTTTTCTGAATAATCGGGGGGAAAAGATGTAAAGATTTAGGATCATCTTTAGTTAAATGTATGTGTTTCAGTTCTGACTTCTCCCCTGCTAGTCATATGATCCTGAACATGTCATATAATGTCTTGGTGCCTCAGTTTCTTGTCACAGTAACATTGTATATACCATGATGTTTTTCTGTAACTTAACAAATATGTATTTGTATAGATACTTGAATATATACATTCATAGGGAAAACATGGGTTGCCTAAAGAGCAAGGGAATCAAGATTTGGTTGGAAAGTCAGGAGAGAGTGGGATTGGTGAGATAATGCTCGTGTTAGCAGTGGGTATATGTGGTTGGTGGGATTGTAGGTGGTTTTAAGTTTTGTTCTTGGGCAGCGTATGCTAGGAATGAGAGCTCAAGTTCTAGAATTAGATCTGGTTTAATTTTTGACTCTGTTACCTTCTAGCAGTAACTCCGTGTAACTTTCATAACCTTGAATTCTTTGTCTATAAACTTGTGATAAAAATAGGCCTTTTTAATGCTAGGTCTATCTCTTAGGGTTGTTAATTTTAAGTAAAATTAGTATATATGCCAAATGCTTGGTTCAGGCAAAATAAATAAGAGCACCTTCCCTATTATTATTATCCATTAATATCATTACACTTTGTTCACTTTCTAAAATTTCTGCAAAACAAATTTGTATTGAAATTTTTTGGTAATCAGATGTCACTAAAGGATGGTGATACTCTTCATTTATATCTTCATTTCTTAAGTTTTCATATTGTACATTATAATAATGCATCATTTCAACCGTAGACCCTTGACACACATGGCAGAACAAGTCAACAGTTTTATAGGACTTTTGACTACACGTGCAGGGTTAAGAGCCAAAGTACAGACTAGTGTTCTAAAAACAGGCAGGCTTTTATCCACACTGAATATTCTCAGAGACATTTGAGATTAATCTTTTTGTAAGACATCCTTTTCAATCCCTTTTAAAATGGCACTGTCCTTCAAAGGACAGTGTTATTTAAGGTGACAATAAAATTAGGATGTATTTGAAACTCAAGAATGGAAGAGCGTTTTATGGTAATTATTTGGCACATATTCATATTACATGTTTTTTAATGTGTAAAGGATTTTTCCTTTGGATTTCTTAGCAGCAGTGTACATTCTGTCGCACAAGTACAAGCCACTATAGATAAATGTTTTCTATAAAGTGAATAATTCCTTGAACCTTGATGATTTGTTTTATCTTCTTTCCTTTTTTTTCTGAAAACATTATCAAATCTTTGTTAGTTAGGCATGCTTCATTTGTTTTGCTTTGAATTTTATACTTAAGATTGCATATTAAAACCTTCTAATAGGATTTTTCATTGGCATATAGAGACCAGAAGCTTTTGTCTTGTAATTCACGTCTTCTGTTATGTTTTGTTTATATTCCCTTTGTCTACTCTGTTGTAAATACAATAAGTATAAAGCAGGGTTTTTAATCTGAATTAAATTGGTGAGCTTTAGGGGGGGGTCTCTAAACTCCTTATTATACACAATACTATTCTATAATGTACACATGTGCTTCTTTCTATAACAGACTCCCAACGTAATCTGTGACACATAGGTTACCCATGTTAAAAAAAAAAAAAAAAGGAAAGAAGAATTACTGTTTAAAGGTTGAAATGAAACAGAGGCTGTTAATGGCACAACTATTAGAACCAAAAAAAAAAAAAGAAAAGAAAAAGCTACAATCTGGACAGTGGACAGACTTGTAAATGGACTGAAGGGAATAACTGAAACACAGCACTGCCCAAATCACAATGTGAAAGTCAGTACAGAAAGTAGAGCTCAGAAGCAGAGAGAGAAACTGAACACATTACGGTGTATTTTAAGCACGAGAGACAATGCCTGATTACTGGTTATGAAAATAAGCATGCCAAAGAACTAGAATATGAATATGAAAAGCTTTTCTTCCCCACACTTCCTTATCCAGTAATAAGTTCTTAACATGTTAGAAAGTTATTTCAATGGACAGATGCTTTGTTGAATAAAGTGTTTCACTTTGATCGCTTTTAGGTGTTTTCCTGACTTACATTTTATCATTGTTTAAAAGAAGAGTAGTCTCATCCCACTAACTTTTAAATTAACTTTTCTCAAGGTGTTTTGCATCACAGATTCTAAAGACTTAGCCTGTAAGTGTGGTGCTTAGATCCATAAGTTAGATATCCAAAAGGACAGTTTTTCTATTAACTGAAAACTATTTCAACTTACGGTTTTGAGGCAGTAAAATGCACTGGTTTAGAGTAAAATGCACTAGTGTAGACTACAGACCCTAGAGCCAGAGCAGCTGTGTTCACATATTAACTCTGTCACTTACTATTTGTGTGAACTTGAGCAAATTACTTACCCATAAGTATAGTTAATTTCCTTATCTGTAAAATGGAGATTATAATATTACCTACACCATAGGAATGCTGCAAAGATGTATAGATTAAAATATGTGAAATAATCAAAACAATTATGCATGTGGTCCATAGTGCTATATAAATCTTAGCTACAATCATTATAATTTTTTGGAACCTTTAATGACTTTTTATCTAAGAATGCTGTGGGTAAGGCTATCAGCCTTTTTAGAGTACTTTGCAAAGAGGATAAAATTACAGCTATACCCTGTACTCATTGGTTGTTTTTACAAGCAATCTATTGTATATGCATAGATGCTAAGTTGTATGGGTTTTGGGTTTTGGTGTTTTTTAATGGAGGCGGTTTTTCACTGTGGTAAATAGCCCAGGCCCTGGGATCAGACAAGCTTGGATTCAGTTCTAGCTGTGCCACATATTAGCTGTGTAACTTTTATTTCTTAATCTTCCTAATCCTCTGGTTCCTCATTTGTAAAATGAAGATAGTAATATTGCCTACTCCATAGGGTGTTTGTGATGATTAAATAAGATAATATACATAATTTACTTAGCTCAGCTTCTGGAACATCAGTTGTTAGGACTAATAACTTCTCTGTCACATGTATATAGTATTATAAACTTACTTCTGAAAATAAAGTTGGTTTTTATGTTTTATTTTCCTAAGCTGCATATAAGTTCCTGCAGCCCAATGTCCATGTGTTTTTCCTTATCTAGAAGTGATGCGTTACAATATTTGTGCTTATGGGACTTATGGGAAGTGTTGGTTAAAGTCTATTTATTTTCATTAAGCACCCTTGAGAATAGATCCTTGTATTAGTTATCTATTGCTGTATAACAAATTACCATAAAACTTAGTAGCTTAAAAGGACAGCGTTTACCATCTCACAGTTTCCATGGGTCAGGAATCTAGCTTCTCTGTGGCTCTGGGTCACTCACAAGCTGCAGTCAAGTTGACAGCCTCAGCTATAATCATCTCAAGGCTCAACAGAGGAAGGATCCTCTTTTGAGTTTATATATATGATTATTGGAAGGATTCGGTTTCCTGTGGGCTGTTGAACTGAGGGTCTCAGTTCCTCACTGACTTTTAGCAAAAGGTCGCCTTCGGTTCCTTTCCATGTGGATTCTCCATAGGACACCTTACAACATGGCAGCTTGCTTCATGAGAGCAAGCAAGCAAAAGGCAGAGTAAGTGCAAGCAAAATGAAAGGGACGAGCTTTTAGAGTATGATCTCAAAAGTGATGGAGCTTCTGGCTGGCTCACTTGGAAAAGCATGTGACTTTTGATTTCTGGGTCATGAGCTCAAGCCCCACATGGATGTAGAGATTACTTAAATAAATAAAACTTTTAAAAAAGTGACATCCTATCACTTTTTGCCATATTCTGTTTGCTAGAAGCAAGTCACTAGGTCCAATCTATACTTAAGGGAGTAAGTTGGAATTTTGAGGAAAGCTGTTCAAATCAAGCAACAAATTTTTCTTGTTTTTTTTCACCCCTACATATTTTATATGTGCCATTCCATGGTCTGGAAGCATAAATCTTTCTCAGCTTCACATTCCAATAGAAAAATTCCATATATTCCTGGTATCCTACCCTTTTAATATTCAGAAACTCTCTGCTGTCCTTCTTATAACTATCTACAGGTCTTTCCCTTGCTTTATCTATACAGATTATTTACAGATTATAAATTACTAATCTGCACTATGAAGCAATTTATAACCAATGCTCTTATATCTTTAAGTTTACTGTAATGGATTTTGACTTTTATAGAAAAGTGTATTCAATGAAAGTAATTTATGCCACTTTCATGAGGCTTGGGCTTAGAAAAATCTGTCTTGTAGTGCCATATTAAGATTTTGATGCTGGGGCACCTAGGTCATGTGCTGACTTCAGCTCAGGTCATTGTCTCACGGTTCATGAGTTCAAGCCCCACACTGGGCTCTCTGCTGACAGCTCAGAGCCTGGAGCCTGCTTTGGATCCTGTGTCTCTCTCTGCCCCTCCCCTGCTTGCGCTCTGTCTTGCTCTCTCAAAAATAAAATAAATGTTAAAAAAACTTTTTTTAGTAAAAAAAAGATTCTGATGCTACAGCTAACATTTGCTGATTTATCTCTTAGTACTGATTTGTTTTTCTTGATCAACATAGAAAGAAGGAATAAAGAACAAAGATAACTTACCACCCCCTTTGAACCGTTCCTTTCTTTCCCACCACTATTCAAAAATTTTTTTCAAAGTATAACATTACTTCTCACCAATACATGGCCAGTATTTAAACATATTTGTGCTTAAAAAGCATGCACAAATCATATACCTTATAGAAAATTACAGGGGCGCCTGGGTGGCGCAGTCGGTTGAGCGTCCGACTTCGGCCAGGTCACGATCTCGCGGTCCGTGAGTTCGAGCCCCGCGTCAGGCTCTGGGCTGATGGCTCAGAGCCTGGAGCCTGTTTCCGATTCTGTGTCTCCCTCTCTCTCTGCCCCTCCCCCGTTCATGCTCTGTCTCTCTCTGTCCCAAAAATGAATAAATGTTGAAAAAAAAAAATTACTATATCCACTTACCATCTTAAGCTATATTTACTATATGAGAACAGATATCCTTACTTAGAACAGGATTTCCTGAATTGTAATCCAGGGAACTGAGATGTTAGTTTATGCTACATGCATGATGCTAAATTACAAGATCTATGGATGTGGGACTTGTCCACTTTTTTCATCACTGTATCCCTAGTGCTCAGACCAATAACTGCTATCTAAAACTCAACAAATATTAAATGAACCAATGGTCAACTATAAAATGATAGCAACTACTAAAAATTGGGACATTTTGCAAACAAGGAAAATACCAGAATAAAAAGTAGAGGCAAATAGTAGAGATAAGTAATAGTAGATATCAAGGACAGAAAATCAGGAGTATATGAAACATACGCAAATTCTCCTAAGAGCTCCTTTGTCAGATAACACGTACACACCACCCAAAACATTCAGCAGATTATTTGGAAACCATTAGAATGATGTAAGGAACAATTTGTGCTATAAGCATATCTTTTGGCATTAGACAGACGAGTCCTTGAAGAAAGGGCAGCTACTGCAAACACATAGCTTCAGTACCACCAGTAAGGCTGGATTCCTGACCCCTCGTTCTTCAATTTCTCAGGGAGATGAAAAGAAAATATCACATTCAAACAACTGAAGAAAGTATTAAATTCTTGTGATGCGCACCCCCAAAAAATTCTAGTAAGAGCTAACCCAGGAGAGTCAATTCTAGACCATTCCCCTACTTTCTTCCCTAGCACTTCAGCTTTACATCTCACATCATCAGACTGTACCAGTCACTGCCCTTCCTTGATGCAGCTTCTGTACACTCTGAGATCCTACCAGTCTTTAAAGATTTTAGCTACTAGTTCACCAGAATTCCTGCTTTCCTACCCATTTTATTTTTAAAACTTACCTGCTACTTTTCATATAACTATCTGTAGGTCTTTCCCTGTCTATACTGACTATTACAGTACAGTGAAATCTTCCTAGAATGGTGCTTTTCTCTTTAAGCATACATGATTAGATCATGCTGTTTTTGTGTTCAGTTTCTAGAATAAATCCCAGTTTGGAAGCCAGCAGGGGAGTAAATTTGTTATTTAGACAAATATGAGTTTTGAGGATAATACTTTCCTTACTGTGACCAGTATATAAATACCTAGCTTTCCACATTAGAATAAATTGTGCTATGGATGAGGAAATCCAGGCCAGTAGGGGAATAATATGGAAATACCACATTATAGAAGTAACGCTTCTTTACCATAATTTGTATCTCAAATGTATGTCTATTCAAAGCAGACATTAGAAACCTCAGTTAAAAACCCAAAGGAACACTCAGTGAGAAACATCAGTCTTAGAGATTTCAGTGAAGCATTCAAGATTCTTGAGCTTGTCAAATACTGCTTTTTATCCCAGCCAAATAGTCATCACCATACATCAATATACACATAGTACTTCTTGTACACTGGAGGCAGTTGTGTAGGCAAGGAAATACTACCGTAAGTGTTGCCAGCAAAGAGTACTTTCTGTCTCTATATATCCTATCTCTGCAGTGATTCCCACTTGAGTGGGAGAGAATCAGAAGTAGAGTGTTGTGATAGAAGATTATTAGCATTTAAAAGCCTGTTTTCTTAGCTAAGTGCCAGACTGATGAATTACTATGTAGAGTCCCTAATCTTTTAAAAATTTAATCCCTAAATAGCAAAAGAGAGAACAACTATGTTTGTGTATGTGTGGGCGACTTTTTGCCCATTTATTTATGTCTAAAATTATTAGTAGAAAGACTACAGGATTATTAAATATTAGATAAATTTACTTATTGTTTTTTAGGAAGCATATTTTTAAAAAATTTTTCCAGCTTTTTGAGACATAATTGATGTATATAATATTATATAAGTTAAAGGTATATAATATGCATGATTTCATATATGTATATATTGCAAAATGATTACCAATGAAGTTTGTAGACAGTCTCTCCAGTAAATTGTACCTACATAAAAACTTTTGCATGATACCTAGGTTTTCAAAAAATTAATAAAACCTTTAGGTCTGTTGCCTTAGGTAATAATTTTATCTGAAAACTGGTCTGAACAAACCAAAATTAACAAGAAAGGCTGGAGTAGAGTGTTCTACCGAAGTTGCATTATTGCTTACTCCCATTTCATACCCTCAAGCAAGGCATCTAAATATTCCCCTCTGCAACTGGAGAGATTCCCTAAAAGTTGATCCTTTAACTTAGGCTCTAGGTGAGTTAAAGAAGGCAGTAATTTGAAAGAGAAGGAAGGGGTAAGTAGGAGAGATTCACCACTTTTAAGAGATGGGTCGAGTAATTAAAGATTCTTTGGATTCTTATGTATCTTCCCCAACTTAGGCTATTTTTCCTCCATTGAGGATTGACAGTGACCTGTGTCATTGATAGCCTCACATGGATCTAGTTTTCCTATCTATCTCCTGGACCTTTCCCCCCTACTTTTCTGTCCTCTGGTCCATAATGAGAGGTAGTCCTTAGAACTATGGAAAACTTAGACCTTCATCCTAACCTCTAACTTCTATTTAGCCTTTTTCTAGACAAATAGACAACTTGTCTACTTTTAACCTTTTTCTAGACAAGTAGACAACTTTTTCTAGACAATTGTTCAAAAACCTGCTTGGCAAGCATATTTTTAAAAATTAAGGTGAAAATGCCCTCACAATGGCTGTACACTCTGCAGTTCAATACACTTTATCATTTCCTACTACCATTAACCCAGCCATGACAGATCTATCAAAACTGCTTTTATCTCGAAAGTATTTGAATTTACAGCCTTGACTATGGGCTACCGGGAGTCGTTACTTTCTTTAGGAAGTAGCAAAGAAGCACTGGAGGATGGAAGAATGAAAATTTCCTGTACTCTCTCCCTATTAAAACATACAGTTTCAGGGGATTCATAGTTTCCCAAAAGAGCAGGTAGCAGAGGACCTTGGATCAAGAGTTCCCGATTTAGCGCTCGCTTTGGCAGCACATGTACTTTTAAAATTGGAATGATACAGAGATTAGCAGGGCTCCTGTGCAAGGATGATGTGCAAATTCATGAAGCACTCCATATTTTTAAAAAGAAAAAAAAAGAGAGTTCCTGATTTCGATCATTTTTTACCTTACATCTGCTACCGTTTGGAATATCATTTGTTATTAGCTGCTTGGGCTAGCTATGGAAGGAGAAAACATTATGTATGACTGAACAGTAGAAACATGAAGTTACTTTGAAAAGAACTAAGGGAGACTTTCTTCAACCAATAACTTCTAGTGGTGTTAGGGAAATATTGGCCATCTCCAACACTGTGATCATCCGATGACTCATTCTTGTAGCTCTTCCACTGCTGTCTCCTTCCTCCATCCCCACGAATCATTGTCCCACAGACACTAGCTAGCTCTTTTCTACCACAGTTGTACAAGGCTCTGTTAAGAATGATCTTAAGAGATGAACTACAGTACTGTAACCCAGTCACCTTTTGCCACGATTACTTTTGCTTATTATTTCTAATAATTCTTTTGTCTTTTCATACCCCTAATTATTTTAATTTGAAAATATTTGTAGAAATTACCTAAAGATAGGACAGTGCTTCCCCCTCCCCCCCTTTGAGAAAAGATTTGTATTTGCTTCTGCCACCTGGGGCCATTTTGATCCAAGTTCAGAGTTGGTGGTATTCTGGGCTAATCAAATGACACAAGTCAGAATTGCAAAGCCTAGTTTACTTCTGGTTTATCTTTACTCCCAGAGTACGGTTAAGGGTTCCAGCCCAAAGCGTAGGGTGCTTTACTAGATTTCCCACTCTTGGCAGAGCTTAGACTTCAGTTTTGTTCCTATGACCTTATGAGACGGCCAGAAGCACAGCTTAGCTGTTCAATCATTTCTTCCCTGTTAACTAATGCCCCTGGCTTTCAAGTGGCCATCCATGCTGGGCAGAGATCTCCCTTCTGGATTTCCGTCTTCTTCCTGGTTTTGTCTTTTGATTTATTACTATCTTCTTAGGTCTTTAATGCTTTTAAAAAGATTTTTAAGGTGTATTTTGTCCAGTTTTTATTGGCTGTCATCAGCTAGAGGGTCTCCAGTTACTGAAAGGTCCCTGCCACCACCATTTCCTTTGGGGGGGAAATTCTAGCATTTTTATTTTTAGATTGCATACACATTGTAAAGTGTATAAACAGAACATCTTTTTCATTCTGTGCTCTCCATGGGAACAGACTATACACTAAAACAGTCTATACACTAAACAGACTATACACTAAAACACTACCTCTTTGAATAAACCAATCTCCTTAAATTCTGGGAGCAGTATAATAAGAAATTGAAGCTGTGGGACACCTGGGTGGCCCAGTTGGTTAAGTGGCTGACTTCGGCTCAGGTCATGATCTCACAGTTCCTGGATTCGAGCCCCATCTCGGGCTCTGCACTGACAGCTCAGAGCCTGGAGCCTGCTTTAGATTCTGTTTTCTGTTATCTTGTCTCTCTCTTGCTCGCTCTCTCGCTCTCTCCTCTTCCCCCCCCACTTGTGTTTTTTTTCTCTCTCTCAAAAATAAATATTAAAAAAAAGAAATTGAAAAAAAAAGAAATTGAAATGGTATTGTTAGCTACACCTAGGTGATTACTTGAAATACAAAGAAGTTCTCTTTTCAATCAGGCTTTTAGAGTTAATTCATGGTCCATCTCTTTGGGCAAGTTGTCTCCTGTTTGGACTTGGAAACTAAATCTCTGATTTGTATTTTGCATCAGACTTTGCAAGTTTTGCCTATTGTGATTATATTACCCATGATACAAAATTGTTGAAAGCTTGCCTTTCTGTTCCTGATCTCCATCTGGCCTCATTTGACCTGTTACCATTAGCTTGGAGAGGAAAAATGTCTGTTTTATCCAGCCACACATCTCAAATGTATTTCATAGATCATTGAGATAAGTTCAGCATTATTATGTTTTCTGCTTCGATCTTAACTTCTGTAGTAGCCATAAAAGTTCCAATTATAAATGTGAGTAAATGAAACTGATATTTCTGTTGTTGCCAGAAAAAAAAAAATAGGGAATAGGAATCATCGTGCAAAATGATTAGAGAATTTCTTTTCATGTTTGAAGAGAATTGTGAGGCACAAGCTTACTACAGTCTGGCTCTCTCTTGCTTGGCTCTGTTGCAAACCAATTTAAAAGGAGTGTTCTTATCTGCTGGTTAATGTTTTATTAAAACATTAGATACCAAAAGCCACACAGTACATTTTTGCATTTACCACAAAATGACTAGTGTATGTATTAAAGACTTACTCTTCTACTAATCCATGTAAATCATCTTTGGCTACAGTAGAACAGAAGGCTACCCTTAAAATCTAAAGATATTTGTTTTATAGAAGTAATTTTTCTATTTATAAGTCTTAAAGAACATTGGTTAGAATTCATTTATGTACAAGTAAAATTTCCATTACAGTCAAGGGCATAAAATATGGATGCTATTTTCTGGTATCTTAACAGAATAATGATGCTGATTTTCTTAGTTAAAATTGTATACATTGAGTTCTCTAATACAACAAATGCCTTATCTGGTTCCTAACCAAGTAACATTTTTTATAATGACACGGATGATATGCTGTTTGCCCTAGAGAAAAGAAAAAGTTAAACTATGGATGGATCATAGTGGCATTTTTTCCATTGAGAGCTTTTGATTGACAATTATTCCTCAAACGTTTCTTCTCAGATATCCAGTCAAGTAAAAATAAACACTAAAATTATCAAAAACACCTATCTGAACAATTTAATGCATTTTCTGCCTTATGCTTACCACTGTATCCACAGTGCTTATTGTAGTAAATGACTAGTACATAGTAAATGTTCATTTAGTGTGTGTTGAGTGAATGAATGAACCCAAAAAGCCAGAGGAAGGCAAAATGAAATAATTTAATATGTTATAAATATGTATCAATGACATAGATTTCTCTCTACTAAGAATATATCTTTTTGCTTTCTAATTTACTACAAAGGGGTTCAGAAGCTTGAATAACCAGAGCTATATAATAAAACTGGAGCTCAGTTTTGGGAGAATGTGGCAAAGCCACGTGCTGGCTTCAACACTTACTGTGACAAATAACAGCCCTGCTTTTAACAGACACCCATTTTCTAATAATCATCAGAAAATTAAAAATTTAGGTAATCATTTAAGAACTAAAATGAAAATATAACCAGGTTTGCTTTGGCATTTGGGCCAAGCTAATCATAGGTTTTATAACTCTGTTACAGAGAAAGAATGGGTTTCTTTATTTGATTAAATGTGGTACAAATTTCTGAGTTTTGAAATAGATGAGAACAAGCAGTTTATAATTAACAGATCATAAAGGAAAATGTAAACAGCTTGATGTGAAAATGCCAAGAGAATGCTGAGAATTTAGAGAGTCTATAGACTGAGACCCTGTGTAGCCTGCCATGTTAGGGATGCAGATTAGGGGTTTGGATACATTAGCTGTTAGACATTCGTTTCTTGACACAATTTTAGTCATTGTCTAATCCCTCTGCGGTTTGGCTACTTTAAATAGAAGACATTATTTTGCAAATATAAAGTGTAAACCATCTCTGAAAGAATTGGTATCATCAAGAAAAATAAGGACCAAAATGTTCAGCACTTTCTTGTTTACAGCATCCTATTTCTTGCCTGCATTATATTTCTGATATAATTTACTACGATTTAATTAATTGATCTTCTGTTTTCCTTCTTGAGACTATAACCTCCTTAAGGATAGGGGCTGTACCCCTTATTCATAAAGGTACATGTAACACCTGAGACAGCACTGGACACGCAAAAAGTAAATATTTAATGAATGCTTAATGACTTAATGGAAGCTATATTTATATTTATTGTCTGTCATCAGATAATGCAGGATGCTATTAAAGATAAAAATAGGGGCGCCTGGGTGGCGCAGTCGGTTAGGCGTCCGACTTCAGCCAGGTCACGATCTCGCGGTCCGGGAGTTCGAGCCCCGCGTCAGGCTCTGGGCTGATGGCTCAGAGCCTGGAGCCTGTTTCCGATTCTGTGTCTCCCTCTCTCTCTCTGCCCCTCCCCCGTTCACGCTCTGTCTCTCTCTGTCCCAAAAATAAATAAACGTTGAAAAAAAAATTAAAAAAAAAAAAGATAAAAATAAATAAAATAACCATATAAACAATTTGTATTCAGCAATCATATATTTCCTGACAAAATAATGAAGTAGTTGAGAACATAGGCTCAGGAGCCATACAGCCGCTGAACTTCAGTATTAACGGTCACTTACCTAACTCTGTAACCATGGACAAGCAAGAACTCAGTCTTTGTGTGCCTCACTTTTACTATCTGTAAATAGGGAATGTTGTTAAGGTTAAATGATTTAATACATGTAAAGCACTTAGAAAAGTACGAGACACTAATATCCCAGTAAGTGTTAGCTATTGTTGTTATTACTAGTAGTACTACGATCAATATTATTATTCCAGAAATAAATTTAAAATGCTCTTCTAAACATTAAATATAGTGCATTTAATCCGTTTTGAACTTAGAGCTCTGTATTTTGTTGAACTAGTAAATCACATAGAATTTAAATTTGAAAACTGTTCCCTCTGCTCTTTTTCCCTAACTCCACTGTTAGAGAACCAACTTCATCCACTATAAGAATTTTGGGTATAACCTCCTCCAAGAGATCTTCCCTCCTTTTCCTGCCTCCATCCTGCCAAGACAAATTTAATTGTTTCTTTCTCTGTGTTCTCTAGTACTTCCTTTAATTTATAAAATATTTCTTATATGCATTGGCTTCTCTCAAGTTGTATGTCTTTGCTCTGCTTTAAGTTGTTAACTGGTACAAGAGGAGTGGCCAAGTAATTTCTAATTTTGTACTAAATTTTGAAATACGTATAGCATTCTTTTTCATAATTCTAGACTTGTTTCTTGGAGGAAAAAAAACCAGATATTGTGCATACTGCTTCATTCTCAAACCTAGTTTCCATAAAACATTTTCTGAAATTTCTAAAAATTGAAATAGAAATACAGAAAGGTACACCAATCATAATTATGTAGTCTCAACGAAATTCTATGAAGTGTACACACCCATATAACCACAACCTAAATCAAGATAATAGAACATTCCTGGCACTTCAGAAGTTTTCCTCGTGCTTCCCTCACATCATTATCCACTCTCTAGAAGTATAACCACAATTATGAGTACCATTCTCAGTTATTTCCTTTCCCCATTTTCACACTTTGTACAAATGAAATCATTTAGTGTGTATTCTTTTGAATCTCTCTTCTTTTGTTCAGTAGTATATTTGTGAGAGTGTTTTTTATTGATCTCATATTTCATTGTGTATCTACTCTTAATGGACATTTTCAGTTTGGGCTATTGTGAACAATTCTCCTATTAATATTTGTTCGCATGCATTTTGACGCACCTATGTATATAATTTTCCTTTTGGTATATACCTAGTAGTGGACCTGGTAGAGTTTCAGAATGTTCAGCTTAAATTTTTTTCCAAACTTAAAGCTGCCAATTTACATTCCTACCAGCACAGCAGTATTTAAGTATTCTTTTACCCCATATTGTCAGGGTGTTTGTTAGTTAGTTTGTGTTTGTTTGTTTTCTGTGCTATCTGCACTGCACATATGCAATTGTGCAGAATCATTGTGATTTTGGTGTTCATCTCCCAATGTTAATATGCTTCTAATATGCTTTTCATATGCTTATTGGTCATTTGGACATCATCTTTTGTAAATGCCTATATAGATTTTTTTTGTTTACCTTTTAGTTGGATTGTCTTTTTTTTCCTTAGTGATTTGTATGGATTCTTTATATATTCTAGAAAGAAGCCCTTTGTTGGATATATAAATTAAAGATACCTTTTCCTACTCTGTGGCTTACCTTTTTACCATCTTAATGGTGTCTTTGGTGAAAAGAAGTTTTTCTTATTAATAAACTTCACAAAAAACCAATGGTTAGTGCCTTTTGTGTGCTATTTAAAAAATCTTTGCCAAGTCCTAGGTCATGAAGATCTTCTATTAGGTTGTCTTCTAGAAAATTCATTGTTTTACCTTTTATATTTGGGTCCATAATCTAACTGGAATTGATTTTTATATATGGTATGAGGTAAGGGCAGGTTTTATTTTTATTCCTATCATATTGATCCATCATCATTTACTGAAAATACCATTCTGTTACTAAACTATGACATTGGCACCCTTGTCCTAAATAAGGTGAATTATGTATGTTTAGATATGCTTCTGGATTCTTTATTCTGTTCCATTGGTGTTTTTATCTATGCTTGTGTCAGTCATACTCTGTCATAGTGCTTTAGCATTATATTAAATCTTGATATTAAGTAATAGAGGTCTTTCTTCTTCAAGTTTTCTTTACTATTCATGGACCTTTCCATTTCCATGTAAGTTGAAGAATCTTTTAGTCCTTAGGGTGCTGTATTCTTCATTCAGTGTTCTCAGAACAAAACCTAATGCCTAAATGTACTGCTCCCAAATGGTCAAAGTGAAATAAGAGCTGTAAATTTAAATAGCCTTGGGGTGCCTGGGTGGCTCAGTCGGTTAAGTGTCTGACTTCAGTTCAGGTCATGATCTCATGGTCCGTGAGTTCGAGCCTCACATCGGGCTCTGTGCTGACAGCTCAGAGCCTGGAGCCTGCTTCGGATTCTGTATCTCCTTCTCTCTCTGCCCCTCCCCTGCTCACACTCTGTCTCTCTCTTTCAAAAATAATTAAGCATTAAAAAAATTTTTTTAATAAATAAAGTAGTCTTAGTCAACAGAATGTGTGAATGCTGTATCATTTATTTTGTGTAAGATAGGTCTTACAGTGATCACCTTATTTTGTTTATCATATTCCAAACTCATTATTAAAGAAGCCGCAGTAGAATTCTGCTCAAGGAAAATACTTTGTTTGGGGACATACCTTAATTTAGCACATTTGGTTATGAAGATGGCGCCCTCTTCACTCTTCACATTGCCTGGATGGTCATGGATGAGACAAAAATATGGGTAAAACATTTGGTATGAAAATGTAATATGAATTTTTATAGCAAATATTTGGTATGAGGATTTAAGAGGAATTTTGAGAGTGACGAGAGCAAGTACCCAGGGTAGAGGGGTGGTAGGGAGTGATGCCAGCAACATGGTAAGGGACTGGAATCAAGGATGATAGTGTAACCTGGGTTAGTTCCGGATCCAGGTCGCCTAGGCAGCCACTAACTAGCCATATGAATCTGAGTAAGTTACTTATTCTTTCTATGCTTCACTTTCCTTATTTGTAAAATAGGGGTAAGAGTGCCTACCCTCATAAGGCGGTTATGATAATTAAATGATTTAATATACATTGTGAAATACTTAGAAATAGTACCTGGCATATAGTTAATCTTCATATGTGCTAGCTGTTATAATTAATAAAAGATAATGTGTGAAAAATGTGAGAGGTATCATATTTTTATTTACTTTGTTCTGTGCCTTGATATATTTCCCACCCTTGACATACACAGTGTATCCCCAGTAAAGTCCTGTCTGGGCACCAGCATATGACAAAGGCATAATGAAGACTGAAAAGATTATTAGGATCTAGTAGTGCAGAGAACAAACCCCACCCTCATAAAGGAAACAGTCTAAAGACTAAAAATTCATTGTAAGCCAGAAATTGAAGTAATTCTAAGAATCCTCAGAAATAACAGATTGGACACTTGTTTACCTACTGACTCTGTGTTGATAGTACATCCAGTTTGACAAATTTTATTATTTTGTGAATGTTTATTTGAGAGAGAGAGCAAGAGAGCGCACAAGTAGGAGAGGGAGAGAGGGAGAGGGAAACACAGAACCCAAAGCAGGCTCCAGGCTCTGAGCTGTCAGCACAGAGCTGGACGCAGGGCTCGAACCCACAAACGCGAGATCATGACCTGAGCCAAAGTCGGACGCTTAACTGACTGAGCCACCCAGGCACCCCCAGTTTGACAGATTTTAAAGGGTGGAGTTATTCTAGCTGTTTCAAGGTTTCTCAACCTCAGTAGTTGACTGTTGGGGCTAGACAATCCTTTGTTCTATTGAGCTGTCTTGTATAGTGTAGTATGTTTAGCAGAACTCCTGGCCTCTATCTACTAGAGCTTATGTTCACACAAAACCTACATGAATGTTCATAGTAGCTTTATTCAAAATATCCAGGAACTGAGGGGCTCCTGGGTGGCTCAATCGGTTGAGCGTCCGACTTTGGCTCAGGTCATGATCTCGCTGTTCGTGGGTTCGAGCCCCATGTCAGGCTCTGTGCTGACAGCTCAGAGCCTGGAACCTGCTTCGGATTCTGTCTCTGTCTCTCAACAATATATAATGTTAAAAAATAAAAATAAAAAATATATATCCAGGAACTGAAAACAACCCAAATACCCTTCAGTGAGCAAATGGTTAAACAAAATGTGGTACATCTATACAATGTGTTACTACTACTCAGAAATGAAAAGGAACAAACTACTGAAACATGCAATAATTTGAATGGACCTTAAAAGCATTATGCTGAATTTTTTATTTTTTTTTATTTTTATTTTTTTAAATATATGAAATTTATTGTCAAATTGGTTTCCATACAACACCCAGTGCTCATCCCAACAGGTGCCCTCCTCAATACCCATCACCCACCCTCCTCTTCCTCCCACCCCCCATCAGCCCTCAGTTTGTTCTTAGTTTTTAAGAGTCTCTCATGCTTTGGTTCTCTCTCACTCTAACCTCTTTTTTTTTTTTATGCTGAATTTTTTAAAAGCCAATCTCGAAAGTTTACGTACTGTATAATTTCTTCTATATGATGTTCTCAAAATAACAAAATGGCTCACAGAACTCAGGAAAACACTTTAGTATTACCAGTTTATCATAAGGAATATCCTTAATGATACAAATGAACAGTCAAATGAAGTGGTACATGAGGGGAGGTCCAGAAAAGTCCTGAGCACAGGAGCTTTGGTCCTTGTGTAGTTTAGGTGAACCTGTTTATCAACCTAGAAGCTCTCTAAACTCTGTTGGTTAATACTTTCATGGAAGTTCCATTATGAAGGCACATTTGACTACATCATTGACCACGGCTGATTAACTCAATGTTCAGCCCCTTTTCCCCTCCCTGTAGGTTGGGAGGTGGTCCTGAAAGTTCCATCCCTCTAATTACACAGTTGATTCCTCCAGCAGTTAACTTCCATCCTGCAGCTGTTTAGTGGCCCACCAAGAGTCACCTCAGAAGGCTTATGAAAAACAAAAGATGCTTCTCTCACCACTGTCATTCAAGAATATCCAAGAGTTTAGGCACTCCGTTCCAACAACTGGGAACAAGGGCCAAATATGTATTTCTTATTATATCACAGTATCACATATACTGTAAGCAGTTTGCCTCTTGTTAATAAGTTGTCTCTTATCTAAACATTCTTACTGTTTGTAATACTACTTTCCAATGAGGGAGCAATATAACACTGGGAGCATTAATTCTGGGAGCATGGATTCAGGGGGGCTGGGTTCTTAACTTGGCTGTACCATTTACTGCTTGTGGGATATGAGCAGGTATCTTAATTTCTCTGTGCCTAAGATTTCTCATCTGCAAAATGAAAGTAATAATACGTATTTCATAAAATTGTTATAAAGACTAAGTTCACTGTAGAGTGCTTTAAATCGGTGGCTTGCACATAAGGTGCACTATGTGCCAAATAAATGGGTCATGTGACCTAACATGTCTTACCTTTGTACAGGTTATAAACTTTTTAAAGTTGATGCCTGTACCTCCACATTCTATAAATCCTCAACGACTATACCTCCACGTCATGTAAATTCTCATAATACCTAATGTTAACATGTACATAGAAAATATTTGATGCCAGGATAACTTCCTAGAAGAAAATGAAATGGAGCCCCAGAATATCTAGAGGTCAGGAATCTATGCCAAGAAGAACTTGGAAAAGCTTAGCTAGTTTAATCTATAGAAGGGGAAGAGGTGGGATGCCTGGGCAGCTCAGCTGGTTAAGCAAGCGACTTCGGCTCAGGTCGTGATCTCACAGTTCGTGAGTTCGAGCCCTGCGTCGGGCTCTGTGCTGACAGCTCGGAGCCTGGAGCCTGCTTCGGATTCTGTGTCTTCTTCTCTCTCTGCCCCTCCCCTGGTTGTGCTCTGTGTATCTCAAAAATAAATAAACATTAAAAGTTAAAAAAAAAAGGGGGGGGAAGAGGGTAATTCATCAGTTTGAATATAGCAGTTACCTTTCTTATTTTATCAAGAAATAAGAAACTTTCATTCTTGGGGTGGCGGGAACAAAGTAAACTTAAATATTTGTAAATAAAAATACCCCTATCAATTCTACTGTATCTGTTTTGTGGCAGAGAAATCTGTTTTTGTTGACTCTTGGAGAGGAAGTAGGGAAGAGAAAACAGAGTCTGTTTTTCTACTCTGACATAAATTCAATGAAAGTTCTATACAGATTTTCCACAGATGGAATACTTGAATTCAGTCATCATATACAGAAATGCACACATAGTCCATTCCTCTGACCCCCAGCTTATAACTTGAGTAGAGAAGTTATGATAAATATAAATTGAATAATAATAATAATAATAATAATAATAATAATAATAATAATGTAAATCTCACTTTCTTGTCATATGAAGCAGTTTAATGTATAAGACTGAATATCCTAAAAAATCAAGAAGCTATTATATTTTGGCCTCAAACCATATGACATTATAGCTAATGCTTGCTATGCTGAAAGGACGTGTCTCCCTCCAAAAAAAAAAAGAATTTTTGTAATGTCCTATAGGATCTGTGCTACTATGGATTGTTGTAAAGTTAGACTAAATGTATCCGAATGTAAAACAAAATCTGAAAAAATGTTGACAATGAATCAAGTTAGTATAAACAGTTTAAATATATTATTTCTGCATCACTCTTAGAATAGATCATCTTGAGTTCCCTGGCTCCTTTTCATGTGATTTCTGTAACTTCTATATTTGGAAATAAGTTTATGTTGATGATGAATCCAAGGGAAAACCTCATACTGACTTTGTTTATCATCCCTCATTGAAAAGATTTGAAAAAGAATAATTCCTATAGTTGGTAACCACTGAAAAACAGCCTAAGTAGAAAGAATCCAAAAAGCAAATTGTGTGGAAAGAATGTAGCAGTCTGGAAGCAGGGGATTAAAATGAATGCCAGCCATCAGGAATTTGGGGTGGTCTAAATGTCAGGACAAAAATGAACTAACTTAATGGGGTTTTTTTTAGAGTGATTAAAATATTGTAGTATTAGAAAGTGATGATGGTTTCATAGCCTTATGAATATACTAAAAGCCACTGAATTATACACTTTAAGAGGATAGAGTTTATGGTATGTGAATTATATATCAGTTTTTTAAAAATGACCCTGACTGTGGAGGAAGTGCTAGTCAGGCTCTTGTGGCATGGGGTAGGACCCCAGCCAGGGTGAATTGAGCATCTGTGTGCAGGGTGGCAGTGAGGAGCAGTGACATTTGCACTGCTGGTATGAGCACTATTTGCACTGGGGGGAGCAGATTTCTCACTATTGGAGAACAATTTTACAACTTTGGGGGAAAAAATTATGAGAAAAAAAACCCCTAGAATTAACCTTATCATATTGAACTGGAATTAGAGTGTCACCGTGAACTTTTGGGGTGTGTGTTTGTATGCAGATTTGCAAGTGAGAATGAATGTAAGGATGTGTGAACGTGTGTATATATACATGTATGTATATATGTGTATGATTATACTGCTTAACTCTATCCAAGTGGACCTGGAGGACAGTGATGTCCTCATAGCAATGAACATACCTTTCTCCACTAAAAAGAACCAAGGCTTCTTGGAAAAGTGTCTGACTCTAGGGCTAGGGCAGGGAAAAAATGAGCCTGGAACATCTTGCGCCAGAAAGAAAAGAAGGCTCAGAAAATGACACAGGTCTGTTAGAGGGTTCCAAGAGCCAAATTGGAAGGGCTTATTACCCTGACCACATTGGAGACAATTGGAGCAACAAAATAACTAATGATAGTAGCAGATTATAACTCATTGAATAGATAGGAAATTTTGAGTGCACATAAATAGGTGAGGAAAAGAAACGAAACAGTAGAAAGAGTAATGGATTAATGAATGCTAAAAAATAGTGGGCAAAAAATTTGTTGAGAAGAGATTCAGACTGATACTTTTACACCAATGTCCATACTATCACTATTCATAATATCTAACATATGGAAACAACCCCCAAGTGTCCACCATCAGATAAATAAACTGTAGTATATCCATACAATGGAGTATTATTTATTCATGAAAAGGAGTGAAATTCTGATACATGCTACAACATGGATGACCCTTGAAAACATGTAAAGTTAGATAAGCAAGACAAAAAAGGATAAATATTGTGTGATTCCCATTTATATTTGCCTAGAATAGGCAAATTCATAGAGTGTAGCTGGGGCTAATAAGAGGGAGGAATGGGGAGTTTTTATTTAGTGGGTACAGAGTTTCTTTGGGGGATGATGAAAAAGTTCTGGATATGGACAGTGGTAATGGCTGTACAACATTGTGAATGAACTTAATGCCACTGAATTGTGCGTGTAAAAATAGCAAATCTTGGAATGCATATTTTATCACAAAAATATTTTTTAATTTAAAAATTTGCTGAGAAGCAGGATGTATTTAAATAGACTCAAAGTATCCCTCCCCCCCCCCCCCACACACACACAATATTTACTAGTTACCAAAGAGAAAGAGTGTAATTTTAGAGTAGGGAAATCTGGCAAATGCTACCACAACCTAGTGATCAAAGTTAACACAGCATCACTTTTGTGATATTTCTGCCAGAAATGCATAACCTGAGTCATACCACAGGGGTAACATGAGATAAATTCGACTTGAGGGACATTGTGCAAAACAACTGGCTTATTATCTTCAGAAGTGTCAAGGTCATGAAAGCTAAGAAAAGACTGAAGAAATGTTCCAGATTAAAAGAGAACGAAGAATGAAATGTGCTGTATGTCCCTGAAATGAATCCTTTTGCTAGCAAGGACAGTACCAGGACAAAACTTAAATAGGGTCTATGAGTGAGATTATAGCAATGCCAAATGTTAGTTTCCTAATATCTGTGCTGGCGCTGTGGCTATGTAAGAGAATGTCTTTGTTTACAGGAGATACATACTCACTAGGGATGATGGGCATCATGTCCATACTTTCAAATGGTTAAGGGAAAAATGTACTTTGTACTATTCTTGAAACTTTTTTGTCAGTGTGAACTAATTTCAAAATCGTGAAAAAGAAAATAAAAGAACCTAAGTGAAGGTGGCGATTACAGTAGCAGTTAGATCCCAACACAGGGACCAAATTGGAAGGCTAACTGCTAAAGAAATAGGAAACATCCTCTATTCAATAGATTACAGACATTCTCTCAAACTCAGGTGTTTCAAGTAGATACTTTGAAGATAATACGAGTAAACCATCTATCAGTTATAATATACAAAAGTGGGAAAATCAGCTTCTAGGCAGGGACCTTGTAATTTTGGGTTTAGAATGAAAACAAAGGAAATGACTGAATTGAATGTAAGATTAGTTGCAGGATGAGGTCATTTTATTTTGAAAGATTCATGTGTTTCAATGTCTGCCTCTTATAGGTGATGCTGAACAGGAACTTGGTCCCCCTCCATCTGTAGATGAGGCAGCAAACACACTCATGACTCGTCTGGGTTTCCTCCTCGGAGAGAAAGTCTCGGAAGTTCAGCCAGGTGACCAATACAGCATGGAAGTACAGGATGAAAATCAGGTAAACCTCTTGCTATCACCTGTGAAACATGGGATAAATCAGTCTGTTATACTAGGGAAAATGTTGCAGGGTGTATGCATATGTGTATGTTCTGAGAAGAAGAATCCCAATTTTTGAAAGGCTTTTGAGGCCTGATGACATAGCTTGATTTTCCATAATCACTGTATTTCTTTACTTTATGAAACATCTTTTAGTTACATTCATAGGTTTAAAAAGCCACTTGGTTTTGATTCATTTGTGGAATGAATGAGGAAATAAATAAGTGTGTAAGCCAAGAAAGAGAATTGACATATGGAGAGTATGACACCCAGAAATATAAAGTATACTTCGTTTTCAGGTACATGTGGATTATTTACCAAGTTGACAATGTGCTGAACAGGTCTCCGCAAATTTGAGAAGATTCTAATTATTGTGATCGTAGTAGAATTAATCAATTACAGAATGATAACCTTGAAAATGATAGCTAAAAGATAATTTAGAAAATCCCCCAGATGTTTGGCTTTTAATATACTTCTAATATACTTTCAAAGAAGAAATCACAAGAACTTAGAAAATATTTTAAACTGAAAAAATAATATAACAAAACTTATATTTTTACATGTTTGTAGTATATAAAACTTGTAATTAAAGATGTGCTCAAAAAGAAATTTTAGTTTTGAATACATATATTAGAAAAGAGAAAATCTAAAAAATTAATGATCTAACTATTCATGTCAGAAAGTTTAAAAATATTAGCAATTTTTTCTTTTGGCTATTTTTTAGTTTAAATGTCGCAAAGAAAATACTAGACTTGGATTCATTTGTAGGGTCTTAATCTTTAAAATGTATGCTCTATAGGGGACCCCTGGGTGGCTCAGTCAGTTAGGTGTCCAACTTCAGCTCAGGTCGTGATCTCATGGTTCATGGGTTCGAGCCCTGCATCGGGCTCTGTGCTAACAACTCAGAGCTGGTAGCCTGCTCCAGATTCTGTGTCTCCCTCTCTCTCTGCCCCTCACCCGCTCGTGCTCTGTCTCTCTTTCAAAAATAAATATTAAAAAAAAATTTTTAAATGTATGTCCTATAGTGAATCAGTTTATTCTAGAAGATGGTAAATTAATTTCATCTTGTATATTCTTAACAAATATGTGTGAAGATTCTATGCTATATGTTAGTTTTGTCATAAAATAATAGTTTTCAAGGATTATTTGGATCATGTGGATCATGTTCAGGTGTTCCAGGGCTCTCTTCTCAGACTTCTCTCTTTTTTTCCTCATTCCCTAGGTCATTGGTTTTGCTGGAGGCACTTTCTAATCACCTGGGCAGTTTTTATAAAATTCAGATTCCTGGAGCGTCTAATCTTATTGAAGCGCCTCCATTCTTTTGTTTGTTTGTTTAATATTGTCTTAAATCCTGAATTGCCTCTAGCCCTGCCTTTCCCCTTGACTCCAGTGTATTTCCAGCTGCCTGTACCTTTTCTATCTGTGTGTCCAACATACATCTCAAATTTAACATGTCAAAAACTGACTTGCATTTTTCGCAGAGCCTGCTCCTTCTGCAGAGATCTGACTGAGAGAACACAATGGAAAAACCATTCTCAGCCTGGAGAAGGGTTAATGTTGTCTTTCTGTGCCTAGAAGAGATTTCTATATCTCATTAACTAGCCTCCTTAAGTAAATATAAAGCCTGCCTTTTAATTCATAAGCCATGAGCAAATTACCACTTTCTAAATGGCTTGATCTTTAAGCTTCGCTTTTACAGTTAAAGCTTTTAAAACATACATTCTGTGATATAAGCTTCATTTTGTAGAAAGCAACTTGTAGTAAAAATAATAGATGTCATTTGGGCTTAACCTCCACATTGGCTATATTATGTGTATAATACAGTTTCCTCTCTTAAAGAACAGACTGAGAATCTTATCTAAAAATGGAAATGAGTTGCTATGGAAGTAATAGAGTCATACCAAAATGAAACTTTTTCAATATGGAATGACTGTAGATATATTTAATGTAAAAAAAAAAATCCTAGTATAGTTCATTTCATCTACCCACATATTTTTTAAACTGAGGATTGAGGAGGTTAAAAATTCGCCATGTCAGTTTCTAACTGAGGAGGATTCTAATTCAGTACGTCTGGGGTGTGGGGCTCTGTGTCTGTCAGTTTTGTTGGGGAGCTTGTCCTTTTATATTCCACAGGTGATTCTTCTGCATGCCCAGTTAAAAATCATTGCTCTGGTAGGCCAACATCATTTTATAAAAACAGAGGAGATTACAAAGAAATTGAAACTCCTCCCTCCTCTGAAGAAAAATTACAGAGTAGAAGAGAAATGACATAGATCTGAGGAGTTATTGTATTACTAACAAAAATCAGTTCCTAGTATTTAATATGATTGAAAAGATTTGCTTGGTTGCAAGGTTCTGCGAAGTGTCACTTGTGCTTTAAGTTGAATGTATCTTTTGTGATCTGGTTATAGCATTTAAATTAAAAACAAAACCTGGATTCAACACATGTGATTAAATACCAGGGATTGTATCTAAAACTCATTTTAGGGTGACTAAAAAGAGCCTTAATCTTCTCACATCTAGTGATCAACACATTTTCCAGTCAAGTTGCTAAATGTAAACCCTCAGTTTTAGTGGAGAGGATATGAATAGTGACTGTATAGGTAAAGAAGGTGAAAGGCTTCTTTTAAATTTAACATTTAAAGGGGCGCCTGGGTGGCACAGTCGGTTGAGCGTCCGACTTCAGCTCAGGTCATGATCTCACAGTTTGTGAGTTCGAGCCCTGCGTCAGGCTCTGTGCTGACAGCTCGGAGCCTGGAGCCTACTTCGGATTCTGTGTCTCCCTCTCTCTCTACCCCTCCCCTGCTCATACTCTGTCTCTCTCTATCAAAAATGAATAAACTTAAAAAAATTAAAAAAAAAAATAAATTTAACATTTTAAGATGTCAAATTTGTCATTAGTGTTCCTTCAGGTAATTTTTTCATTGATCACTAACCATTTTTAAAAGGATAGAATTTTTTAGTGTTTGAAAAAATAGATACTTTTATTCATTATTTTGGTGATTTATTTGGGTAGAGAGAGCTAAAGAAAAGTGCATGTCATTAAATTGTGTAAGCCAGGATATATTACCACCAGTCTTTTTCGTGATTATTCACTCCTTCCTGTCAAAAAACTTTAAAATGAGGTAACCTCAGATATAAGTATCATTCAAGATACAAAGCAATTTCAGTCTGTAATCGGTTTCTACAGAGAAATTATTTAGTTTTGTTTTAAATGAACATTGATTGATTTTTTAGATAGACTTTCAGAATAAGGCATTTTCTCTGCATTCAATCCAAAGAAGAGTATTAACAAGACTAAGTTCTAAGCCTTCAGAATAGTCTTATTGATAAGAAATAGCAAGGACAACTTGTGCTTAATTAAAAATTCCTTTATCAATTCATGGCAGTGATAAAGAATACTTGTCACTAGAAATTTCTGAGGCAGGAAAACTGGCCACAGTCTCTGCTTGTGTTAAATTTACCCAGTTTCACCTTAATTGTACAAGGCAGAATCTCTTATTCTGGAGGGCAAAAAAACAACTAGTACTGAGTAGATGTAAAAGCTATATATGTACATTTTCTTCTTTTTCGCATCAAAGCATATGTTTTGCCTAAGATATATTTTACATCAGCACCCGATCAGTTTATCTTTTTTATTTTTCATTCCAATTTTTCAGACTTCAGCAATCACGCAGCGGATAAGTCCCTGTTCCACCTTGACTAGTAGCACTGCCTCTCCACCAGCCAGTAGCCCCTGCTCCACCCTCCCGCCAGTCAGTACAAATGCAACTGCCAAGGACTGCAGCTATGGGGCTGTTACTAGTCCAACCTCTACCCTTGAAAGCAGAGATAGCGGCATCATTGGTGAGTTGGTTTTTATATTAATCATTTTGTGGGGGTTTTTTTCTTTTTAAAATAATACACAAGCTTAAGGTTTTCAAAAATAATGCTTTTGAGTTGTTGAGATGTATATATAACGTATATATATATATATATATATATATTCAGATGTATATATAATGTGTGTGTGTATATACATATATATATATGTATATATGTACATATAAAGGTTTGTCTACTTCTTCCTGTAGATTCATCTATCTCCCAACAGAAGTGGTTCAGAAAATGTTCATTCCTCACTGAACTTGTAGAGTTTCATGGAGGTTCTCAGTTCTGCTTATTGTATACTTATTAAGGGGAGTCAGTCAAATGGAAATTAGTGAAGTTTTGGGAAATGAGGATCTGAAGAAAGGAAACGTACAGAGAAGAAACCAGGAGTGAGCACAGAATCTTAGGGCACATTCAAATTGAGCAGGAAATTAGAGGTGGGAGAATGAGCCAGTGGATAGGAGTAGTCAGACAAATAGAAGAATTGGGACAGTATAATGTTACCAAAGTCAAAGAAGATAAAAGGTTCAGAGAAGGGAAGAGGAGAGGCTGGTCAACAAATGACAACAGCTGAAAAAGCCAGGCATACTGGGATCAGTTAAGGAATAAAGAAAATATTTCTTCCTCATTTGGCTTCCTTCTAAAGGTTATCAAATCACACTAGATAGTATAGCAGATATTAATGCCATGGCAACTAAATATATCTCTATTATTTAAATGCATATATATCAACATGTGAATTTATTCCTTTAAAATAAGTATTGAGTAGATAAAAAGAATATTTTTTTTTTAATTTTTTTTTTTCAACGTTTATTTTTGGGACAGAGAGAGACAGAGCATGAACGGGGGAGGGGCAGAGAGAGAGGGAGACACAGAATCGGAAACAGGCTCCAGGCTCCGAGCCATCAGCCCAGAGCCCGACGCGGGGCTCGAACTCACGGACCGCGAGATCGTGACCTGGCTGAGGTCGGACGCTTAACCGACTGCGCCACCCAGGCGCCCCTAAAAAGAATATTTTTACAGCAAAGTTGCAGGATACAAAATCAACACACAAGAACCAGTTGCATTTCTTCTATATGCTAACCATGAACAATTAAAAAAGAAAATTAAGAAAACAATTCCATTACAATAGCATGAAAAAAGAATTTTAAAACGTGGGAATAAGTTTAACCAAGTGTACACTAAACAGAAAATACTGCAAAGAAATTTTAAAAGATTTAAGTAAATGAAAATATAATCTGTGTTCATAGACTAGAAGATTTAATATTGTTAAAGTGATAATATATCTCAAGATTTCTACAGATTATTGAAGTTACTGTCATAATTCCAACAAAGTTTTTGCAGAAATAGAAACACCCATCCTAAAATTCATGTGGAATCTCAGAGGACTCTGACTCAGAGGACTCAAAGCAGACTTGAAAATGGAGAACAAAATTGGAGGACTCCATTTCTTGATTTCAAAATTTATTACAAAGCTTCTTAAAGGCAGGATTCGTGTCTTACAGTTTTTATATATCCTCGTGACTTAGCATAATAGTTTCTAATTTGTGAGTTATTTATATAAGTCTTTATGAAGATATAGTCATTAAGTAACTAAATATTTTAACAAAATAAAATAGAGAAATAAAATGTAGAAGAGTAGCCTCTTTTATAACCTCTGAAATAGTTTGTGAAAGATTGGTATTATCCTCTCCTTGTATATTTAGCAGGACTTGCCATTAAAATAATCTGGACCAGGTGCCTGGGTGGCTCAGTTTGTTAAGTGTCTGACTCTTGGTTTTGGCTCAGGTCATGATCTCACAGTTAGTGAGTTGGACCCCCTGCTTGGGGGTCAGCCTGCCTCTCTCTCTCTCTCTCTCTCTCTCTCTCTCTCTCTGTCTCTCTCAAAATAAATAAATAAACTTAAAAAAGATAATCTGGACCTGATGTTCATGTAGATTTTTTTTAATTACTACTCCACTGTATTTAATACTCTAGGACTTTCTAAGTTTTCTCTTTCTTCTTGAATCAGTTTTCCTTAGCTATGGTTTTTTTCTTTTTCAAATTTATTGGTATAAAGTTGCCCAAAATATTCACTACCTACCCAAGAACCCAAGCTGAAAAGCTGAGAGGAGTCCTTGTCATTTCTCTGCCCCCACCCTAAATTTCTTATCCCTGAATTTTATTTTCATCTTTTCTAGTATGCTTTGGTAGTCCCCATTATCTCAGACTTAGAGTAATACAAACCTGAGTATTGTCTCTGCTTTTCATTTTGTCCTTTCCAAGTCTGTTTTTCACACAACCACCAAAGTGAATTAACCAAGAAGCAGTTACTCCTTTGGTTGTATTACCTATAAGATGAACTATCTAAAAATCAAATTTGATCATATCACTCCTTTCACTGCCATTTACCTATAAAATAAAGCCTATAGGGGCGCCTGGGTGGCGCAGTCGGTTAAGCGTCCGACTTCAGCCAGGTCACGATCTCGCGGTCCGTGAGTTCGAGCCCCGCGTCGGGCTCTGGGCTGATGGCTCGGAGCCTGGAGCCTGTTTCCGATTCTGTGTCTCCCTCTCTCTCTCTGCCCCTCCCCCGTTCATGCTCTGTCTCTCTCTGTCCCAAAAGTAAATAAACGTTGAAAAAAAAATTTAAAAAAATAAATAAATAAATAAATAAAATAAAATAAAATAAAATAAAGCCTAGACTTTCTTGATCTGACCACGGCCAATTTCTTCAGCTTTCTCTAGCCTTGTGTATATTGTTCTAACAGCATTAGACTTTATTGTTACTTGACGATTCGTTTTTCCATGACCATTCTGCCTGTAGTCTCCTCTCTCTTACATTGGAATGACTTCTATGGACTTTTTAAGATTTGGCTAGGTATTCTGTCACTACCACTACCACCACCTGTCTTCAATTCTCCACTCCAACTCTTATCCAATCCATATGATTACTCCCTGTTCCCTGTAATACCTGAGCAGATACATATCATGACATGTAATGTGTGGTATTAGAATTACTTTTTGAACCTGCTTCCCACTATTAAACTGTTAATTTCTCGTTAGCAGAAACTTTGCCTTACTGATCTGTATCTGTAGCACCTAGTCCAGTAACTGGCCTGTGGTAGCATAGTAGGTACTCAAGTAAATGTTTACAAATGAAAGGGGAGCTAAAGGGTAGAAGGGAAGAGGACAAAGGACTAACCTAGCAATTTGCATCATTTTTTTTTTGGCAGTGATTAGAATGACCATTAGGTACAAGATTACGTATTGATTTATTAGGTTTTGAATAAATAGTAGGGATTAGAATTCTCTGTCGACCAATTTTATTCTCTTAAATTCTCTTAATGATTAATTTTAGCAAAATAATTTTTATAATCCCTAGGCAAGCTTCTTCTTGGGTTCTTCTCTTGATATTATTAGAGTGTCTATCACTGCATATCATCTATATTACCATACATAAAAAATACCTTTAGAATTGTGTTCAGCCAAGCAGAAGGGACGGTGCTGACAGATCAGACCAAATCTATTCACAAGTAGTTACCTTTCAAAGGGGGAAACTTAACACGTCAGTGAATGTTCAGATTACATGTTCTTATGTGCTGAAAATTAAAAATGGAATCCTGCTTTGACTTATAGCAGGAATGTTCCTCTGCTTTTTCTTTCTGCTAAATTTTCAAAATTGAATTCCTTGTACCATAAGTGCTTTTGTAGATAATAGATCTAATTTAAAGAACAATGAAATACCATTCTTTAATGTATATAAATACTGAAACAGATTGGCTTGTAAAATTACGAGAGAAGAATGAGAAGAATATCTGGTCATAAAATTACTTCAACTGTAGAATAGTTACCAAATTATATATAAGCAGTTCATGTTGAGAAATGATTTGTTTCCCTTTCATTTTTATTTTTCTAAATGCAATTTGAGTTGGAAGAAACTTTATTATGGCATAAGTAATAATAGTGAAAGATACACTGTTATTACCTTGGAAATCTCAAGACTTACCTACCTAAACTGTTAAATATGCTTTAGGTATTTCCGCCTCTGATTATACAAGCGTCCACTTCTCTGAATTACATATTGCTTACATTATTTCAAGCAAAAACTTCTAAGATGGCCTATTGTTTATTCATGTTCCATATTTAAATCCTGCCCTATCAGCAAAAAGGCACAAAAGTTATTAAATGTATTGATTTATCCATTTTAAATTCCTTTATAGGTAAGTTCAGTATGATCCTTTTTAACGCACTACATTTTCCACTTAAAGCTATCAGAATTTTTAGCCATTCATGTGCCTGAATGTATCACTTGTACAACATGCCAAAATATGTAGAATCCTAGTAACGAGAATTGGAACACCAGAAATGCCGACTTCCTGGGTTTTTTAAGTATTCTAAATGTAAAAAGTTCCTTTCTAGGGTTCTAAAAGGTTTTAAATAACTGTGACTTATTTGATTCTATGTAGTTGGATTCACCACAGACTAAGTTAATTTCTACCACAGAAAGCATTCTCTGTTTCAATCATAGCTTCCCTCCCCAAATTCACAACCCTTTCTAAATATGTGGTGAAATACCACCAACACAATTGTGTATTTGTATAGTAATTTTATGACTCTCTTTTTTTATTTTATTGGTATGACTCTATATAATTGTCTTATATATGTGTCCAGTTGAGATACCACTAATGACATATAATCACCTATCAGCTGTCTACCTACACATACACACACACACACACACACACACACACACACACACACACCTTAAAGGAAAAATCTTGATAAGTGTAACCTTTGTGAGATATAATATTTCTCTCCTATTCCTTTTTCATGTTAAGTTTTAATAATGGTCCTTTTGGGTGTGGTTTTTTAGCAAAATGAATTTAAGCATGGATCCATTTTGTTTCTCCTTTTGTTTATCTGGAGGTCCTAGTTCTTTCCAACATGGTATAATTCTTGAATTTCTTTTCATCAAATCTCAGAATTTTTTAAGTCCTGATTTTATTCCCAAATTTGGTCTTCTGTCCTATAGCCTTGTATCATTTAACACGTACGAAGATGGAGGTTCTGTGACTATGCCCATTGTTTGTGATTATGTTTTCCAAATGTTTCACATTAGTAACTAAAAAGCAAAATAAGAAGCTCCTAATAAAAGTAATAGTAATATATAATCCAGTAGGATGTTGTATATTCTTTATTTGATTCAAACTATCACATTTTGAAAGTCATACTTCCCAGAGTGAAGGGGTTAAGGGGATGGGCAAAATTAGTAAAGGGGAGTGGGAGATACAGGCTTCCACTTACAGAATGAATAAGTCCTGGGGATAAAAGGCACAGCATAGAAAATACAGTCAATGATATTGTACTAGCATTATATGGTGACAGGTGGTAGCTACACTTGTGAGCATAGCATCACCTATAGACATGTTGAATCGCTATGCTGTGCACCTGAAACTAACGTAATATTGATTTGTCAACTGTATTAAAATTAAAATTAAAATTAAAATTAAATTTACCCTCCTGGGTCACAGACTGAACATTAGATAATTTGAGTTATTTTTTCATGTTTTCTCCAACCTGTTTTCAGAAATGTGTAGGTTTATTTTTACTACTGAGTTTTTCTATTTATTGTACTAGTGACTCCGTCATCCTTCCCACCTCTCTAACACTAAGTAAATTTTAGTAGCTGTAATGTGGCATGTTTGTTAAAGAAGTCTGGACACTGCTTATTCAACTGATCAAGAAGACCTAGTAAAGCATTTCTCTTGCATATTAACCTAAGTAATGTAATAATAACCAGCATTTATTGAGTACAATGAACCAAGTACCATTATTTAATCTTAATAATGGTCTCATATGAAAATAGTTGTAAAGATTTCACAGGATCATACAACTGAAAGGATGCAGAAAACTCCACAAAGAATGCTTACAAAAGCTTTTAATAAAGATACAAAATAGCAGGTAAAAGAGAATGCAAGCAAGCCCAGAGGCCCCTAGACACTTGCAAGTGCAGCTCTCCAGGTTCTTTCTTAAATAGAATATGCTCTGTCTCCAGAGTGTCAAGGACCAAGATTTGTAAAAGGAATTGTGGTTTCAAGAGAGCTCCCCAAAAGTTTACAGTGAAGATTTTTATGCCCCTCTGGTCATATAGCCAAGTCAGATTGTCTAACTAAGTCCTCCAGGTGTAAATTGTCAGTAAGCAACTATTTCTGGGTACTACAGGAGAAGCTTAAAACTTTAAGCAGCAAATTACAAATCATGAGTTATCCCAGTTGACCTTATCTTGGTTGAGAATCAGTACTAGACTTCCAGGCAACCCCAAAGATAAGCGTAGGACTGGCCCAGTCTAGTTGTAAAATAATTCTGTCTTATATAATAGTGTAATAATCTTTCTTAGAATTGGAAAACTGAGATTCAAAAATAATTGGTCTCAGGTCACATAGATAGTAAGAGGCAAAGCTGAGATTCAAGTTCAGATGTGTATGACTTCAAAACCCATGGTCCTGATTATTACAGAAGAGTTCATAGTTCTAAAAACTTTGTGTGTCAGTACAGATGATCTAAAACTATTACATGGCATTAAAAATTTAGTCTATGTCAACAAAAGTAGAGTAGTGAATCAAGATAAAAATTAGTCCTATTAGTTTAAAAGTATTATTATAGAAGATGGACAAACCAATTTTATTTTATATATGTGTGTGTGTGTGTGTGTGTGTGTGTGTGTGTGTGTATTAAAAAAATTACTTAGTGTAGCTGGCACACAATGTTACATTAATTTCAGACAAACAATAATACAGTGATTCAACATTTGTATCCCTTATACTGTTCTCACCACAATATAGCTACCATCTGTCACCATACAACCCTATTACAATGTGATTGACTATATTCCCTATGCTGTGCCTTTCATACCCGTGACTTATTCAGTCCATAACTGGAATCCTGTACCTCCTTCTCCCCTTTTCCCATTTTTCCCATCCCCTTTCCCCTTTCCCTCTGGCAATCATCAGTTTGTTCTCTGTATTTATAGGTCTGATTCTGCTTTTTGTTTGCAAACAATCCAATTTTAAAACATGGAAAAGACATTAGATAGACATTTCCCCAAACAAGATACGTGAATGCCTAATAAGCACAGAAAAAGGTGCTGAATATCATCAGTCATTAGAGAAGGGCAAATTAAAACCACAGTGGGACACAACTTGACACCTTCCAGAATGGCTGTTACAAAAAAAGGATCCAAGTGTTGACAAAGATGTGGAAAAATGAGAACTTTCACGTATTACCCTTATGTATTACTTTATGTTTATGAAGTAAACATAAACTTACCATACAATCTAGCAATTCCGCTCTTAGGAATGGAGCCAAGAGAAATGAAAACATGTCCAAGGAAAGAAGCATTATTCATAATAGCCCCAAACTGGAAACAATCTAAATATCCATCAATTGGTAAATAGATATACAAAATGTGGAATGTCCATACAGTGGAATACTGTTTCGGCTATAAAGTGCAAGAAATTAATAAATGCTACAGAATGAAATGACCTCAAACATAAAGACTACATATTGTATTATTCTGTTTATATGAAATTCCAGAAAAGGCAAATTTATAGACAGCACATCAGGAGTTGCCTAGTATTGGGATGAGAACAGAACTTAACTGCAAACAGGCACAAAGGACCTTCTAGGGGTTATAGAAACATTCTAAAACTGAATTGTAGTGATGATTGCACTTATCTGTAAATTTACTAAAAACCATTGAACTGTATGTACATTTACAGTGGGTACATTTTATGGTATGTAAATTATACCTTAGTAAAACTGGTTTAAAATATATAGCATTGATTTTATTCACAAAAAGTCTATGTATCACCCTTTGATTCCTTCTTCCTCACACTAACTCTTTCTGGCCTATGTGGCAATAAAAACAGACATGTCACAGATGCAGTTTTTCATATTGAGGTAGTGATTTTTTTCCTATATCAAAGCAAGAAAATGGAGAAGGTCTCAGAAAAATCTCTTTAGTTACTTGAGACTCAGTACTCTCTATCCGTTGTTCCACTTGGTCATATTAGAAATAAATGATAGATTAGGGAAACAAATAGGTATAGTTTTCATTGAAGAACCATGTCTTCCTTTCCAGTCCCGTTCATAGAAACTTTGCACATGGGAGTGCTTAATTCGTCTAGGCCAGCTTGTCTGGCACAAAGACTGCATGCATGGGCTTTGGACTTTTGAACCTTTAGTAATCACATGCACGAAAATATTACTGCATTCTTGATGCTTCAGTCACCTTGATGACCTTAAATCATATAAAGTCTCACCATAAAGGAATGGTTAAGTAAAATAGGATGCACCCATAAAGTTGAATAATACACAGACATTAGCCTGTTGTTATTAAAAATAGATTTCATTTTTTGGCTCTTTATTTTTCTGTATATGGCCTCTTTTGCCTGGAACTGTCCTCGTTCTCAGATTAAGGATTTAGGACCTATCTTGTTCCCATATTCTGCACATATTAGTTATTAGTAAAAATTTATTGGATAGGTGGGTGAATGGAATTAACCAGAAGTTACCAAGTTCATGAAAAGCATCAATGAAGCAAAAATGCACAAAATTCCTAAATGGGAAGTTACCCAGAAAATTTTATTTCTGGTATTTTATATGAAATGTCTGTTTTTACTTTCTGTGCCCCAATAATCCTAGACCATGCATTCTAGACCATTTATTCATCCTTTTGACAAATATTTATTGAGCATATACTGTGTGCCAGGGACTAGGTACATTTCTATCTAGTGAAAAAAGGCAAGAAATACCTGAGGCTTCATAGTTGAAAATGGGTGAACTGTGTAATAATAGGTTATGCAAATAGTACAATAGTCATAGTTTTCTTCTCACACTGGGAAAACTAGATGTTTTGCTTGTCTTTACTTTTAAATACCTTGACCATAAAAGCCCTCCCTCATTATAAAATTTAGCATTTATTTTTTTTAATTTATTTAATTTTTATATCAAACTGGATTTTATTACTTAATTTATTTTTACTTATAAATTTATTTTTACTTATAATTTATATGAAATTTATTGTCAAATTGGTTTCCATACTTTAGCATTTAAGTAATAAAGTAGGGCCCATAGGCCACATTTAAGTAATAAAGTAGGGTCCATAGGCCACTGAACAATACCACCTTAGTGCTACAAACTCAAAGTTTCTCAAATCTTTCCACCACCGATCAGGTCTTCCATAATTTTTGTTGGTAGATCTCATAGTTTTGAAAAAATGTTCAGCATCCCTCTATTCATTATTTAGTAGTTTCTCATTTTTAATTTATCAAACATGTATCTCTGCCAAAGCTTCTGCTTAAATGAGAATAACTACTGTTGTCACCCTTGATAGAATCCTCGCTATGTTTACAGAAGTTTGACAGTGTAACTAGTTAACAGTAAGCATATTATTTATAAATTATTTGAAATACTGAAAATAGTGAACCCCATTGCTACTTTCTCACACCTGTAAACCATGTGCTCATGGTTTATCTGGAGAAAAGGGGTTTATACCAGGCTGCGACCACACAGATACAGGTATATCTTAGCCAAATCTGGGACTTAATAATAAAAACATCTGCTGGACACACACACACACACAAAAAAAAAAAAAAAAACATAAAAGGTAAGGGGTTAAATAACAGGCATTTTACATATAGACAAATCCTCTGGGAAACAAGAGTTTCCATTCTCTGCCTTTCAGCATACTGACCCTAGCAGCTGTGTGAACTCCAAGCTTCTTGCAAAGAATTACAAAGGTAGCTGAATCACCATATCTTTACACCAAATGAAATTATATTTCAGTCAAATTTTACTGAAAATAATAGTTTAAATATATTTTAAATTAATGAGACAGTTTTCAGAAGTTAGGATAAGAAGCATACATCCACTTTAAAAGAACACAGAGGTACATACACACATATTATAAGTATGCTATCACTGAACGCATTTAGAAATTATAATTATACAATAATGCCATGGAATCCATAATAATCTCATTGGGGAAGGTGCAATATTATGTTTGGTGGCAAAATGGTTAGGAACTATTGGGCTGTTTATGACTGGAAGTCTGAATATATGAAATTAATTTTTAATTAAAGTGAGTAGTTTAGATTAGATACCAAAATAATGTAATAACTTAATATGACTTGAACATTGGCTTTTTTAAACGTTTATTTATTTCTTTTGAGAGAGAGAGAGAGAGAGAGAGAGAGAGAGAGAGAGAGAGAGAGGAGAAGGTGCAGAGAGAGAGAAGGGAGAGAATCCCAAGCAGGCTTTGTGCTGTTAGCACAGAGCCCTATGCAGGGGCTCAAACCCATGGAACTGTGAGATCATGACCTGAGCCAAAATCACGAGTCGGATTCTTAACCAACTAAGCCACCCAGATGCCCCCTTTGGATTAGCTACAAGAATATGTGGCCCATAGTTTCCAACATTTTCATCAGTGAGACTTCCTTAGCACAGATTCCTCAGAGCCTGAGACCAAAGGTTACGTGCTAACACTATATTAAGGGAGTATAAACCAAGGAAACAAGTGAATGAAAGGGGAGTAAGGCAAAGAAGAAACAAATATAAGAAAAGGAATTACAGAGCTGGCAGAGGTGATTGCTTTATTCAACTGAAATCTTCAGAGAGACCATACAATTCCTAATTATGGAAGGGGGAATTACAAGGTGCTATTACTGCTAGTTCCTGTCTCACATTGGTGTGTTAGCCCTACTAGGGCATTGTTTCCCCTACTTTACTATTGCACAAATCCAGTTGCCCTACTGCATCTCATGTCTCAGCAACAACCAGGAAGTCCAGGGACAGAGGAGAGAGTCTATACAGCATTACACAAGACATTGATTGACTTGTGCTCATGATTATCATAAATGACTAGCAGTAGCCACTATAGCCAACCCTTCAGTCTGAAGCAGGATGTTAATAACAGGGACCCAGCTCCAACCCATGGGAATAGTTCACACCATCACTAGAGCCAGTGTAGCTAGACAGTGGCAGGTAAGTATATCTAGAGTGGCAAATCCGTAAAGTTCAACCCTTACACCACATAGATCCAGTAATACTCTCTTTGGCATCTGTTCTCACCTGGGAACACGATACTGTGAAACTCTGAATTCTTTTCTGAGAGGAGAGATCTAAATCCAATTCTTCAAGAAGATGACCAGTACAGTCTCCCAAAAAGACTTAGAAAGGGTTAGTAAATGAAGAGTAAGTCCCTGCTGCTCCTGCCGGTCCTGGATTCCATAATGTATGCTCCTTATCTCCCTCCTTCACCCATTTCAGAGCAAAGAATATCAAAATAGATTTCAGAACAAACAATGATTACCTATCAAGGAAGGTCATTTCATAATGATAAATGGATCGTTTTGTCAGGAAGAAGTAACAGTCCTAAATGTTTATGCACCAAATAACAAAGCTTCAAAGTGGCAGAAATCCGCAAATGTAGAGATTTTAACTCATCTCTCAGTGGTTGAAAGAACAATTAGGAAATCCATTAGCATGTAGATGACTTTAAACAGTTCCATTAACCAACTTGACTTAATTATTTTTTATACGACAGTCCGCTTAACAATAGCATAGTTCCGATTCTTTTTAGGTATACACAGAAGATTCACCAAGACACCAATATTCTGGTCCATAAAACAAGTCTCAGTAAATTTAAATGGACACAAACCATTACAGTATTCTCTGACCACAATGTGTTTACACTGGAAACCAGTAATAGAAAAATATCCAGAGGAGTGCCTGGGTGGCTCAGTCAGTTGGGTCTCCAACTGTTGGTTTTAGCTTGGGTCATGATCTCACAGTTCTTGGGATTGAGCCCCTCATCAGGCTCCATGCTATCAGCACAGATACTCTCTCTTTCCTCTCTGTCTTTCCTCTCTCTCTGCCTCTTCCCCCCATTCGTGTGTACTCTCTCTCTCTCTCAAAATAAATGTATAAACACTAAAGAGAGAGAGAGAGAGAGAGAGAGAGAGAGAAAAGGGGCACCTGGGTGGCACAGTCGGTTAAGCATCCAACATTAGCTCAGGTCATGATCTCCCAATTCATGGGTTCGAGCCCTGCATCAGGCTCTTTGTGCATAGCCTGGAGCCTGCTTCAGATTCTGCCTCCCTCTCTCTCTACCCTTCCCTGCTCACTCTCTCTCACTCTCTCAAAAATAAATGTTAAAAAAAATTTTTTTAAAGAAAAATATCAGGAAATTTCACAAATGCTTAGAAATTAAGCAACATATTTCTAAATAATATTTGGGTCAAAAAAAAATCACATTGGAGGGGCGCCTGGATGACTCAGTCAGTTAAGAGTCGACTTTGGCTCAGGTCATGATCTCGCAGTTTGTGGGTTCGAGCCCTGCATCAGTCTCTGTGCTGACAGCTCAGAGCCTGGAGCTGCTTCAGATTCTGTGTCTCCCTGTCTCTCTGCCCCTCCCCCACTCATGCTCTGACTGTCTCTCTCAAAAATAAATAATAAAACATTTAAAAAAATTTTTTTTAATCACATTGGAATTTAGAAATATTTTTAATTGAAAAATAGTGAAAACAAAACCTCAAAATTTTTAGAATGCAGCTAAACAAGTGCCTAGAAGGAAATTTATAGCATTAGATGCTTATTTTAGAAAAGAGAAATTTATTCCATTAGTGAACTAAACTTCTTAAGAAACAGCAACACCAAAAAAAAGAAATTCAAATCAAAGTAAGCAAAGTAGGAAATAATAAAGAGCAGAAATCAATAAAATAGGAATAGAGAAAATTAATGAAACTGAAAGCTGGTTCTTTGAGAAAATCACATTAATAACCCCCTAGCCATATTAACCAGGAGAAAAAGAAGATACAAATTGCCAAAATCAGGAATGCGAGAGTCTATCATTATAGACCCACAGACATTAAAAGGATAAGGGAATGTCATGAGCAACTTTATGCCAATAAATCTGACAGTTTACATGACATGGACAAATTCCTTGAAATAACAAATGACCAGAGCTCATTCGAGAAGAAAGAGATAACTTGAATAACTTCATAGCTGTTAAATATAAATTGAATTTGTTGTTTAACACTTTCCTGCAAGGGAAAGATGCCCTGGCAGGTAAATTCTATCAAATACTTAAGGAAGAAATTATACCATTTCTACACAAACTGCTCCAAGAAGTTGAAGTGAAAGGAACACTTTATGAGGCCAATGTTACCTCCACACCAAACCAGACAAAGACATTACATAAAAAGTAAACTACAGACCAGCATGTGTCATGAACAAGATATGAAAGTCCTTAACAAAATTCTAACAAATTGAGTCCAACCTTATATAAAAGATAACAGGGACAATATATTAAAAAGGACCTGTCATGACTAGGCAGGGATGGGGAGCATTGTCATCTGTCAGAAGTGTAACGATGACTGCCCTCTCTGATGGAGTTGACAGGGAGATATTGCCATGGAACTGGGCTCTCTTGGTATCAGTGAAGATACCAAGGCCACTTGGCAGCACTTAATTCTCAGATGTATTATTGTAAAGAGCAAAAAGGCTGGAAGGCAACCATTTGTTAGCTCATCTTTTACCTTTGTTACTACAAAATCCAGAACTCCCATTTAAATTTCCACAGAGAAAACCTCACAAAGAGGCACCATGGAAATTACCTTAAAAACTTAGGTCTCTTCTTTTAATAATAGGTACATTGAAGATGTAAGAAGAGAATATGAACTAACATTAAAAATTCTCCACGGATGGGGCACCTGGGTGGCTCAGTTGGTTGAGCATTCAGCTCTTGATTTTGGCTCAAGTCATGATCTTATAGTTTGTGAGATTGAGCCCCCATAGCGCTGACAGCGTGGAGCCTGCTTGGGATTCTGTCTCACTCTCTCTCTACCCTTCCCCTGCTCACTCTCTCTCTCTCAAAAATAAACACTTTTTAAAAATAAATAAAAATAAAAAAATTCTCCTAGAATGACCTGTTTTATTCTTATAATTATTGCTAAGATTTTTATAATCTAGATTTTATTGTTGTTAACCATTGCATTTCAAGGCTTAATGAAAATGTTTCTAAGTCCTGTTTATAATTAATGGTAAGACTAGATAAAATTCTAGATTTTTGTTTTTGTTTGATTTCATTAAGGGACATCTAGGGTTAGAGCTACAGAGGGTAGCTGTACAAGAAAGCCCTGTACTGTTTCCTTATTTGGACAGATTATTTCTCCTATGTTAGCATCTACTTAAGACCTCTTATTTTTTTCTAATTCATTATTACATGTGAAAGGAAATAAATTTAAATGAGGGAGAGGAAAATGTGGGATAAAAAGAGTATAAAGATCTTTTTGAGAACTGTGGGGCTTTCCAGCAATCCATGAAAATTCTTTAAATTCCCTTTTTGATGAAATTCTGAAATTTTTCACATTCATAGGTCCTAGTTTTAGATCTTTTAGCATTGATATACAAATTTGTTTAGTTCCATTCAGAGAGAGTTGTTAAACTAAATGTATGAGAGATGTGAGAGAGAATATGTAGGAGATCGTTATATTTTGGTTTTGATTATTTAAACTTCATGGTGGAGATGAAATGATCATCAGCAACTTTTAAAAAAATATTACTACTGCTCTTATTATCTAGTCACGAATTTGGATAATAATGAACAAATTAATCTCTAGGTTTATGGGTGTTTTGGTTTTTTTTAACTTGTTTTACTCTCTTTTTTAGCTACATTGACAAGCTATTCTGAAAACGTGGAACGCACAAAATATGTTGGGGAAAGCAGTAAAGAATTAGGATCTGGAGGAAACCTGAAACCTTGGCAGTCTCAAAAATCCAGTATGGATTCGTGTTTGTATCGAGTAGATGAAAACATGACGGCTTCCACCTATAGTCTGAATAAGATCCCTGAGAGGAATTTGGAAACTGTTCTGTCGCAGTCAGTACAGTCTATTCCTCTGTATCTTATGCCACGGCCAAATTCAGTAGCAGGTAAGAGTTTTTAAAAATTGACCATTTTACTGGCGTGTATACTGAAATGAAAGTAAATTCTGCTTTAACAGAATTTTCTATTCATCTTCTTTGACTGTTCTTTTGTGTGGCTAATATGCATGTGGATATCTTTTTGAACCTGGGGGAAGGCTCATGCTCAAGTGGTGATTCTGCTCCCAAAATGTGTAAAAACACTCACAAAATCATAAGTAAAACCTGTAAAGTGTATGGTTGAATTTCTAAAAGTATTTTTTTCATATCTGAAGTCTTTGAAAAGATTTCAGTCTGTGGTTTTTAAAAACATTAGTTTAAAAAAAAAACATTAAATTGAAGAGTATTTCAGTAGAATTTATATTATTAGAAATCATCATCCATAGTTTGAAGGAGAGGCAGGCAGGCAAGAATTTAGCTTCCCAGTCCATGAGCTCAATATTTCCACCATATCCATCCTATCGTAGAAGAATCACCAGGTACCTACAAGTGCTAAAGAAGAACTCAGACACTACTAGCAGGCTCAGTCAGAAAGTCATAAAGGAATGTCAAGGGATGCCTGGGTGCCTCAATCGGTTAAGCGTCTGACTCTTGATCTTAGCTCAGGTCATGATCTCAGTCATGAGAGTGAGCCCTGCATGCGTAGAGTCCGCTTAAGATTCCTCCCTCTGCTCCTGCGCCACGCACATGCATGCGCTCACTAGTTCTCTCTCTCTCTCTCTCTCTGTCTCTCTAAATAAATAAATAGATAAAGAAATAAATAAAGAAAAGTTTTTTAAATAAAGTAAAAAAAAAAAAAAAAAGAGAGTAAGTCAGACCAGGAGCTTTTGCAGATAGTTGGGCAGTCGGGCATTTTCAAAATGCAGCATCATCTACACTTTGTCCCTAATACGAAATCATAGTCGTGATTGTCTTTCTTACTTGCTCGATGAATGCCTAAAAGGTTTATCTCACGGACACAAAATAATAAAATACCTATTATAGTTAAGAGCTCTTATTTCCCAGGTGTAATGATTTATGTTATGCAGATAATAGTGTGATGCTTCTTGCCTTTTTGTACTTTTCTAAAACATTACTCTTTGTTCTGTCCTCTGGGAGACCATCAGCATCAGTCATCACATGTGATTATGTGGTGATGGCTCATCTGGAAGATCAGTAAGTGTAGACAGTTTAATATGTATTTTTCAAGATTATTCATTTTTACATAGTAGCAAAAAACTTTTCCCTCCTAGGTTCTTTGGAATATGTTGGTCCCCAGGGATGATGTCATATTATGCTTTAGAATGCTATAACTTAGAAAGGGCCAGGCAAATTCAGTCTTTCCAGGAGAGAAACATATAAACCCTTGCTTATATAAAATTGGGGAAATATAGCTACCAACCTTAATGGTACATCCCAATTTATTTAAGCTACAGTGATTTCTAAGAAAGTTCTGGCTCTGTTATTTGAGAAGGGCATTGAGCATTTAGTAGAAGACAGAAATATAAGCTTTCTTGTCCTCTCTTTACTGGAGAAATTATAAAATACTTTGCCCTTTTTTTTTTTTACATTTTAAATTGTATTTAATTTTATTTATTTTTTTAATATGAAATTTATTGTCAAATTGGTTTCCATACAACACCCAGTGCTCATCCCAACAGGTGCCCTCCTCAATGCCCATCACCCACTTTGCCCTTCTTGAGCATAAATATCTGTAGAATTATTATTTTACCCTATGCAGATACTAGTGTGTACAAAGAATTGTCCAGGACTAATTAGCCAGATATAATTCTTCCCTCTAAGGTTTTCTAACACTACTGCTTTCTAGAAATCAGCACAAGGCAGCTTTCAGAAGTATCAGTGAGTCACCAATTATTTCTCTAATACATGTAGGAGAAATTAACTGTTAAGCTCTATCACAGAGAATAGAACCCAGTTTTCCATACCAGGTATTTTAATCACCAGGTTAAAAAAAAAGTTTGCCATTTGAAATGGTTTTTGTTTTTTTTTTTAAAAACTTCACGGGGCGCCTGGGTGGCGCAGTCGGTTAAGCGTCCGACTTCAGCCAGGTCACGATCTCGTGCTCCGTGAGTTCGAGCCCCGCGTCGGGCTCTGGGCTGATGGCTCAGAGCCTGGAGCCTGTTTCCAATTCTGTGTCTCCCTCTCTCTCTGCCCCTCCCCCGTTCATGCTCTGTCTCTCTCTGTCCCAAAAATAAATAAATGTTGAAAAAAATAAAAAATAAAAAAAAAAATAAAAACTTCACAAAGCAAGCAAGAGTAGTAGGCGAAGAGTACACTCTTTCATTTACATGGATTGTAAGATTCTTGTTTATTTAGAATTTTATCTTGTAAGAACTGATATCCTAGTTACTTAATAAAATCTTTTAAGTTATGTTCAATTTTCAGGGAATTGTCATCTAATTTATGAATTTGGATGGCTTCTAAACTACCTCTCGTGATATATTTTTTGCTAACTGCCATTTACAAACTTTACCGCTTATAAGCATCAATATATTTGTGGCTACACTTAGACTTAAAGAAAGTTTTTGCATATTCTTTGGGACACTGACTTCAGCAAATATTAAGATAAGAATTTTATGGAGAATTACAGGATGGAATTCTAATTGACAACCATTGTTGTGTTGGTAAAATAGTCAGTGTCAAATTTACAGTAATTTTGGTATATTTATAAATAATACAGTAATTTATAAAGTATCATACAGAGGAGGGAAGCATCTGAGTGCAAAGGGAAAGGGTGGAGAGGAATAGAAGACATCACAGAGAAGGACAAATAAGAAATCACAGAAAAGAGGAAGGAGTTACTAAGAAGTTAAAGAAGTTGGCACATTATTTCAGCATGACCAAACCGTGGGATACAGTGAAGAAATAGTACAAAATGATGTTGAAGGTGATACCAAGGAGCTTATATGCTCTGATGATAAATGTTAGGTTTATTTTGTTGCTAGTCAGGAGTATAAGCAGGAGCTATACTATCCAATATGCTGTTTAGAAAATGGCTGAATAGCCATCTGTATAGGATGGACTGAAGGAGGAGAGCCAGGAGTTAGAGAAGATAGTTCTTTAAAAGCTTGTGGGGTATTATGCAGTATTATAGGGAGTGAATCATCAGGTATCAGTAGAGTTGAGAAAATGGTTTAGGAGAGTTTCTTCTTTTTTGCCTTAAAAAATAGCATTTATTAGATTTTTTTTAATATAGAGAAATAACAAGGAAGAAAACAAAACAAAAATGAGCCATAATTTCCTTTCCCAGTGGTTCCTGCTGACATATTCTAGAAATTAAAAAAAATCATGTGTGTTACATAATAAATATGCAAATCAAATAAAAATTCAAATTCAAGCCAAAAAATACAAAAGAAAAAGGAAAAGCCTTCCCTTTCCACCTAGTTCCCCTCTCCAATGATAAAGTGATTAAGGTAAGTATGGGCAATCTGTAGCATTAAGTCTTAAGCTTAGTTTTCTGAATATAAATTTGGATGTTCATACACCTTTAAATTAAAATTCTAAGATATGAAAAATAAAAACTACTGTCTTTTATTGTTTTCAAAATGTGAACCACTACTGCATGTTTATTTTTTAAGCCCTTTGTAGTTGGAAGGAAGTGGAGAACCTTGTGGATTTGCGGTTGCATGGCAGAAATTATCAGAGAGTAGGATGTCTCTGGTCATCCTGGATGTCTTAAAAGGAGACTGGCTGTGAATTAGAGGGATGTGGGAAGCAGGAAATGTTCACTTGCAGCAGCTGTCCTCAGGGCTTTGTGTGAAAATGAGGAGTCTTCAAGGAATTATAAGCAGCAGAAGTCAGTTACAATATAAACTCTCACCATCTACTTGTTAATGTTTGGAGCTGCACATTTTCCTAAGAAAAGGATCTTAAGAATCAGGTAAATGCAAAATCGGAATCATGGGGGATTTGGATGAATCCAATCAGAAGCTTAATGAGGATTTTATAAAGAGGAAAAAATGGGCTTTTCAGCAGTCAGAGTGTTGGCTTTATGAATCAAGGGCATAAGGACAGCAGAGTGGCTTCTTGCCCAGGCTGTAGCAGACAACGTCATCCAAGATCCCTGCTCAGGTCAGCCAGAATGATAATCGTGCTACTAAAACCTGTTTGCACTAGTAACACCTGATCTAAGAAGAAACAATTCAAATGGGTTTTATACTCAATATAGAGTTGCCTCTGGAATGTTTTGTACCAAATGTCTGCTGGATTTTTTTCTGCCCACTTATTTAAGTTATTTTGACTTCAAAAAAGTATGTCAGTTAAATGTTCTATAAATGAGTCAGCTGTTCCAATCCTATGAAGTCTCAAAAAAAAAATATATATATATATGTATATATATGTGCTCCCTTTTTCCACTTCCCTCTTGGACCTTTAATGACATAGATTTTACTTAGAGATAGATTTTACATAGAAGTTTACTTTTTAAAAACATTTTCTTTTCACATAAAAATTTTTAAGTAGATTTGTTTTTCCTCTTTCTTCAGTTCACTTCGACTTACCTAATTATCTCCTATGCTTGTATCTGGAAAGTGTTCATTAAATATAGTATTAACTTGATGAAATTATCTCAGAAAAATTGGCCAGCACAGTTTCACAGTAAGAGTACCACTATGAGGTGGGGATATGTGTGTCCTTATAGATCTGTCATTGGTATTTGTATGTGATGATGATGTGCAAGGCATTGTTGCTATAGCCACCTGCTTCATCCTTAGCTTTCAAATAACCCCATAAGACACAACCTAATTTTTTATTCATTGATCATTTAAATGTAGTCAAACACAAAGTGTATATTAAATACAATTATTCAGTTATTAGGCAAGCATTTATTGAGCATGTATGTGCCAGGCACTATTTGAAACACTTGAGAATCATCAGTAAACAAAACAGAAATTCCCCCCTCATGGACCTTACATTCTAGCCAGGGCAAATAAAATAATCTTAGTAAGTTATTTATATAGCATGGTAGAAAGCGATATGTACTTTAGAAAAAAAATAGAAGAGGGAAGAGGGATCAGAAGGAAGGAAGGAAGGAAAGGAGGGAGGGAGGGAGGGAGGAAGGAAGGTTGGTTATATGAACATCATTGGAGCTGAGCATATTATCATAGTGATGTCTGTTAAGCATTAAACAGAGCAATGAAGAGGGTGAGGACAGAGCCAGATATATCTAAATCTACATAGGACCAGTCTGGAATTCAGTTCTATATTAAGCATTATGTGCACGGTACTCTGATTTACTCTGAGGGGATAGGGTTATCAAAGATGAATCAGACATTACTTTCTCACCCTCAAGAACCTACTATAATAAGGGAAGACAGCCATGTAAGCAAGTTGCTGAATAACATAGGTCCTAGTTAGCAATATATGTATGTGGTTGCTAAAGGGGAGAAGCAATTAATTTTGACTAGAGGATCTGTCAGGGAAGCAGAGAAAATATAGCCTTAGCAAATTTTGTGACAAAGATTGAGATGTTTGACAAACTAAGACGAAGACTTTCTCTCAGAAAGTGGCTTGCAAATAGAAGTTTCAAGAGATTATGAGGGAGAGTAAATGTGTACAACTAGCAGAACACAGAGCCCCAGCTAACAGAATCTCAGGTCTCCTGCCTCAGCTTTCCAATATTTATCTCATATTCCTTTAAATAATGGGCAAGAATTTTGAAAATGATTAAGCAGTGAGAAACAGAATAAGACTAAGGAGAATTATGATTTAATAAAGAAGAAAGGCTGTGAAAAAATATTGGAATATTTGATAAAGAAAATTGTTATAGATTCAGATATCAACAAAAAAGATTTTAATTGCTAACATAAGAAAAAGAACAAATGTTTTAATAGATGTAAGTAACACTAAATAAAATGTATTTGCAATCCTGATTAAAACAATAGTTCCCCATCGGCTGATTCAAATCTGTGCCCTGAATCAGGGCTTCAGAGCTATAGCCCTTAATACCAAAGATCACTGCTCTTCCTTAGTTCACTGTTTGCCTATGAGTATTTGGATTTGTGAAGGAATGAACTGTTCATTCAGTAACTGTAGTATTTGTCTTTTTCCCCTAATGTCATCTGGCTGAAAGTGAGACATGTGCTCATTCCAAAACATATTTATGACATTTCTTGATCTTGTGAAATAAAGCAGTAGAACAATTGATGTCCATTTTCCTAGGAATTGTGATGGTGAAGATTAGTTTAGCAAAACTTGTTAAGTTCACATTAACCATTTATATTTAACAAATGTTGCCAGCAGCTCTTTGAATAGAAAGCTGACCCTGTGAAAACTAGGCTGTGGCTAAAAGTACCTGCCAGATCTTTCCATTAAAGACAAATGAGAATTGATTATCTAACTGTTGCTCAAATCTGTACTCAAAGTATAGAGCTCCCTTTAAAAGAGTCATAGATGAACATAATATAGAAAAAAGAAAGACCCTGGGATTTTTTTTTTCTTAACACAGCTTTTTGCTCCACTCCATGTTGTATATTTCTCTATCGTTCTGCCCACTGTTAATGAAATAAACGTCTTTTTATTAAAATGCATCAAACCATGTTAGTGTGTTGGCACGTAGAACCATTTTAATAAGAGAACCTTGCTTTAAAATTATATAATGTGCCATCAAATATTGCCATAACGGTAATTCAAAACTTAACACTCATACACCTGTTAAGGTTTTGTTTGCATTGTGTTTTAATGTGAGTAAAAGATTCTCATTGTCACTGATAGTTCTTTCATATTACTCTTCAGTTTATCAGCTTTAGAAAGTAACTTTACATATTTTTTCTTACTAAAAAAAATTACAAATTTGGGGCTTTTATTTGTTCTTTTGTTTCTTACTGTGGAAAATATTTGAAGCCTAGAGATTTATTAGCCTGCAATCACAGGCCTCTTCACTTTGCATACAAGGTCTTTACTATTGCCCAAGTTTGATTACTTATCTTTGAAGCCATAAAAAACAGAGTTGAGGGAAAGTGACAAAGATGAAGAAAGGATGAAAACTAAGATTCTTAAGAGAGAATTAAATCTGTTTAGCTTTAAAGAGGGAGAGATGGTACAATGCAAATAGCACTCACTGGATTGACGGGCCAGATAGCTGGTTTTGAGGCCAGACTCTGCCATAAATGAGTGATTCACTGCAGACAAGTCACTATACTGTCTCCTAATATATAAAATGAGGGGATTTAACTAATTTAGGGTCAAAACACTTTGTATATAAAGACCATCTAGTAAATATTTTAGACTTTGCAGGCCAAAATGGCCTCTCTGGCAACTACTCAACTCTGTTGTAAATGAATACTTGATGAATAGGCAAGGCTGTGTTCCAATAAAACTTTATTTACAAAAATAGGCAGGAGGCCAGAATTCATCTACAGGCCTTAGTTTGCTGACCTCTGGACCGGATGACCTTTAAGATTCCTCTCACGTCTTCATTCTGTGATGCTGCTTTATTATCAACATACATATCTGAAAGGATTGCTTCTCCATTATTTTCTATTCTGTACCAGTTGGGGCTAGCCAGGAGGCAGGAACCACAGGTATTTTAACAGAAAATTCAATATATAAAGAATGGTAGACTATGTTTAAATGAACTGGAAAGGTAAAAAGAAAACACAGAGGTAGTATGGGTTTGGCAACTGCCGGAAGCAGCTACCACCTCTGAGCCTGTGGAACAAGAGGAGGGTGGGATTGTTAAACTATAGAAACTTGAAGAAAGGCCCCACAAAGCTGAAACTCCAATCTCTGTGAAAGGAGCCCTGCTCAGCTGATGCTAATATTTCTGAGCTCCAAGGAGAGCTCTATGGGAATGGGACCTCTGAGGGTTCCCCCCCTTGGGGGTGGTGGGGGATAGCTACACATATGAAGAACCAAACAAAACAGACTTTGATTAAAGCAGGAGAGACACTATTAAACTTCAGAAAGAACTAATTCACAGAACCACATTAGAGTACCAGTGGGAATGGTGTAAGTCATCGTCCCCAGTGTTTTTAAATGAAAAATCATGCAGTTATCTTTCCTGGATAGTTTTAATTTCAGAACGCAGAGATCAAGATTATCTCTTATTCCTCTGTTACTCTCCCAGTGGGAATGGTATAAGAGTCACTGTCTCCAGTGTTTTTAAATAAAAGATTAAATAGTTATCTATTCTGGATAGTTTTAATTTCAGAATGCGGAAATCAAGATTATCTCTTATTCCTCTGAGACTCTCCCACTGATGTGTAACATGGCATTTGACTTCCTTTCTTGGTTTAGTTCCCTGGACTAGCTTCCAGAGACTTTTATTTCCTCATAGAAAGTATATCTGTGATCTAGTTAAGTTCCTGTCATCTTGGTTTCCAGTAGACCCAAGTAACTGAGCTAATTGCATTAGTTGAAGGATGAGGGGAATATAGATCTCTGGCACATGTTCTCTCTTGTTCTTTTCTGTTTTCCTCTCTTTTCTGTTTTATCTGTCTTTTCACTCCCTTTTTCAGCCCAGAGAGCACTTTGTGACTTTCTTTGTGCCACTTAGTCATAATCCACTGTGTATTGTTGTTTGTGTCTTATCTCAATTGGGGATGTGGACAATACTTCATTAGAGCTCTCCAGCCAAGAATGATCTCAGTTTGTTTCTTCTCACCCACTCAAAACAGTCACCAGAGGCAAACTGGCAGCTAAGCCAGGGAGGGCATCAAAAACAGGGCCTAGCACACAGTAAACTCTGGGTAAATAATTGTCATTGAATAACTGAGTAACCCCCGACACAGTATCTTACATAATTGGCAACAGATTGAATCAACAGTTTCATTAATAATTTATAAGCTCTAAATAATTATTTTCTGACAGAAGTTTGGGGGTTGTGTTGTTGTTGTTAAAAACTATTTTTGTGCCCAGCACTTTCTGATTCTTAATTTCTTCATTTTTTGGTTTATTGTGAATGGACCCAACAGCTCTCAGTATACAGCAGTGCCAATACCCATGTATCCCCCTTTCTTGTGCCATTTTCTCTCTCTGTGTTGTGCCTGGGTTAAAGGGTTTCTTCATTCAATGGGAGACCATTATTACCTATGTTCAGAGGACAACAAAGTGCTTTTTAGAATTCATGGACATTGACAGTTCCCTAAATGCTCTTTAGCAGTTCTCAGTCTGTTGTCCCAGGTGCCCATCTTTCTAATATATACATACAGGTGAAAAATGTTTTCAGAATGTTTTCATGTTTCATTCTTGAACATGAAGGGAAAATGTTGAAAATAGAACTTCATGTTTTTCTTACAGCTCAATCTGATGACGTTTATACCTTGTTCTACAAATGGCATTTGTGACCCAAAAGAAGCAAAAACTAATAATCTTTGTTATCGAGTACTAATGTGTTTGCTAACTTATTGCCAGTCCTCTTCATAAGCTCAGGCAATTGACAGTGATGAAGGAGCTGAAGACGACTCTTGACATTTTTTTCCCTGGCACGTGTTCTAGACACTGGTGAGGACATTGAGTTCAGCAAAACTCCTGGTAAATATATATGCTGGAGTAATCTCTGATTCCCAAGTTTGGGAGGTACAGACTAACTGAAAGTTTTCTAAGCTTACGTATTCTGACTAAACTTTTCTGTCTTGTCAGCCACAAGCTCTGCCCACTTGGAGGACCTTGCTTACCTGGATGAACAGAGACATACACCATTGAGAACTTCTCTTCGAATGCCGAGGCAGAGCATGGGCGGTGCTCGCACACAACAGGATCTGAGAGGTTAGAACCCCAAAAGGGCTTTTTCTGGGGATGCCCAGGCGAAAATGGAAATGGGCAATAGGCGAAAAGTTTCTTTGTTTCCAGTTTCCACGCTCACTTAAGTCTCCCTTAACCATAAGCCTAAAGCCATAGAAGAGAAAGATAAACACAAATACATTATACTCATCATATACATTGTAATTTTGAACAGTTGGAAGCATTGATTCCTGGAAATTCTGAAAGAAAACAAGGGTAAAAGTGGTGATGGGAGAAACAACCTCTTTAAGGTCCTGGATTTCAGAAGTGAGTGTTGACTAACTTCAGCCCTAGTCACCCAGGTGAACTTGGTGCTAATAGTTACGTGTTTTGTAGAGAATGTATTTCATTTTGATTCTAGTGGCCATTTCTAGTGACGGACAGTACTTTTATTTACTTGGAGTCTCAGTGCTTTTAGTCCTGTCCTGGCAACATCTAAACAACTTAGTCCTTTTCCCACTCAGGCACCTGTTTCTTTACACTCTTTATACATACTGCATGTTTCTGCAGTCAGGAACCTGATCTTTTCAAAGACTCTCATTTTGTTGATCATTTCAAAGACAGTCTAATTGAGAGACCTGTTTGTTGTATCACTGCTTGTGCCTCTTATTTATTTGTTCAAAATGAACCAAACTGTCTCCAGTAGCCTTAACAAATAGATGGTCTGCTTCCTCTAGTACCTAGTAATCCATAGCTCTACTCCCCCAAGTGCATTTTTAATTTTATCTTATAGATTATGTTCATCTTTCCTTTGGTCTCCTCCTCACCCCTTGTCCAGTGCTAATCTATATGGCACCACATGCATAACTCACACAGGAAGGGATTCATTCATGCCTGCTCTCCATTCTGGAATTCATTATGCTGAGTGTTTTTCAATGACTGACCCAGTAGGAGTATAAAATAATTGATTGTATTGCTGCAATTACCATACCTCGGTCAACTATAGTGAGTTGATGACCTCAGTCAGTTTTAGTTCCCAATCCTATTCATCCTGCTCACCGTTTCTTCAGTTAACCACATGCTAGTTTTGCTTAGTAGATACAGTTGTGTATTTCTAGCCCAGAAAGGAATTGCATTCAGCTTTATTTTAGTGCTGATAGATTGATTATATCCAAAGCCTGAATAAATCTAGTCAAAAGACTAAATAAATGATTTGTGCCAAAACCAGAATGCATAGCCATAATAAAACAGGTTGGACACATGATTTCACTCATATGTGGCATTTGAGAAACAAAACAAATGATCATAGGGGAAAAAAAGAGAGAGGCAAACCAAGAAACAAACTCTTAACTATAGACAACAAACTGATAGTTACCAGAGGGGCATAGGTGATGGGGATTAAGGAGGGCACTTGTGATGAGCACTGGGTATTGAGCTGTGTAGTTTTGAGAACCCTTTGTGTTGGGTTCTGTTGATACTTGATGTTATATCTCTGCTCTATATAAATATTTAGTAAGATCTTTGGCAGATGTATTCTAGTGAGCTTGATATTTAGACACCGGTATCACTTGTATCTAGAAAACAACAGAAATCTTTTCTATTGCACTGAGCTTCAGCCTAAACATTCAGTAAAACCAAAGTAAATCTAATGATTTTTCAAAGCATGCCTAAATCTTTAGGGAACTCTCTGCCCAAATAATGCATTCCTAACAAAAGCAATTGTATATCCTTTACAGATTGTGTCTCATCTTATTGTTTACGCTAGAACTTAAAGACACAGTTTTCCATTGATACAGGTACTATGATATTAGTGTTTCAGCTCCTTAACGTTGTCTTTTCTTTCAAGACCTTTTCTTTTAGCACTCTAAATGGTTAGAACATACCATTCAGTTGAGTGCTTTAATCTGTAAGAGACTGTATATTTACTAAGCAGTATTTGCCTTCTAAAATTAGCATACTAATCTTCCCTCAAAAAGTAATATGTTATCTTAATTGCTGTTTACAAATGAATTCTGTGTCTTACCATATGACTTAAAACACATTTACAAGAAAGGAAAGCAAACTTGGATTGACTTTCCTTATATTTCTGTAGACCTGCTTGACAAACCTTTATAATTTGTGCTTCTTACATCCAAAACATTGCACTTTATCACAGAAACAGAATCATGTTGTTTTCCTGGCATAATTTTAGAAAACATGTCACATCATGCTTTCTGTTTTATTTAAAAGAACATACAAATTGCAGTCATATTTTTGTTTTATATATTTTTCTTTGGTTGCGGTTGAAGTAAAACAACTTTACCCCCCCAAAAATAGTAAAGTGATTGAAACTTTTTGTAGTATACACTAAGATAAATCCTTGTATATTAAAGATATATCTTTCTATATTTTAAAGTATTACTCAAATCCTATGAAATAGTTTCTTAATCACAGTTAAATGGGTTTTAAATCATAAGTGATGAGGGAGGGGGCCCTGAGTGGCTCAGTCAGTTAAGCATCCAACTTTGGCTTAGGTCATGATCTCATGGTTCATGAGTTCGAGCCCCACGTTGGGCTCTGTGCTGACAGCTTAGAGCTGTCCAAAGCTCTGCTTTGGATTCTGCGTCTCCCTCTCTCTCTGCCCCTCCTCGGCTCACCCTCACCCTGTCTCTCTCTCTCAAAAATAAATAAACATTAAAAATAGTAATAAATAATAAAAAATAAATAAATCACAAGTGATGGGTTTTAAATGACCCTCAATCTTCAGTAGTGAGGTAGTGAATCGTCATGTACACTGTAGCCTGGCTACTAAATTTGCTGGCTGATTCGAAGTATGGAGATGATCTGAAATAATACTCTTGAGGATATGTCTGAAGAGGTATAAATCATTTATTGGGCACTTCAGGCATTCTTGCACTAGTCTGTTTAGAGCAGTGGTTCTCAAACTTTCTGGTTGTCAGCACCCTTTTACACACTTAAAAAAACCACTGAGGATTTGGGGCGCCTGGGTGGCTCAGTTGGTTAAGCATCTGACTCTTGATTTCATCTCAGGTCGTGATCTCAGAGTTTGTGGGATCGAGCCCACACGCTGTCAGTGTGGAGCCTACCTGGGATTCCCTCTCTCTTCTCTCTCTACCCCTCCCCTCACTTGTGGACTCTCTAAGTAAATAAACAAACGTTTTTTTAAATTTATGGAGGACCCTAAAAGCTTGTGTCTATATGAGTTATATCTATTGACATTTACCATATTAGAAGTTAAAACTGAGAAATTGTTAAAATATCTGTTCATTTTTAAAAAAAACAAGAGTAGACCTGTTCTTTGTGAATAATCATATAAGCTCTGGAAAATTCTTCTGTACTTGGGAAGGAATGAGTGTGGAAAAATACAGTAACCTTTTAGTATTATGAAAATAGTTTTGATTTTGTGGACGCCCTTGAAAATATCTTCAAAACCCGCAGGGGTCCCCAGATCACACTTTAAGAAACACTGGTTTGGAGACTACCACTGCAGTTGAAGATAAGTGCCTTTACACGTTTAAGGACCACACATTCTATTTACAGAAATGCAAAAAAACTGTAGTTTTAGAATTGGTTAGAAGTTGTTCATAAACACATTGTTTAAGAGAACAGGCAGAGAGCTGTACTTTTAATCTCCTGACTTCATTATTTTATGACTGGAAGTTTGTACCACTTAATCCCCTCTATCTATTTCACCCATCCCCCTACCACCTCCCCTCTGGTGGCCACCAGTTTGTTCTTTGTATTTAAGAGATGTTTGTTCATTTGTTTTTAGATTCTAAATATAAGTGAAATCATGAGGTATTTGTCTTTCTTTGTCTACCTAAGTTTTTCCCAGCTCTTTACACTTTTAAGCTTGCAGGACCTCCTGTAGCTGACAGGCCCTACTCTTCCAGCTTTGTTTGCAAGTAGTTTTTGAATATTTGTCCTGAATTCACTTAGGTTTTAGGAGATACCTTCATTCTGGAATTCTGTCTAAGCTGTCAGTGTATAATTCTTTACTCATCACTAGCATTTATTATGATAACTTTGTGTTAGAAGGACCAGCCTGTTTTCACTGATGTTCTTTAGTTGTGTTATTTCAGTGCAGTGACTAACACCTTACAGATTATTCCCAGATTTGATGCACAGTGGCTTTGTAATTGTCTACTGACCATTTTGTATGAAACTCAACACTTAATGCCAGAAAGAGTACATATGCAATAAATGTTTGCTTGAATTAATAAAAAGAGTACAGGCATAGCTCGTTTGATAGTTACCTTAATAATAACTGCAATGGTTTGATCATCGTGATAGTGTTTTGACCACTGAAGCAGAAGTTGCTGGATAACATCTGAGCTACAAGTGGGGTATTAACACTAACATTTGCACAAAAAAAAAAAAAAAAAAAAAGACTAGAAGGGAGATAAAATACAAAATAGAAAATTAAAATTTTTTAAAAAGTTAACATTTGCTTCATTAGTAAAAAGTCTCTTTTTTTTACTTCTCAAGACAGCTGTTTTGAACAACTGTTCTACCGAAATTGATGTTTCCAGATACCCAGCCCAACAATGGGGAAAAGGTCATTTAAGTGCACTGTCCAGGATCCCGCTGCAGCAAGTTACTAGATTCCTAGCTGTCAACCATCCAAGAACCTGAGCTTTAATGATAAAATAGTTACAGCAGATTATGTACCAGTGTGGAATATATAGCTGGCTAACCAACCATAAGTGCCTTTTCTAGTCCCAAATCCTAATGTCTTTGAGAGATATTAATATGAAACATTATTAAAGTTTTTAACTCAAGTTTTTAAAATTATTTTGGGGTCCATTTTAAAAAATTCATCACAATTGTGTTAATGTGGAGTTATGCTTGAAGTAACCAACCTGAAACCTGTCACTCTTTCTGACCATCTTAATGGACTATCTTCTTCCACAGAGAAAGACAGAAACTAAGTTTGCTGCTGAGCAAAAAGAAAGATAAAGGTTATTGGTTTTTATAGATAAATGTAATAAATCTTTTTTTTAAGTCTCTATTTTTTTAATTTATGTATTTAAATTCAAGTTAGTTAACATACAGTATAGTATTGGTTTCAGGAGAAGAACCCAGTGATTCATCACTTAAACACCCAGTGCTCATTCCAACAAGTACCCTCCTTAATGCCCATCACCCATTAGCTCATCCACCCACCCACCAAGATAAATATAATAAATCTTATGATGGAATATATAAAAAGGACAAGGGAGAATTAAAATACACAAAGCAAATCACAGCATACTGACCTCAAATAGTAGCTACTTGGGGGTAAATTAACAGTAGATTATTAATGGTAATACTCTAACTTGCCTGATGCTAAATCATAATTACACTGTTCTGCTTTAAGAAATTACACATTCCTAATTAAAACTTATATCCCAATGTATGTTCATTTCCCTGGGACTTGTACTGAATCCTGTTACTAAATGGCCATTCATAGGCATTGGATTTAGTTAATAGCTGCTTTATTTTATTTTTTTATTTTTTTTTTCAATGTTTATTTATTTTTGGGACAGAGACAGAGCATGAACGGGGGAGGGGCAGAGAGAGAGAGGGAGACACAGAATCAGAAACAGGCTCCAGGCTCTGAGCCATCAGCTATCAGCCCAGAGCCTGACGCGGGGCTCGAACTCCCGGACCACGAGATCGTGACCTGGTTGAAGTCGGACGCTTAACCGACTGCGCCACCCAGGCGCCCCAATAGCTGCTTTAATAGATACTAGGTGAGAGGGCATATGTGCAAATGATAATCTGACTCATTGGCAGAATTTGTGTGAAATTGACCCTGCCACAATTATCGTGGCTTAGTCAAAGCAAAGAATTGAATTTTCATCAAATAAAATCAGTGTTTCACACTATTTGTGAGGCCCTTACTTTTCCAAAACAATGAATCCTTTATGAAGATGACTAAGATGCATGTCATGAAGCTAATATTCTTGCATTAGCCTACTGAGTCACACACCCCTGAGGTTGTGAGTCATCTTGATCATGACCTGGCTGGCTCTCACATTTACAAGAGAATATTTCCATCAGTCTCTTCTCTCTCACTGTTCATTGTTTTGTTTTTACAAGATTAAACTTGTTTCTTTATATTTAAAATCCAAAGATAAGGTTGCATGCATGTAACTGCCTACAGGTAAATATTAAATGCATAGATTGTCATATTCAGTTGTATGAAGTTGACCCTTGCACCCCCAGCCAGCTCTTAAAAACTGAGAACAAACTGAGGGTTGATGGGGGGTGGGAGGGAGGGATGGGTGGGTGAGGGATATTGAGGAGGACACCTGTTGGGATGAGCACTGGGTGTTGTATGGAAACCAATTTGACAATAAATTTCATATTAAAAAAAAATTTGAAAATGTAGTATTCAACCTGGATATCTTTGAATGTCTGCTAGAAACTATGCTTTTTGGAGTAGTCTGGGTATGGTTTTTTAAAAGCAGATCACTACTTGTTAAAGTAGCTCTAGGTAGGTGCACAGATCTTGTTTTTATGTAAGCCAGTCTTATTTGGTAAATTTCATCTTAAAGTGTGAGAATTCAAAAAGTAGCTAATATACAACAAAGTTCCCTCACAAGACGCACAAGGGAGAGATAACTTTAAGAGAAGAAAGAGACTGTAAAACACATAGTCTTATAATAGGCACAGATTGACTCCTTGTATTAAATAACATGCTACTTAGGGGCACCTGGGTGGCTCAGTCGGTAAGCGTCCAACCTCAGCTCAGGTCATGATCTCGCGGTTTGTGAGTTCGAGCCCCATGTCGGGCTCTGCTGACAGTTCAGAGCCTGGAGCCTGCTTCAGATTCTGTGCGCCCCCCCCCCCTTCTCTCTCCACCCCACCCCTGCTCGTGCTCTGTCTCTCTCTCAAAAATAAATAAAACATTAAAAAAAATAATAATAACACACTACTTAGAGAAAAGAAAGCCTGTGGAGTAACATGAGAGAGATTCTAATCATAAGTCTGCAAGAATAAATCTGAAAATATTCTTTTTTTTTTTATTTTTTTTAACATTTATTTATTTTTGAGACAGAGAGAGACAGAGCATGAGCAGGGGAGGGTCAGAGAGAGAGAGGGAGACACAGAATCCAAAACAGGCTACAGGCTCTGAGCTGTCAGCCCAGAGCCCGATGCGGGGCTCGAACTCACGGACTGCGAGATATGACCTGAGCCGAAGTCGGACGCCCAACCAACTGAGCCACCCAGGTGCCCCTGAAAATATTCTTAAATACCTTAAGTGCAATAAAGAAAAATAAGTAACCATTATGACATTTTGATGTTTTGATCTAAATTAGGTTTAAACAAATTTTTTAAGTTTATTTATTTATTTTGAAAGAGAAAGGGAGAACACAAGCAGGAGAGGGGCAGAGAGAGAGAATCCCAAACAGCACGGACCCCAACTCAGGGCTCAAGCCCACAAAGCAAGAGACCACGACCTGAAACGAAATCAAGAACTGGATGCTTAACCGATTGAGCCGACCCAAACGCCCCTGAGCAAAATTAGGTTTAAAGAATCGCCTTCCCAGTTAATCTATCATTGTTTTCTCCAAAAGTGAATAAATATTATTAAAGTAATCATATCACGAGTAAATTTACATAGGTAACACTTTGCAAAAACATTTTTTGATTCTGTAAAATGATACAAGCTTTACAATCTTGTATCTAAAAGTTTTTTTATGGAATAACTTCCCAAGATAAAACAAAATATAGAACTGGAGAATTTCCTTTGTAGGACCATGGCTATTTCATCACTGAATGTTCACTTAAAATTGTTTAATCTTAAATTTCAACTAATTAACCAGTTTTGATGCTCCAATAAAAATAAATCTCAGGTTTCACCTTCAAGGCCAACAATTTAATAGCACAAAACTATGTTGACATAGTTACATAATTATTTTATAAAATGTTTCACATTTTAAAAGCTTTACTGTTTTTATATTTTCTCTACATTTTGAGGTATTCAACATGAGGAAACCAATAAAAAGTGACATTTGAGAGAGTTAGGTTTTCCCGATTTCTTTTACTATTTTCCAGAGATCTTTCTTCCCTTCCCGAAAATTCCAGTCAGCAGTGACTCCAGATTTTTCTCAACAAATGTTTTCCTTTAAGACCTATGTCAGAGAGCTGAAATTTAATATGCAGTTATTCAGAGACTCAAAGTATTATTTACTAGAGTAAAATAAGCCTCTTCCCTTTTTTATCCCCGCATTAGTAGGATACAATGGACTTCTTGAAACGTTACGACAAATGTTGAGAGTGGGACACTTTTAAACAGATATAAAAATGATAGCTTGCATTTACTGAAGTTCTTATTCTTTGTAGAGACAGTGCTAAGAGCTTTATACGTGTTCTTACTTAATCCTCGCAACCCTTTGATCTAAGCAGTGGTAATAAGGAGACAGGATTTAGAGAGGTTAAATAACTTGCCTAAGGTTACATGTCTAGTCATGGGCAGTGCCAGGATTCATTTCATATCTGGCAGACTCCAGAGCCTGTGCTCTTAACCATGGTACTGTACAGTGTTATAGACAGTATAATATAAAAAGCAGTAAGTCATGTAATAATGTAACAATACAATGGTTTATTGTAGATACTCAGGACTCTAATGCATTAGGTATGGGGGAGAGAACTGCATATCAGCACTAACTGCCAATGACTGTGGCGGCTCTGATCAGACAAGGTACCAGTGTGACTCAGCCCAAACTAGCTCCTACTTCCCCATTTCTATTAATAGTGCCCCAATTTTCCTCTCACCTGGCTTTAACTCTTGAAGTCATCTTTGAATCACTGTCTTCATTATCTCCTACATCCAGTCACTTATGATGCCCTGAGGATTCTACTCTCCTAGGTTCTCACATTCTTCCCATGTTCTCCATTCTCAGTACAGCTAATTAGCTTGTCTCCCTCCTCTGGTCTTTTCCATGTTTGAATCAAGCTGATGCCTGGCTTGCCAGATTAATCCTTCTAAAAAGCAGCTCAGATAATGTCATTTCTCTGTCTTACAGTTATCATCGCCGTCATCCTTCTCTAATACAGAAACCAGAAAAATAAGTAGTTTGGGAGAAGACAGATTATGGTTTCTTAGTACCTTAAAAATTCACTCTATTGATACTGTTCCTCAAAATGGACACGGCCAGATGGACCATGAAACAGAACAGGTGGTGGACAAGAACTAAAGGAGTAGATATATTAGATAATGTATGAGAAACTGCCTAGACAGCACTTAATGAATTTTATTAACTTATTCAAAAACAAGGACTAAAATCACTTCCATCCTAGTTGAGAATTAACACAATAATCTGTACAGTCAGACCCTTTTCCATATAGAGTCCCAGACAGCAACTCAGTATGTTTTTAGCTGAGTTAACCGAACCATAACAAGGACAGGTAGAGTAATTAACAAAGAAGAAATAGATAAATAAACATATTAAACTATGTTTAAGATAAGGAGGGGAAAGTTGAATTATAATATGAAACATATATGGATATCTTTTTAGAGTACTTAAAAAGAGAGTAAAAAGGCAACTTGTGGAATGAGAGAAAATACTTGCAAACCATATAACTGATAAAGAGTAGGTATCCAAAATATATAAGGAACTCCTGTAACTCAATAGCAAAAAAATTAATAACCCGATTTTTAAAATGGGCAAAGGACTTGGATAGACATTTCTCCAAGGAAAACCTACAAGTGGCCAACAGGTATTTGAAAAGATGTTCAACATCACTACTTGTGAAGGAAATGAAAATGAAAATCACAATGATAGATCACCTCACACCTGTTAGAATGGCTGTTGGAAAACATACATATACAAAGAAAAGAACAAGACAAGGAGATAGAGAAATTGGAACCCTTGGTAACTGTTGTTAGGAAGGCAAAATGGTGCAGCCACTATGGAAAGCAGCACAATGGTTCCTCAAAAAATTAAAGATAAAACTACCATATGATCCAGCAACCACACGCCTGGGTATATATCAAAAAAAACCTGAAATCAGAATCCCAAAGAGATATGTGCACTCCCATGTTCATTCCAGCATTATTCACAATCGTTAAGAGGTGGAAAGAACCTAAATATCCATTGATGGATAAATGTGTAAAGAAAATGTGCCATATACATACGGTAGAATGTTATTCAGCCATTAAAAAAGAAGGAAATACTGTCACATGCTAAAACATGGATGAACTTTGAGGACATTATGCTAAGTTAAACCAACCACAGGAGAACAAATACCACATAATTTCACTTATATAAGGTATCTAAAGTAGTCACACTCCTCGAAGCACAAAATAGAATGGCAGATGCTAGGGCCTGCAGGGAGGGGAAAATGAGTTGCTATTCAATGGGTGTAAAGTTTTAGTCATGCCAGGTGAGAAAGTTGTAGAGATCTGTATGACATTGTACTTATATTGATGATCTTGTGTGCTTATTTGCCACCAAATGAGTATCTTCTTTGGTGAAGAAGCATCTGTTCAAATATTTTGTCCACTTTTTATTGGGTTTCTTTTCTTGTTATTGAGTTTTGAGAGTTTATTATATAGTTTGGATATAAGTCCTTTATCAGATATAGGCTTTGCAAATATTTTTTCTCATAGTATGGCTTGTCTTTTCATTCTCTTCAGCAGTATCTTTTGAAGGACTGAAGCTTTTAGAAATCCAGTTTATGAATTTTTGTCATGATGGCTGTGCTGTGTCTAAGATTTATTTGACTAACCAAAGGTCACAAATATTTTCTCCTATATTTTCTTCCAGAAATTTTACAATTTTAGGTTTTACATTGAGGTCTATGATTAATTTTAATTTTTATATATGGTGCATGACATATGTGAAAGTGGTTTTTTGAGGTTTTGTTGTTGGGTTTTGTTTTTGTTTTGGGGCTTTTTGTTTTGTTGTTGTTGTTGTTGTTTGCATATAGGTATCCAATTGTTCAAACACCATTTGTTGTAAAGACCACAAAGAATTTTTTTAAGATTTGTAATTCTCATTTCTGGTGTTCTTCATTTCTTTGTGTTAATCCATATTTCTACCCAGTGACATTTTGCTTCTGCCTGGAGGACTTTTAACATTTCTTGTATTGTGGATCTGCAGCTGATTAATCTTTTCAGCTTTTATATTTCTGAAAAAGTCTTTATTTCGCCATTACTTTTGAAAGATAAATTTAAATTTTCACTGGGTATATAATTTTAAGAAGTTTTTTTTCCTTTCTATAATTTAAAGCTGTAGTTCCAATGTCTTCCTTTTTTTTTTTTAATTTACATCCAAATGAGTTAGCAAATGTGAAACAAGATTTCAGGAGTAGATTCCTTAATGCCCCTTACCCATTTAGCCCATCCCCCCTCCCACAACCCCTCCAGCAATCCTCAGTTTGTTCTCCATATTTATGAGTCTCTTCTGTTTTGTCCCCCTCCCTGTTTTTATATTATTTTTGTTTCGCTTCCCTTATGTTCATCTGTTTTGTCTCTTAAAGTCCTCATATGAGTGAAGTCATGATTTTTGTCTTTCTCTGACTGACTAATTTGACTTAGCATAATACCCTCCAGTTCCATCCACATAGTTGCAAATGGCAAGATTTCATTCTTTTTGATTGCCGAGTAATACTCCATTGTGTGTGTGTGTGTGTGTGTGTGTGTGTGTGTGTATACACACACAAACAACACATCTTCTTTATCCATTTATCCATCGATGGACATTTGGGCTCTTTCCATACTTTGGCTATTGTTGATAGTGCTGCTATAAACATGGGGGTGCATGTGTCCCTTCAAAACAGCACACCTGTATCCCGTGGTTAAATGCCTAGTAGTGTAATTGCTGGGTCGTAGGGTAGTTCTATTTTTAGTTTTTTGAGGAACCTCCATACTGTTCTCCAGAGTGGCTGCACCAGCTTGCATTGACACCAACAATGCAAAAGACATCCTCTTTCTCTGCATCCTCACCAACATCTGTCATTGCCTGAGTTGTTAATGTTAGCCATTCTGACAGGTGTAAGGTGGTATCTCATTGTGGTTTTGATTTGTATTTCCCTGACGATGAATGATGTTGAGCATTTTTTCATGTGTCAGTTGGCCATCTTGATGTCTTCCTTGGAGAAGTGTCTATTCATGTCTTTTGCCCATTTCTTCACTGGATTCTTTGTTTTTTGGGTATTGAGTTTGATAAGTTCTTTATACATTTTGGATACTAACCCTTCATCTGATATGTCATTTGCAAATATCTTCTCCCATTCTGTGGGTTGCCTTTTAATTTTGCTGATTGTTCCCTTCACTGTGCAGAAGCTTTTTATTTTGATGAGGTCCCAATAGTTCATTTTTGCTTTTGTTGCCCTTGCCTCTGGAGACATGTTGAGTAAGAAGTTGCTGCGGGCAAGATCAAAGCTATACTACAAAGCTGTAATCATCAAGACAGTATGGTACTGGCGCAAGAACAGACACTCAGATCAATGGAACAGAATAGAGAACCCAGAAATGGACCCACAAATGCATGGCCAACTAATCTTTGACAGAGGAGGAAAAGAATAACCAATGGCATAAGGACAGTCTCTTCAGCAAGTGGTGCTGGGAAAACTGGACAGCGACATGCAGAAAAATGAACCTGGACCACTTTCTTACTTTCTTACACCATACACAAAAATAAACTCAAAATGGATGAAAGACCTCAATGTAAGACAGGAAGCCATCCAAATCCTCGAGGAGAAAGCAGGCAAAAACCTCTTTGATCTTGCCCACAGCAACTTCTTCATCCACTGTCTTCTTATTTGCATTGTTTCTGACCAGAAATCTGCTGTCATCCTTATCTTTTGTTCCTCTGTACTTCATATGTCTTCTTATTCTGTGGCTGCTTTTAAGATTTTTTTGATCTCTGGTTTTGAGTAATTTGATTATGTCGTGCCTTGTCATTTTCTTTATATGTCTTGGACTTTGGGCTCATTGAACTTCTTGGATCTGTGACTTTATAGCTTTCATCAGATTTAGAAATTTTATAGCTATTGTTTCTTTAAACATATTTTCTGTCACCCACCTTACTAGTTATATTTGCCCACTTGGAGTTGTCTCACAGTTCACTGATGCTTTTTTTATTTTAGAGGATGTTTTTTCTCTGTATGTTTAATTTTGGATAGTTCATATTCCTATGTCTTTAAGGTCACTCATCCTTTCTTCTGTACTGTTAAATCAGTAATTTCATCTAGTATATTTTTCATTTCTATTGTTGTAGGGTTTTTTTCCTGACAGTTCACTTCAGTCTTTTGTATCTCCCATATCCCTACTTTTGAACACATAGAATATTGTTATAATTACTATTTTAATATCTTTCTCTGATAATTCTAACATCATTGTCAGTTCTGGATCAGTTTCACTTGATTGATTTTTCTCCTAATTGTGGTTCTTTTTTTCATGCCTCTCTGCATGCCTAACAATCTTAGTTTGGATGCCAGACATAGTAGATTTTACCTTACTGAATGTTAGATATTTTTGTATTTTTTTTTAATTTTTTTAATGTTTATTTTTGAGAGAGAGAGCTGAGTGGGGGAGGGGCAGAGAGAGAGGGAGACCTAGAATCCGAAGCAGGCTCCAAGCTCCCAACTGTCAGCACAGGGCCCGTAAGATCACAACCTGAGCCAAAGTCAAATGTCCGACCACCTGAGCCACCCAGGTGCCCCTGTATTCTTATAAATATGCTTCAACTTTTTTCAGGAATGTTGAAGTTATTTGAAAACAGTATGATTAATTTTGGGTCCTTAAGATTTGTTGAGTAGACCCAGAACAATATTTATTATAGGTCTTAAATTTCTATACTGCTGAGACAAGACCTTTCTGGATATCCTAGCCAGTGTCCTGTAAATTGTGAGGTTTTCCATTCTGGCTGCAAGTAACAGGCACTGTTTCTGGCCCTATGAAAGCAGCAGGCTGTTTTCCCTCTAATCCTCTTGGATAGGTCATTTCCTGGCTTTGGGCAATTTTCTCACATACATGTGCTAATCAGTACTCTACTTTTCACACATCTCCACAATTATCACTGTTTTGCTCTCACCTTCTTAGAACTCTTTCCTTTGAACATTTGCTGCCTTGGTCTTGCTGAATTCTCAGTTCCATATCCTCAACTCAGGGAGTCTGCCAGCATCATACTGGGTTTTCCCTCCCTACATCATGGTCTGGAAATTCTTTTAAGGCAGTAAGTGAGCATAGGATTTGCCTATTTGTTTTCCCTCTCTCAGGAATCATTATTTTTCATTGACTATGTCTAGTGTCTTGAAAACCATTGTTTTATATACTTTGTTTAGAAGTCTGTTTGGGGATTGTTTTGGGTAGGGGGGTAAATATAGTCCTTTTCACTCCATCTTGGGCAGGAATAGAAATTCATGTCATAGTTTTAAAAAGAAAATTATAGGTGAAGTGGACCAGAGCATAAACTCATCTCTCATTAGAAAATGACTGGCTTGAGGGGAGGGGAAGTGATGGGCATTGAAGAGGGCATCTTTTGGGATGAGCACTGGGTGTTGTATGGAAACCTAATTTGACAATAAATTTCATATAATAAAAAAGAAAATGACTGGCTTGAGGGGTGCCTGGGTGGCTCAGTCAGTTAAGTGACTGACTTTGGCTCAGGTCATAATCTCACGGTTCGTGAGTTTGAGCCCCCCATCAGGCTCTTTGCAGACAGCTCAGAGCCTAGAGCCTGCTTCGTATTGTGTGTCTCCCTCGCTGTCTGCCCCTCCCCTGCGCGCTCTCTCTCTCTCTCTCTCTCTCAAAAATAAATAATTATTAAAAAATACATATATACTTTAAAAAGAAAATGACTAGCTTGGTAGTTAGAATTGAGTTCTCTGAACTAAACTATGTATTGTACATGTAGTGATGCAGAATTAAATATGGTCATTTCTAGCACAAGAATAAATCTTACATGTAGTGTTAGCAAGACTTCAGTTACTAAACTGATTTGTGTGGCTCCAGCTTTCTCAGTAACTTTTCTAAAAGAAAACAAGAATAGTCTTTAGAAATACCTATCCATAGGGTGCCTGGGTGGCTCAGTCGGTTAAGCGTCTGACTTCAGCTCAGGCTGTGATCTTACAGTTGTGAGTTTGAGCCCCACGTCGGGCTCTGTGCTGACAGCTCAGAGCCTGAAGCCTGCTTGGAATTCTGTGTCTCCCTCTCTCTCTGCCCCTCCTCCACTCATGCTTGGTCTCTCTCTCTCTCTCTCTCTCTCTCTCTCAAAAATATATAAACGTTAAAAAAAATTTTTTTAAAGAAATAGCTATCCTGTCCTCTCTGAAATAGCTAGCTATCCTGTCCTCTCTGGGCATTAGCTCTAAGACACTATTTCCTCCCTTCACCCAGCTTCCTGTAGGAATAGTATTCTTGATTGTGGTGCTTTGGTCAATATCCAGGCCTTGCCTGTGATATTCACAGAGCTTGGAAAATAACATTTGTTTCTTCTTTGTCCTGCTATTTAATGGTTCACTGGTTTATGATAGTTGCCTTTAAACAGAAATGTATCCCTGAAAGGTGCCAAACAAATGATCCATTTCTTTTTATTATTATAGTACAGAGCAGTGATTTTCAAAGACCTCTATTTGCATCCTATAACTGCCTCCCTCAAGCCCTCCTGTTCTACCAAAGCAAAGTGTATACATATTTCCCTGTGGTTAAGGATGGAAAATCCATATTAACTATTTTCATTCACGAATTCATTTGTTAAATGTTATTGAATATACCTACCAAATGACAAAACTGTACTAGTTAATAAGGACTTAATAGGCTCGGTGATTAACATAGGGTGAGATGACGACTTGTGGGTTAGAGTGTGGAGGTTGACATGATCATGTTAGAGATTTGGTAGCTCTATGTATGGGAGGAATAAAAGCCTCTTTAAGGATATAGTAAAAGCAAGAGATGTTGAGAACCTAAACTATGTGACTGACATTCATTGAGGATTAAGATTTTAAGCTAAGAATTTAACATACATGTTCTCATTTAACCTAATGGGGTAGATACTCTTCTTATCCTCGTTTTACAGATGACAAAACTGAGACTTAGAGTGATCAGCACCTCCTCCAAGGGTACGCCACTCTAGTAGCAGTGGAATAGGAAAGAAAAAAAGGAATTATATCTGAGAAATAGCCCTCAAGAACTATTGAGAGGACTTGTGACAAATTAGATGTAAAGGTTAAGGAAGAAGAAATCCTGATGAGTGCCAAGTTTCTATCTGGGAAGACCAGGCAAATGGGTGGTACTTCATTAACTGAGTTATTAATAAATGGAATAGAAAGATTAAGGTGAGTGAGACAATAACTTTGAAACATTGGAAGTTTGAGGTTTCTATCAGAAAGCCAAATAGGATAACTTTTGTAAATAGTTGGACATGCTGTGTAGGAGTGTGGGAATGAGGTCTGGAATAGAAATACAAACCATCACCACTTAGATAGTTGTGAAAGCTATTAGTCTATTCCTTTGAGACTATCCAGGGAGACCACGAAGAACAAAACAATGAAATATAGAACCTAGTATTGGCATTATCTTAGGGATGGGCAGAAGAGGAGGAACTATTAAAGATACATCAGAAGGAGAGGACTAAAAAAGTAGAAGAGGGGCGCCTGGCTGGTTCAGTCAGAAGATTTCAAGGTCATGAGTTCGAGCCCCATGTTGGGTGTAGAGATTACTTAAGTGAACAAATAAATACTTAAAAAAAAAAAAAGAAGAACTAGAAGAAAATGTTGTCATGTTAAGCCTAAGAGGGGAATGTATTTCAAAAAGTGGGGATTAGTTAAAAGTGTTAAAGACTGAGGAGTGGTTAGGAAGCATAAGGACTGGGAAAAGAAATCATCATACTTAACAATTATACTTCCTACAATCATACTTCAGTGACTTTAACCAAAACAGTCTCAGCAGATATACTGCTGAATAATATGAGAGGAAGTCAGGCTAGAATGCACGATTGCTGCGCAAGTGAAGAGAGCAAACAGGGCTCTTTCACAATGTTGGGTAGTAAAAGGAAGAAGGGAAGAGGGTTTAAAGAGAGTCAGTATGTTCTCAGTATCCTTTTTCTGAGTTTTGTTTTAAATGAGTGTGTCAGGGAAAGGGGGGGGTGGTTATGGTTACTCTGGATGTCTTTTTGTCTTGATGGTGTCGATGGTGGTAGCAGCTAACACAGTTAACCACCAGATACTTTCCTAGGCATGTCACATATATTAACTCATTTAATCTCCACAGTATCATTGTTATCCCTACTTTTAAAATGAGGAAAACTGAGATCTCAGGAGCACAAGTAATTGTCCTAAGGTCACACAGCCAGTAAGTAACAGAGACAGGATACACACCAAGGGATCCTAGCTCTGAGTCTAGTTTTACCTACTCTGCTGTGTTTCCTTGTGGACCTGAAAAGTGATTCTGCTTTATTTAACCTTTTCTTTTTCTTTCTTTTTTTTTTTTTTCTCAAACAGCAGTTATCTGTAGTGAACATTTCTCAGACTGTTATCTTTAGATTGTCTTTTAGGACCTTCTTCAAATTGCTTTACATTCTTTAGAAACTCATTTCCTGGTGTAGGAATAGCTGCCTACTGGAATCCTATCCAGAGCAGCCGGAATAAACAACAGACCCTAAAGAGATTCGACTCCTGTAAATGGTAGAGTGAACTTTCTCAAAATTCAGTAGACAAATCAACTCCTGCCCTGCTTTAAGCATTTCTGAAGAAAAAAATAAGCATGTTTTTTGACTTATGTTTGAGACTGAGGTGATATCAGGTTTTGTCTGAAGCACATGTGTTTCTCTGCTTTGTGTCGACAAGGGCACACATGTCCTGAATCCTAAGGATGAGGCTGAAACTATCCTTTGTTAGAGGAACAGAGGTACTTCCAGGCTAGACTTTACAGTCATTGTGGGAGAATGCTAGGAAAGACAACCCTGCTCCTGTTTGCACCAAGCCTTGGCTGTATCACACACACCCTTTCTTCTGCCAGGCCTGGGACTGACTTCTTTTAGGATGATTCATGATTGTTTTCCATGAGTAAATATGCTTTAGTCTAAGTCCAGTTAGAGCTCGTTTGCCTCCACTTCCCCTTCTCCTTTTCCACTTACTGCAGCTGTTTGTACTTGCATTTGGGCAGAGCTGATCTGTTAGCCTCAGTGCACTTTGTGTTATTGTTTTTTTAATGTTTACACTTTGCTTCAGTGAAAGAAAGGTCCATTTTCTCTATAAGCCTAGATGTGTAGTTATACTTATTGATGGTCTCACAGAGACCGTTTCCTAGAGAGAACTCGTTCGTCTGCCTCAAGCCTGATTTGCATTGAAGAGATGCACACACTGAAGAGGTGCCCACACCCATCTGAGTCTGGAGTTGTTATTAAACCCTTTTAAAAACTACTTTCCAGAGCTTGTCTTATTTGTGTGCCGTATTGAAATGTGATTCCTTCCCATGTTTTTTCCTTCAACATTTTATTAGGAAAATTTTCAGATACATCGAAAAAGAAAGAACCTAACAATCAGCACTCATATACGCACCACCTTGATTGTATCATTAACATTTTGCTGTCTTATCATCTGTCTATCCAACTGCCCATCTCTTTACCCATGCATCTTTTTTTATGAATTTTGAAGTAAATTACGGATATTGCTATACTTTAGTAGAATGCTTTGAGAGGGACGGGATAGTCATGCTGCCCGAGGACTGCCAACTCTTGAGTGCCAGGGGTAAGAAAGCCACACACATTACTAAGTGGTATGGATTAGCTCATTTTTTTCCCCTTAGCTCAGCTGTAGTTGCAGTGGTAATTTCTCATAGATTATTTCAGTGTTTGTGCCTTAGAAAATCTCTTGGAAGCCAGCTGGTACCCCAAACAAACATTTATTAAGGAATATGTACTCCACAGAGAACGTCCATTACCTCCATGTCCCACAATGCAGGCCAAAGTGCTTTCTTGTTCGTATGCCCTAAATTTATTGTTGAACATAGGAAGTAGGGCTCTCTTTTATCATATAGAGCTGACAAAGCCTTAGGTTCTGAGGTACAGAAATTGTTTCTAGGCTGTTCTTGGCATCTACAGTTGTTTTACCATATGGTACTGGGCTAATTTTATCTGTTCTTCCCTTGAGGCTTTTGTGAATTGATTACATTTTTAGAAAATTTTTTAAATAACTTTTTAAAATGTCAGAGCTTTCTCAGTAGAATAAAATATGATGAGAGATTACGTCAACAGGAGAACAAGTTATCTTAAGAGAATTTTTCTCAAAAACTTAAGCATTTCAATTGCATCTGTACTTACTCCATATTATAAATTAGCATTGGTCATGTTCACGAAAGCCCCTTTTGATACAAAATATAAAGTAATCTTGGACCTGAAGAGATAAGTCTGTTAGTTCAGAAATCAAATGAAAGTTTCTACAGCTCTTCTCTCTCTGGAAAGGTCATTTCCGGCCAAACATGTACTTCCTAAAGGGAAGCACAGGAGAGGTGAAAGAGAAAGAAGACAGCTTAGCCCATCAGCTAAGCCTAATCAGCCCTGGTCATCCATGGGATCATTCATGTCACTTTCAGATTTAAAGTGACATCCTATAGAGCAGCTACAACATAATAGACAAAGCCTGGATTTTTGAGCCAGAATTAGGTTTTATTTCTAGTTCTGAAACCAGCTGTGTGACTTTAGGTCTCGCTAGGCCTAGTTAGACTCACCTCAAGCCAACTGACCTATTTTCATTCCTCCCGGGGAATCCTATCACTGCTCACCCCAAGCTCAGAGTAACTCTCTGGGTGCCCACTGAGCACACTCAGGTGCCCTGGAAGCTCCAAGTGGGTAGCAGTCACCTATTATCAAGTGACATGGAAAGCGGTGGAGTAAGGAGCTCCAGGAATCAGTCCCACCACGGAAGCAACCACTAAGCTGGCACGTCTGACAGAATCAACTTTTTCAGAACTTTGGAATTGCTAAGTGAAAAAAAGCAGATTATGAAACAGGATCTATAGTATGATCTCATTTGAAGTTTTTAAAATAAGTATTTGTGGTACAGAGAAAAACTCAGAGTATATGTGAATAATGTTTCTCTCTGGCTACTGGGAGTACAATTATTATCTTGTTTATCTGCTATTCCTAAAATTTTCTATAGTGAATATATATTACTTCTGTAAAAAATAGCAAAAGCAAAATAGAACAGTTTGGCAGTTTCTCAAAAAGTTAAACATAGAGTTTCCAAGTGACTCAGCAGTACCACTCGTAGATACACACCCAAGAGAACTGAAAACATACGTACACAAAAACTTGTACGTGAATGTTTATACCGGCATAATTCATAATGGCCAAAAAGTGGAAACAAATCAGATTACTTGTCAGATAAATTGGTAAACAAAAGGTGATGTAGCCACATAATGGAATATTACTCAACAATAACAAGAATAAAGTCCTGATACATGCTTCAACATGAATGAACCTCAAAAACATTATTCTAAGTGAGCTAGACACAAACGGCCACATATTACGTAATGTTTATTGTCCAGAATAGGCAAATCTGTATGTCCAGAATAGGCAAATCTGTAAAGACAGGAGGTCTCTGGTTGCCAGGGGCTGGAAGGAAGGGGGACTATGGAGTCACAGCTAATGAGTATAGAGTTTTCTTTGCGGGATGATAGAAATGTTTAGGGATTCAATAGTGATGGTTTCACAATTTTGTGAATGTATAGTTGACCCTTGAGCAACACAGATTTGAACTGTGCTGGTTCACTTTTGTAGACAGTACTGTACATGTATTTTCTCCTCTTTATGATTTTCTTACTAACATTTTCTTTTCTCCAGCTTACTTTATTGTAAGAATATAGCGTATAGTATGTATAACATACAAAATATAGGTTAATTGACTGTTTATGTTACCAGAAATATATAGTAAAGTTTTAGGGGGCATCAAAAGTTAACCTGTGGATTTTCAACTCCCAACAGGCATCAGTTCCCCTAACCCGCATGTTGTTCAAGGGTCAACTGTACTGAAAACCACTGAATTGTATACTTTAAAAGGGTGAATTTTATGATCTATGAAGTATAGCTCAATAAAGTAATGTTTTTTTTTTTTAATTTTTTTTTCAACGTTTATTTATTTTTGGGACAGAGAGAGACAGAGCATGAACGGGGGAGGGGCAGAGAGAGAGGGAGACACAGAATCAGAAACAGGCTCCAGGCTCTGAGCCATCAGCCCAGAGCCCGACGCGGGGCTCGAACTCACGGACCGCGAGATCGTGACCTGGCTGAAGTCGGACGCTTAACCGACTGCGCCACCCAGGCGCCCCAAATAAAGTAATGTTTAAGAAAGGTGAAATAGACTATAAGCTACAAGAATTAGAATTAAAAAGAATATATTTAGCAAGTTAAAGTCAAATTTTTCACTGAATTCTGTAATTATAGTTATGGATTTTTTTTTTTTAAGTCTTTAAGTCCAGTTAGTTAACATACAGTGTTATATCAGCTTAGAGTTAGGAATTTTAAAAGTGTAAGTTTCGGTAAAGAGATGAGAATCAGGAACTTATAAGCGATTATGTAGCTGAAGCTCCACAGCTCCCCCTTTTTTTTAGTGAAAATTTGGGACATTTTAAAACTGATATGGGAAACTATTTTCTTCTCTTTTTAAAGTTTGGCTTTGTATTTTTAATTATTTGCACTATTTTTGGAATTGTTATCTTTTTTTAATGCAAAGTAATCATTCTAATAGCTTTCGGAGAATTTTAAATGAGAGTGTAATACATGTATACTTAACTTGCGAGCGGATTTTCTCAAGTAGGCCACCATCTCTAGATCCCATTTGATGATGTATAAGTGGTTTAAGTATGTTCTAGAATAATATAAGCAGTATAAATAGATCTCATTTACCCCCTTATGATTTCCCTTTCTCTTGCCCCTTCCCCTGGCCTTTTATGCTCCAAAATGTAAAATGGGATTAGAGTACAATACCTTATTTTTAATTAATTCTTTCAGTAAGCATATATTGAGTGCCTACTATGTGTCAAAACACTGTGCTTAAAGTTAAAGATACAAAAATAAAATATGTGACCCTGGGGCACTGGCTGGCTCAATCAGAAAAACATGTGACTTGATCTCAGGGTGTGAGTTGAAGCCCCACACTGGGACAGGGCATTGAGCTTACTTAAAAAAAATAAATAAATAAAAATAAATAAAAAAACACCTGGTTCTAGACAGATAAAATGATACATCTCAGAGCTACTCTCTGAACAGTTAGGAGGGCACTTAACCCAGATAAGGAAGGTCAGTCAGGACTTGTTTTTACCGTTAATATAATTAGAAGGTTGATCTTTGAAAGCAAGTTACACCTATTATGCATTTTTAGAAAACTATTAAAAGTAGAGCTCATGCTTGGCTGTTAGCACATCCTACAACTACATACGCACAGAAAAACATCTTGAGAAAAGCGGTAGGATCTGTTGTCTCCAAGATGTGTGTATAGGCCAAAACTCTTTTTTTTTTTTTTTTTTTTAAATTGGCATGAATACAGGCAGTAGAGGAGCAAAGACCTGAGGTCAGAGTTTGGTTTCTGCTTCCTTGACTGCTAAACATGTTGAAGACTTTTTATTTTTTTTTTTTTTTAATTTTTTTTTTTCAACGTTTATTTATTTTTGGGACAGAGAGAGACAGAGCATGAACGGGGGAGGGGCAGAGAGAGAGAGGGAGACACAGAATCGGAAACAGGCTCCAGGCTCTGAGCCATCAGCCCAGAGCCCGACGCGGGGCTCGAACTCACGGACCGCGAGATCGTGACCTGGCTGAAGTCGGACGCCTAACCGACTGCGCCACCCAGGCGCCCCTGTTGAAGACTTTTTAAACTATCAGAGCTTTTATGGGCTCTGCTTATACTAATATATCTACCAAATTAAAAAGAAAAATATCATCGTGAACTTAAAGGAATTGCTATTTTTCACTGGTATCTTTTTAAAAAGCAGACACATCGTCTTTGCATTGCTTTCTGCAGGACTGATATGTACTGATATGGTCCTATTAGTTGTTAAATATTGAAATACATCCTTACTGGTTGGTAAAAAGCTGATGCTTTAAGCCCCCTGGATGCTCCACCACAGTCTGTACTCTCCCCCAGGGACTCCAACCCTACATCTCTCCGCAGTCCAACAACTAAAAGGTTGCCTCCTCCAGGCATAGCAGGAAGCCTTAAGGACTCTTGTTTCTGTACTACTTTGGCATCCATTCTGACTGCTGGTACTGGGCCATCCCCACTGTTTAATAATTTTGAATCTCACCCCGACTTTCTGACTGTTCCATAAACCATTGTCATTTTAACTGTGTTTGTTTTCTGCCAACTAGAGTATCCCATGGCCCTAGATCACCTGCTCTCGCTTACCTGTGTAGAACCAAAATTGAGTTGCATTATTTGCTGAGTAACCCAGAATAGCATTGTACTAGAACTAATAGTCTCCTAAACCATGCTGCTTTTCTTCTGTATTTCTTTCAATGATGACAGTTTGGCCTAAGTTCTGTGCCCTCTTATTGTTCCTTCCAGTTCATTTTGCACCTTATAGGCCTCCAGATATCTCCCTGAAGCCTCTGCTCTTTGAAGTGCCCAGCATCACTACGGAGTCAGTGTTTGTTGGCCGGGATTGGGTTTTCCACGAAATAGATGCTCAACTTCAAAGTTCAAATGCCAGCGTGAACCAAGGAGTAGTGATTGTGGGAAACATTGGGTTCGGCAAAACTGCCATCATCTCCAGACTGGTGGCCCTCAGCTGCCACGGAACACGGATGAGACAGATCGCCTCAGACAGCCCACACGCCTCCCCCAAACGTACGTATTCCTTTTTAAATAACTCCCTGCTTCATTGCCCTGAAAGTTTTTCTGATAGATTAAGCCTTACATCCTTTTATTTTCTGATCTGCAAAACCTAACTTGCATGTGAGGACCATTCATTCAGAGTTGAGAGAAAGAATGTAATACTCTGTTTACATTTAACCCACATATCTAGCGGTCACCTAAGCGTGACTGAGAAAACCTTTCTGTGGGAATAAATTTATGAGTCTTCCCTCTGGCAGTCTGGCTAGTCTGTCCTTTGGATAATGACTGTAGCAATTGCTTATAAGAGGCATTTGCCTCCATCACTGTCAGCTTTTGCTCAGCCTGTGCCCATGTCTTCTTGTTACATGCCAGCACAGTCTGCTTGCAGCATTCGATTCCTTGCTCTTGATGTCAGTATTGCACTGCTTGGGCTTAAACTTCATTGTGTCCTTGAAGGGTTTCTCTTGCTTCCTTGTGAAAGGATGCTGAGATCTCGTATGTATTCATGCTCCTTTCATCCCAGGCCAGGCACAGCTTAATGATCACCACCAGGATCTTGTTTGTTTATTTCTCAAATACTTAGGTGGTCCTTAGCACCAGGCACTGTCTAAGAGCTTAACAAATATTAATTCATCCAATCCTCTTATCAACTCAGAGAGGTAGTTCCTATTATCATCATGTCACAGATAAGTGATCTGAGGCTCAAAGAGGTTAAGTAGACCTCCCAGGTTTCATAGCCAGTAAATGGTGAAACAAGTATTTGAGCCTAAGCAGTCTGGTTTCAGAAGCCATTCCCTTATCCACTTTGCTGTCCTGCCTCTCCTTAATGGAGGAACTCACCTGAATAAAGGAGACGAGAGGAAAATAGATGTTCTTCCTATACTCTGTATGTATAGAACCAGTCTACCTGGTTTCTGTTAGTTATGAGAAAACAAAACCAGAAACTATTGCTCTGCTAGTCCAAATCATTAATCTAGCTCACCATCAGTTTTCAGACAGCCACCACTAGAAACGTGAGATTATAGTAGTTACAGTGTCTAACACATGCTAGAAACTCAATAAGAGCTCACTGAGCACCCTCCAGACATTCTGGCTTCCTAATGAAATTAATTGACAGTCTTGTGTCATTAAGTGGGCACATTGTCTCTGGTTAACTAATAGACATCTCACGTGGAGAAGAAGGACTAGTGTGTATAGAGAGAACTGGTTGAATCAAGAGACCCTGTTTACCAGGGTCTGGTAAGAATTGGTATGGAAGAATTCCTTTTTCACAAGCAATGTCATGCTTAGTTTCTACATGAAGCTTTTCTCAGGTAGATTGGCATTGTGTCATGAGAGTCAAGAGCTCAGAATTTGAGCCCCAGCACTCCATTGACTATATATACTCTGTAACCTTGAGAATTTTAATTGAAATTTTTAGATCTGTTTTCTCATCTGTAAAATGAGGAAGTGGGACTAAGTGATCTTTAAGATTTGTTCCTGTGTTAAAATTCTGTGATTCTAAAAACATATCTTCTTGAAATTGAAAAGTGGTTGAAATTAACTTTCCAACCTATTCCAGTGTTTTCCTTTGAGCACTTAAATATCACACCAGACTACATTTTATCTGAGTACTCCAAGACTCTTTAACTCTTTGAGTATGTCAGAAAGAAAACCAGATAGCTAATAATCTCTCTGACTCCTCTATATATCACTGTTGAGATAACGTGATGGTAGAATCCTGTAGGACAGAATAAATCCCAAGGGCAAGAAGAGCTGCTTTCTCAGAAAGCAAAGGTATCTGGGAGTCCCTCCCAACTAAGGCTGGGAAAGCAGGAGTTAATAGAAAACAGTTCATGTGCTCCCCAAAGCAGAGGTTCTATAAACGCAGTTCATTAAGTTATTCTCTAACATCCATTGCCTCTTATCTCCAGAGACACTCTAAAAATACCAGGACACTCCAGTTCTTGAGATAAATGTCCATTTGTTGTGACTGTAGATTTGGCCTGATAGTTAACTTTCCTTTTTTTTTCTTTTTTTTTTCTTTTTTTTTCTTTTTTTTTTTTCTTTTTTTTTTTTCTTAATTTGAGAGAGACAGAGAAAGAGGGCACACAAGTGGGGTAAAGGGGCAAAGGGGAAGAGAAAATCTTAAGCAGCCTCCACATTCAGTGTGGAGCCTGACGCAGAGCTCGATCCCACAACCCTGGGATCATGACCTGAGCCAAAATCAAGAATCAGATGCTCAACCAACTGAGCCACCCAGGCCCCCCCTCTTTTTCCTTTTTGCCTGATAGTTAACTTTCAGAACTTGAAAAACGTGTCAAAGGAGAAAGAACATGTGGTTATATATTTATCAGAATTTCACAGAACTAGCAGTTGCCTTGTACATAATAATTTTTGTTGTAATCTGTCAGTGACCAAACTACATTCTACCTCTGCCATCTTAACAGAGCCACTAGCCCTTAAGAAGGGTCAGGAATAAGTGACTGATAAAGTGCAAGCTGTTTTTTGGCATCAATATGTTATTATGTAAGCCAGCACTGGGAATTTGACTGGCAGTAGCAGAATTTCTTTCATTAATGACTAAGAATGATGTCTGTATAGAGAATTGGCTTAACTTTTCACAGTTTAATTTACATCAAGCTTAGATAGGTTTATTTGAATTTCCATTGGCTTTCCTAACCCTGTGTCGGTGATACCAATGATACAGTTGTAGAAATAATGAAAACAAGGTAGAAAATCGTTGGCGCTCCCATCTCTGCATCATCTGTCTTCTCTCTTCTACCCCTGTCTCCTCCACACTGAGCAGCACTGCTGTGGAAGACGTGAGCAGTGTAGCCTGCGGTACCACATTGCCTGGCTCCGTCCTTCCCCCACAGACACTCAGCCCCCAGCCCACCCCCTCCTTGTCATTTCCCTGGGAAGGTACAGAAAAGCTGTCAAGGCAGGCACTAGCCTGTCATCTGCTTTCCACCTACACCCCTTCCCAAACCTGACTCCCCCGTCAGGCTCCACCACCATCGTCATCAACCACCCCCTAGTACATACACACAAAGAACAAAAACATTTTGTAAAAATAGACCCGTTGTGTAATTTAGGCATTATTACGTTAACTACAAGTATACTCAGTACAGTAGTCAGGAAAGCTCTAATACAAGACTATCTTTCCCCATCACTAAGAGTCAGTATAGTGATTATTTGGATTTGACATTTGCCAGCAGCTGCCAACCCCCCAAACAGCTGTTCAGTAAGTCACCCCACCCTCCCTGCTCTGCTCATGTCAGTAGTCTGTTTTGCTGCTGCACATCGACTGCTGCCTACCTGTTAACTTATTTCTCCTGTTCCCTGAATACCAGAGAGTTAAGATACTCAGAAAAAAAGGAGGCCATCTCCAAAAGGCAGTAGCGAGAAGCCAGAGGGCATTTGGGCAATAATTGCCCCCAAAGTCAAATATCAGATAAAGGGGAATGCAGTGGGGAGAAGGAGTGAGCCACAGAAATGATGCATCGACAGTCCCTGCGCTTCACCTCCACTCACACATTTTCAGTCATTTTCCACTGCTGCCACCCACTCATACCCTCCTGCAGTTATTCTGAACTTGGCTCCAGTGACCAGAGCATTTACTCTCCCAGCAGACAGAAGAAGTCTCCATTCAGTCCTCGGGTGAGGAGTTCAGTGAGGACTCCCTTCCCCTATTCCTCCTCCTTTCCAGTGGCTCTTGACCATCAACAATCCCCTTATTTTGGTGTACCCATTTGTACTGTGGTCTGTAGTCATGTATATAGTCTGTAATTCCTAGTGGAGATAAGACATTTCCTAAGTAACATGAACAAGTGGAATTTTTTAAAAACAGTTTTATTAAGCTGTAATTCACATACCACACAGTTCACCCATTTAAATTGTTCAACTCAGTGCTTTTTAGTATATTCACAGAGTTGTACAGCTGTCACCATAATCGAATGTTAGAACACTTTTGTCCCCCCTAAAAGAAATGCCCATTAGTGATCAATCTCTATTCTCCCCTTAACTGCCTGCCTCTACCCCTACATAACCACTGATTTGTTTTTTGTTCCTACGGATCTCCCTATTCTGGGAATTTCATATAAAGAGTCATACAATATATGGTCTTTTGTAACTGACTTCTTTGAGTATAATATTTTCAAGGGTTATCCATATTGTAGCATGTATTGGTATCTCGTTTCATTTTATCATCAAGTACTATTCCATTGTATGGATATTCCATATTTTAACTGTTCATCGGTAGACATTTGGGTTGTTTTCACTTTTGCACTATTATGAATCTTGCTTCTTTGAACATCTGTGTACAAGTTTTGTGTGGATATTAAGTTTTTATCTCTCTTGGGTCCATACCTAGGAGTAGAATTGCTGGATAATAGAACAAATGGAGTTTAACCAATCTTCCTTTAATTCAGGGTTTTATGATTATCTCATGCAAACATCTCATCTTTTTAATCCAGATGTGGACGCCAACAGAGAGCTGCCACTCACACAGCCACCCTCAGCCCACTCGTCCATCCCCAGTGGAAGCTGCCCAGGGACCCCAGAAATGCGCAGGCGGCAGGAGGAGGCCATGCGGAGACTAGCCTCACAGGTACAGTAAGGCTCCCAGGGTGCAGACATGCTAGCTCCATTGTAACCCCAAGGGGCAAAGGTAGGGGGACCCTTGGCAAAGTGGACAAAACGTATACAGCTATACCATGAGACCATGGGGAAAATTTTCTCTTCCGGCTCCTAGAAAAATGCTTTGTTATTATGGGATCAGAGCCTTTTTGTTTGAAAGGCCCTCAGAAATAACCAGAGTCCCATAATGAATAGATAAGGAAGTCGAGACTCGAAGAAGTTATATGATTTCCCCAAGATCACAGTATTAGCACTCAGCAGTTTTTTATTTTCACTCCTATTCAAAACTCTTCCTGCCATACTATACTGTCCATAATATTTTTTAGGTTTTTGAGTCTTAAATTTCTATTTTAATCAAAGTAACATATGCATGATTTTTGAAAATTAAATAATACTCAAAGACTTATAATAAAACCCAGCAATTCTTTTCCCCTCCTCACCCCACCCTCTCCCCAAAGGCACCACTTTCAACTCTTAGGGCTGTTCTTCTGATCTTTACCTCCACTGTTTCTAAATAATATTCATATACTGCTATAACTTTTTTCATCATTTTTATATGTTATCTATTGCTGCTTGTTAAGGATGTTGAGAATTTTACATCTTTCATTTTCCTTCCTCCCTCCACCATTTCAGTATGGTTATATCATGATTTTTGTCAGAATCCACATTATAATATCTTCAGTATTAGTACTGTGCACATATGGTTCGCTGTGGAACCAAGGGTAATATTTCCTTCCTGAGCAATTTTGTTTTTCCTGGGATTTGAAATGCCTAATTTTAAAATTTGCTTATTCTTGCTGTGGTGGGGGAGGCGCCTAGCTGGCTCAGTCAGAAGAGCATGTAACTCTTGCTTGGGGTCATGAATTCAAGCCCCACATTGTGTGTGTAGCCTACTTATAAATTAAATTAAATTAAATTAAATTAAATTAAATTGGCTTATTCTTTTTTAAACCTATCGCTATAATCCATAATCTTTAATAACTTTGTAAAAAGCCTCTTGGTACAAGTTTACACATCAGTGTCATTTCCCCTGAGACGTCCATCTCAGCTCAGGCTGGACCTAGGATGTTCTCGAGGCTAGTTGTTATCCTGGAAATTCCTATTACTTCTCTTCTGTGTTGGCTCCCACATCATCATCTTTCTTGATTTTATTCCTCATTTTGGTGGAACACGTCCACCAGTGGCTTCCTAAGAAAGAATGCACAGGAGGTAAGTTTTTGAAACTTAATGTTTTTAAAAGTATCTTTATTCGATTCTCATACATTACTGTTTATTTGACACAACATAATTCTAGGTTAAAAATAATTTTCCCTCAGAATTGTGAAGGCATTGCTCCATTGTCTTGAGCTTCTAATAATTTTGTTACTAAATAATTATTCTTATTCCTAGTTCTTTATACCTGTTTTGTCTCTCCAGAAACTTTTAGGAACTTCTTTTTTATCAGCTTTTTTCTTGGGTCTTTTTTCCATTTATTCTGTTAGCATCGAGTATAAACCTTGTATAAACTTCAAATAATTTCTGTATTTTCAGTTCCCTTCCTCACCCCCCTCTTGCACAGGACCTGGTGCTTCCAACCTCATGCTTTTCTGAGGTTTTATAGCTGCTTTGGTTTAGTCCTGTTGTTATTACTTCCAGCAGGCATTTGTTTCACCTAATTCTATTTGTTAAGTCATTTATGAAGCCTATATCCACTTTCCATCCTTATATGTTATAAGCTGAGGTCATAGATAGATATCCCTATAGGTGGAGTTTGCATTTCTCTTCCTTATTCCCCATATTTTTGAGGATTTTCAAGAGAAGAACAAGAGTTTAAAATGTCTGTCTCCAATATTTAAAGAAATTTCTTGGCATGGTTAATTACTAATGAGGAACAGAGAGTCATCTGCAATATCATAAAGTTCTAACTTCTTCATGGAAATCCAGTCCACCCAGAGCCCCAAACAGCACATTTCCCCCAACTGCATTTTTAAGTGTCTCCACTTATCAGTGGGCCTTCTGAAAACAGTCTGAGATTTCCCTCATATTCATTGCTAACTCAGTGCAACTTTAAAAAAACATCGTGTTTTTTTTTTCTAAATAGTTTGTATAAACTAGTTCCAGCCTCTTCTTTAAAAGAATCTAAATAAATGTCACCTTGGAAATACTGTACACTGAATGCTGAAGTCCTTCCATCATTATAGTCACTCACATACTCACTTAGAATTGATGTGTGGAATGACTCTAATACAAGCCTGAAGTTAAGGTGGTGAACAGAACAGACAACAATCCCTGCTGTTACATGGCCCACGTTCTCGCGGTGGGAAAAGCCAGCAAACAAACATGTAATATGTCAGATCGTGACGAGTGCTGAAAAGAGCTCAGGGATTGTTGTCACTTCTTAGTCTCTCTCTCATCAAGAGAAAGAATCTCAAGATGTTTATGTTCAATATTCGGAAAATGTTACATATTGTTAGCAGGAAATTAGTGACTACACTTACTTAAGAGGTGATCTCATTTTAAATTCCATGCTTGTGTCTATCTTAAGCAAAATACTGTATAAATAAATCATTTTTGTGCCTATAGGTGAGATATTTTTAAATTTATATTAAACATTGTATACGAAATGGCCCTTTAAGTTAAAATTAACGTTTATGTTCAAGATTTGGAAAATGTTAAATATTGTAAATAGGAAATTAGTGATTGTTTACACTTACTCAAAGAACATAACTTAAATTTCATGATTATTTCTTCCTTAAGCAAAATATGAATGCACCTTTTTGCACCTAGAGATGGGATATTTTTAAGATTATAGTAAATGTTGTACAAGAAATCGCACCTTAGATTAAAATTAAATATTCTCCTGGTAATTGTGCCACGTGTTACATTTCAAGTATACAATTTGTTCTTAGTAGCCTAGAGCAGAAGCCAGCAGTCTTGCCTCTCGCTATAACAAGCCAGTAAGCAGAAACCTTTTCAATAAGATTTTGAAATCAATTAGTATTTTGATGAGGTAAGCTAATATATGTGAGTTAAAAGTGTTCTTGAAAAACCTCTTGATTTGACAAAGTTCTTAGTGCCAATTCTTGTGTATCAGTAATTACCATTGGTATTTTCAGGATGTACTGTTAGGTGGGGAGGAAAGTACAAAGAAGTGTTGATGGGATGCTAACTTTCATATAATAAAGAAAGGGATATAAAAAAATACATGTGTACCTGCTTATTTGTCCAAAAGAAATGTAGGAAGGATAAACCAGAAAGAAAAGATACTGGTTACCTAAAGCAGATGGGTAGGAAAGAAGGAGAGTAGAAAGAAATGGGTAATGAGAATGGGGTACAGGGATGAAGAGTAAGTGACACTTCTCTGAATATATCTTTTCGTATAGCTGTGACTCTTAGAAACATGGCAATGTTTCACTTACCCAAAAAATAATTAAAAATAACCAGTATGTGGGGGCTGGGGAGCCCAAAGTGTAATGCAAACACTCACAAATACACCTAACTGTATTTCACATAAATAACATGACCACACTGAAGAAGGCAGAGGAGAAAAGAACTTAAATAAGTTTGGAAGGTAACATCTTGACTGAATACCGTAAGGCTAAAGACAAAAAAGAACTGTGCATAAATGCTATATTCTAATTAATAAATGTTTTCTCACAGGAGTATGGCTCACAGTTTTGAAAATCCTTCATGTATTTATTAGAAATGATTGAATAAATAAATGTATTGTAAATAGCAAGACCAGGTTTCTCATTGTTAACAGATGAAGAAAAGGAAATCTAAAGAGAGCCAGGTGATACTGACTTGAAATCTGAGGTATTAGTATATACTCACAATTTTTAATATATATATCTATAGATATTTCTATAGATATATAGAGAGAGAGATACAGCAATATAGATAAATCTTCATATGTGAGTTAATATATTACATGCATTTCCTAGCTCTCTCCACTGAGAGGGCCCCAAATCACAGTCACTTCAGTAGCAATATGCACACCTAACTAATTCAGATCTTGTCTTCTAACATCATTCTCCAGTAAAAGAAACCAGGGCTCTGAAGAGGTTAGATGATGCCAGGTCTGGGGCAGGGTAAATATAAGATGAGCCTGGAGCATCTTCTGATACCAGAAAGCAAGGAAGTGCTTTTAAAAAGATGGGGGGGAGGGGGGGTGTGCTTCTTGAAAGAGCCCAGACACCAACCCGAAGGAGATCCTAATGTCCAAAGCCAGACCAAAGTGAGCAACAAAATAAATACAGTATTGGATATAACCAATGGAATAAAGTAAGTCCATATATATTAAATCACTCAAGTAAATAGATGAGAGAGAAGGGACAGCTCTTTATTCCAGTAGAATTCCAATAATAAATGTAGAAGGAAAGAAGGAAATAGAAAATCACTATTAGGCAAACACCACGTGATAATTGTTACAGACAAGATCCACTGATGGATACTAAAGTTAGTGGGCAAAAGTTTGAGGAGAAACAGGGTTTGCATGTTTCAAAGTGTCTCCCCCAAGATATTTATTAACTACGAAGGGAGAGAGAGTAACTTTATAGTACAGAAATCTGGCAGAAATCTTTACCTTAACCAAGGTGATGAAGGTCAGCATCACCAGTGACAAGACATGTCAACATCATGACCCCATGATATGATCCATGAGAAGGACACAACATTGTTTTTGTGGTATTCTTGCCCAAAAATCTCAGTTGGATTATGAGGAAGGCATCAGACAAACTCAGACTGACATTCACCAGAATAACTGGTCACTACTCTTCGAAAGTGTCAAGGTCATGAAGACAAATACCAAAGAGCTCTTACAGACTACAGGAGTCTGAGGAGAAATAGCAACAATAAATGCAGTACAGGGTCCTGGATAGAATCTTGTTGCAGAAAAAGGACATTAGTGGAAAACTAGTAAGATCTGAATAATGCCTTTACTTAACAATACTATGCCAGTGTTATTTCCTAGCTCTGATAATCATTCTTTGGTTATGTAAGATATTAATAAAAAGAGAAGCTGGGTGAGGGATATACGGAAATTCTGTGTACTACTTTTGCAACATTTCTGAAAGTCTAAAATTAGTTCAAAATAAAAAGTTAAAAAGTAAATAAAACTCTTACTGCCAAAAAAAAAAAAAAAGTAGAGCTCTGAGCTGGAAAATTACTGAGGCAGAACCCAAGTCTGGGAGCTATTCTTAGCTTCCAGCCTGAGTGAGGATTAGAGTTGGGGGACAGGGAAGGGGAAGAGAAGGTCATTATTCATACTGAACCTCCTGGTCCCTGGAAATCTTGGAAGCCACACTAACGTGTTGGAAGCGATGCGCCGAGCAAGAAATCAGGTGGGGATGAGGAGATTCAAAAAGTGATGAAAAGAAGACAGGGAGTAAGAGTATGAGAGCAGACCTGAGGGAGAGTACTTGCAGCATTAGAATTTAAATGATACAAATGCCAGTCATTACGCAAATCAGATGTTTATGTCCAAATGAATTCCACATAGAGCTGTCTTTTCTTTATATGAGATTAGCTTAGTCCTGTCACAGATTATTCATTTCTTTAAAGTGGAAAATGGTCTTTGGAGAGTGAAGGCCTGGGACTTGTAACGCAAACCTGACAGATTTCCTGTCACTCAGTCATTTGATTAGGGCCTTTGATGAGGATTATACTTCATTTTATGATTTCTTGTATACAGCATTAAGTCAAAGCTTTTTTTTTTTTGAGATTTTATTGTTTAAGTAATCTCTACACCCAGTGTGGGGCTCAAACCCACAACTCTGAGATCAAGAGTCACGTGTTCCACCAACTGAGCCAGCCAGATACCCCAAATCAGAGCTCTTTATACCCAAAGCTATACTGACCTCTGGTCTTTTCTTTTGTCTATATAGCCTACAAACCTACCCTTTTCTTTCTTCCCCTCATAGGAGTAATCTAAAATTTACCTGCTGTCTTCCCCAAAGAATTAATATAATTCTGGTCATATTGGGCATACTTTGAATAGAATTATTTCAACAAAAAGTATAGAGATTTAACATAAAAACTTGAGATGGAGAAAAATTAATATGACAGACATAGCTGAAAATGAAATTTCAACACATCACCAGGAGAGACAAAAGTTCCCAAGGAGAAAGGTTTCACCCACTGGTTTACTAGGGGTGGACTAATTCTGAATCACTTCCAAGAAGTTGGAATAATAGTGACTGAATATAGGTGGCTGTGATAGCTTTCTCAAAGCTGTAGGGAGGGATCTAATACCACTGAACACTGGTACGATGAGAGACTGAAGCAAAAAACCACATTACCAGACTTGTTTCCTATTTTATATGTAGGAAAAGTTGTGAATGAGGTCAATAGATAATTTGGAGCAAGTACCAAGTAGTTTGGACAAATGTACAGATGTTTGTAAATTACTGTGTATGTATTGTGTGCTGCACAACTACTTTGAAGTGTCTAGTAAATAACCTATTTTGAGCCACACTTCATATTTTGTGATGTTGAATGGTCTTTCTGCTTGAATTGAGCAAAGCAGTCGAGATTTTATATTTGGAATGCCAAAGAAATATTTTAAATTAAGAGAAAGGTAACCACAGAGGGGTATCTTTGTTAGATAAAACCTCACTCAGCCAAGAGCACAGCTGATTTTTAATAAAACCAGTAAGAGAAACCTCTTCCTAAGTTTTAGAATTTTTATCTTCCAACTTCTATCCCATGACTTTAGGTAAAGGGTAAGTTACAGCTGATTTTCTTAGCTGTGCTTGGCCTCCACATGTGGAATCAATTGAGGTAAAATATGTTGAAAGTTCTTATTGATTCAGAGGTTTGCTGTTTGCTTCTTATGAAGTGGATATTTGTATCCATGCAGACATAACCACTGACATTCACTGTTCATTGAGAGAACAGAGCAATTGCTGCCAGGTTTTCTCTTTGGTTCCTTATATTGTGCTTGTGATAGGCAGTAAAGCAGTGACCAATCCATCTGAAGAAAAGAGTGGAGATTTTTAGAATATAACTTCTTATTGCCAGTTCCATATTGTGTTCAGATATCATTGCTTCACTCAGAAGCAATTCCTATCATCAGTCTTATGTGTATAGTAACATCTCCCCATATTAAGGTTTTGTGTGTATGCTTAATGAGAAGGATTTCAGGTTTTTTTTTTTTTAAGTGACATTTCTAGTATTTGTTAAAGATGACCATACCTATAGGTCAGGAGCCTTTTCAGAATTGAACACTTTAATGGATGATTGTTCTCTGAGAAATGATAGAAGAACTGAAGTCCCAGTGGTATATCTATATCTCCTAGGGCAATTTTCAGGTGCCTAAAGACGCAAAGCCAGTAGCTAAAAAAAAGAGAGACTATACAGAATCTTGATGATGATGATGATGATGATGATGATGATGATGATGATGATGGAGAGGAGGAGGAGGGCGATGATGATGATGATGATGGCAGCATCAGCTAACATCACTGTGCACCTACTTTGTGCTGAGCTCCATGCTGAGTACTTTCCATATATTCAGGCTAAATCTCCCCTGCCAATTTCATGTTACCTCCTCAGTCCCATCACTTTTGTGAGTAGTACTGAGTCAACAGAGTGCTATAGATTAAAACCACCCTCGGCACACCTGGGTGGCTCATTCGGTTGAGCGTCCGACTTCAGCTCAGGTCATGATCTCGCAGTTCATGGGTTCGAGCCCTGTGTCAGGATCTGTGCTGACAGCTCAGAGCCTGGAAGCTGCTTCAGATTCTGTGTCTCCCTCTCTATGCCCCTCCCAACTTGTGCTCACTCTCTCACTCTCTCTCGTTCAAAAAGAAATAAACATTAAAAAATACATAAAAAAAAAAAAAACCACTCTCTGCACTTGGTCTTGAGGCAAAGAAAACAACCAGGAGGTATGGAGTGAGCTCTGTGCAAATTCTGACCAAAAAAATATCCTAGAGATTAAAACCAGGTTCCAGCCAGACAGCCTAGATCCTGGATGATATGAAGACTCACACATTTTCTAAAGTTCTTTGAATTTAAGACCTGCATCTAACAAAACTCTCGCTCCTTTCTTTTTTCCTCTTATCTAATTCTGATTGTCTCTGGATGCTAGAAAATATTTAATGTTAATTCTTAAATCTGAATTATTTTTATAAAGCTATTTATAAAGCACATTAATTTTTAAAAGTAAGGACTTAATAAGTATATGTGGTTATTGAGATTAACATGGTTTTCCTGTGATTATTTTATTCCTAATGCTTTGTTACAAGATTGGACTTTTTCCTTTACTGTTCGGTGCTCAGTACCTATTAGAGAGATTAATGTAAATCTTTATTCTCAGTCTTATTTCCTATCTCTTATAATCCAAAACCCACATCCTGCAAAGGAATCTTCTAATCCAAAACTCAGTTTGCATTTATAAATTTTAATTGTGAATTATGATATATGTATACAATAGAAATAGTGTATCAGATTTCTGATCTTAGATAAATCAGGCAGTTTCTAAGATAGCAGCTTTTGTTTTCACTTGAAAAAGTTGAGGAACGGGGAGACAGAAGACAGTGTTAGAGAATGATCATACAATAACCATGGCTCTTGTTCCCAGTAAACCTATTTGTATTCTCATCCTTCTGTTGTAGGTGGTTGCCTATCACTATTGCCAAGCAGATAATGCCTACACCTGCCTGGTACCAGAATTTGTCCACAATGTTGCTGCCCTGCTCTGCCGCTCACCTCAGCTGGCAGCCTATCGGGAGCAGCTTCTTCGGGAGCCTCATTTACAGAGCATGCTGAGCCTTCGGTCCTGTGTTCAAGACCCCATGGCCTCCTTCCGGAGGGGAGTCCTGGAGCCCCTGGAGAATCTCCACAAAGGTACAGAAGGCAAAGAAGGTGAAAGGTGGAAGCTTTGGAGCCCAAGTTCACCTAGAGTGTGTCATAGAAATGACTATTTATATTACATTGCCAAAACTGAATGTTCCATAGCTGATGTCCCACAGGATACAGTTAACAGATAAAAGATTTTTCTTGAAAAAATAAAACTTCATATGGGAAATGCTACTCCCTCCTGTCTTTATAAAGATTCTCATTTCCAAAAAGAATACATTTTCCTTGCACTAAACATAGTAGAGCTTCTAGTCCTTTCTGTAGAATTCAAAAAATCAGTAAAGCCATGACTCCAGCTCAGTGTTGTGGAGTTTGTGTGGTTAGAAACCTCCTCATCTTTATGTTTGGTATTTTTTTATTACTTCACTGTTGAGGTAGAATGAAATGGCATCCATGGTCTTACAACTCTGTGTGTGTACTACAAATCAACTTTCCATTAAAACTAGTTAGAAGGCATTGAAGATATTTTTAAGAAGTGGGGGAAAGTATGAAATGGAATCCATCTCCCTCTCATGCCTCTCCTCCCCTTTTCCTCTGCAGCCCCGGTGTCCACCATGGCGTATGTGCAGGCATCTCCTTCACCCTTGTCTGCCCCATCCCTTTAACAATTTTTTATCAGTGCTGGAAGCCAGAGGAAAGGACTTGAGTGAGCATGAGGTTCCTGAGCAATCCTGTTTATCCCCGAAGGACTTTCACATCTTTCTTGAGGGTTTCAGAGGTACTCAATACGAAAAAGTGATCATGGTTTCCGTTCTCCTGGCCGCCATCGTCAGTTATTTCAGTCTCCATACTAGTTACTTGGGTACCAGAGTTTCAGACTTCTCAACTCTGATGACCTGTCTATACCTCTCCTACCTGTTAGCTTCTCTATACCCGAGACTTTTTTAAACCTTGGAATTTCTCCACAGATATTTTGAAGCATATTTTCTGTACAGTTAGTCTACATCCTGCTAATTGCACCTTCATGATGTTTCTTACATCCATCAATCTCATATTCATTCCTGCCACTGTGAACCCAAAGGCCATTCAGTGACCTTTGCTCACAGCATCATCTCGATTACTACCTTCCTGGTCTTCTCTAGTTTTTTGGTTTAGTGCTTCTTTCACATCATAGCACAGAAAATTATAAAAATTGGTGTCGCATACTAGGATAAAAAATTCACAACTCCTTATGGCTAGACATGAATGGCCTTGAAGTTACAGCTATGCCAAGCCCCCAGTACCTTGAGGGCTAAAAGGATTCAATTTTTAAGCACACCTCTAACCTCTAACCGCTTTGTGACCTATCTGGTGGGGAAGCTCAGCCCCACCCTCGGCGGCCTTCTAGACTTTATATACTGCTTCCAAATAAATCTTCATCGTTTTACTTTGATCACTCAATTTCCCTGCTCAGAAACCTCCAATGACTCCCTGTTGCCTAGTGAATTAACTTCCAGCTTCTTAGTCTAGCATTTAAGGTACTCAATGGCATGGATCCAACCCACTTTCCAGCCTTACTATATACTCTTATCTGTATTAATCCTGTGTTTAAAATGTAAAATATTCACCAGTTCTTAAACACTCACCGACATTTTCCTGCCTTCATACATTTGCTCATTGTTTCCTTTTCTTGTTATGCCTTCTGCTTACACCTCTGTCAAAATTCTACCTGTCTTTCAACAACCAGCTTAAATGCCGCTTCATTCATAAAATGCTTGCTGATCCACCTGTCACCCTATATAGAGCATCCTTCCAAATTGACATTAGGGGTTTTTTTATTTCTAAGTTATGATACTTAACACATTGTTATATGCATAATAAGAATTTAAAATTTTATTACTTTTACAGAACTATATGTCAAATACTATACTTTGTACTTTATAAGAATTAGTTATTTGTTTACTTGTCCTATCCCTTTAACTAAATTTTATACTACTGAAATTAGGAACCTTTGCTCATACATCTTTTATCTTTCGTAGTGGTTATCTCACCTTGAACATAGTAGTCATTTCAGGAAATAAAGTTTGAACAAATGAGTGAACATAGAAATTGCTCACAATACCGAGTGCCTTGATGGAAGGACAGTGATAACACGGACCTGAATCCTAGGCTGATTCAAGGAGAAGATCCAGATGCTTGCAGACTCAGCTCTGGAGTCTCAACCATGACTAACATGTTTTAATTTTGCTTCTGGATATATTTGCTGCTCACATAGGTCTCCAGAAACAGCTTTAGATACCCTTATTGATAAATATTATTCTAAGTGAATTTAATTATTCTACCTAATTCCCATGTTCTTTTAAAACAAAATCCCCATCATGATCAATAGCTAGAAACACAATTTATAAAATAAATGAAATACTAAAAATTATTTTATTAACTTTTAAGGCAGGAAATCAAATAAAAAATTTTTTTGAAAGATGGAATGAGAGGTAATAAAAGAGCATAGAGAATTCAGTCAGAGATACCATAAAAGTGTTGTACGGTAACAGATGGTAGCTACACTGGTGGTGAGGATAGCATAATGTATGGAGAAACTGAACTGTGTTACATACCTGAAACTAATGTAGCATTGTGTGTCAACTGTACTTAAGTTAAAAATTTTTTTAATTAAACTTTTTGAAAAATAAAAACATAAGAAAATAAAATGAGTGTTGTGTTAGGCTGCTACAAAAAGAAGCATTAAGTCAAGCAGAGAAAGAAAAATACTATATGATCTCATTTATCTGTGGAATCTAAAAAAAAAAACCAAAACGAGAAAAAAAAAAAAACCATCTCATGGATACAGAAAACAGGTTGGTGGTTGCCAGACATGGAGGGTGGGGTATGAGAAATGGAAGAATGGGATCAAAATATACAAACTTCCAATTATAAAATAAATAAGTCATGGAGATGTAATATACAGCATGGTGACTATAGTAATTATACTGTATTGCATATTTGAAACTTGCTAAGAGAGTAAATCTTAAAAGTTCTCATCACAGAAAAGTTTGTAATTGTGTAAGGTGATAGATGTTCGCTAGACTTGTGATTATCATTTTACAGTGTACACAGATGTCGAATCATTATGTTGTAGACCTGAGAGCAAAAAAAATCAAATTAAATGTTTTTAAAAAGATGATAGACTTAAAATCAATCATACCAATAATCACATTAAGTTTAAACGGGCTGAGCATTTCTATTAAAAGGCAGAAACTTTCAGACCAAATAAAAAGCAAGACCCAACAATATGCTATAAGAGAGGTCATCTAAATACAAAGACGCAGATTAAAAGGATAGAAATATATATACCTTGTAACCACAGAGCATAAGAAAACTGGAGTGTTACATTAATGTGAGGCTGAGTAGACTTCAAGACAAGTAGTGTTACCAGAGGAGCATTTGATAAACATAAAAGGACCAATTCTTGGGAAGATAAAAATAATCCTAAGTGTGTATATACCGAATAACAGAGGCTCAAATTATGTGAATCATTGTCAAATTGCCATGTTGTACCCCTGAAATGAATATAACATTGTGTATCAACTGCACTTCAATAGTAAATATTTGTATGAAAAAAATTATTTCAAAATAAAAATTTTAAGTTAAAAAAATACATGAGTCGAAAACTGATAGAACTGAAGAGATAAACAGGCAAATAATCATAGCTGGAGATTTTAACACCTCTCAGTAAGTGTTAGAAGAAGCAGATAAAAAGTAAATATATAGAAGATTTAAACAACACTATCAACCAACCTGATACACTCACAATTTATAGACTACTACCCAGTAACTACAGAATATACATTCTTCTCAAGTGCACAAGGACCATATTCTGGGCCATAAAACCAAGTCTGAAGATTTCAGGAAGTTAAAATCTTATGGAAAATATCATCTGAGATAATGGAACTAAATAAGAAATCAATAAAAATAAAATCCTCAAATATTTAGAAATTTAACAACATACTTCCAAATAATCTTTGAGACAAAGAAGAAACCACAAAGGAAATTATAAAATATTTCAAAATGAGTAATATAAAATCAACATCTAACTTTCTGAGTTAATAAACTAAAAAAAAAATGAGGAAAATAAACCCAGACTAAGCAGAAAGAAGAAAATAGTAAAAACAAGAATAGACATCAATAAATGGAAAAAATTTAACATTTAAAATGAGTAAACCACTAGCAAGACTTACCATGGAAATGAGAAAAGAAAAACTCAAATTAACATCAGGAATAAAAGAGGAGATAGCACTACAGTTCCTATAAGACATTAAAAGAAAAATAAGGAATTAGTATGAAGACCTTTATAACATAAATTCAATGACATAAGCTGGACAAAATCTCCAAAAAATATAGCTTACCAAAAGTGACTCAAGAAGAAATAGAAAATCTGAATAGCTTTATCTAGTCAATTTAATTTGTAATTAAAAAAAATTTTTTTAACATTTATTTATTTTTGAGAGACAGAGTGTGAGCAAGGGAGGGGCAGAGAGAGAGGGAGACACAGAATCTGAAGCAGGCTCCAGGCTCTGAGCTGTCAGCACAGAGCCTGATGCAGGGCTAGAACTCATGAACCGTGCAATGATAACCTGAGCTTAACAGACTGAGCCACCCAGGCGCCCCTTAATTTGTAATTTAAAAGAAAAAAAAAATCTTCAACAAAAATACTACAGGCTCATATGGTTTCACTGGTGAGTTGTTTTCAATATTTAACGAAGAAATAATCTCAATCATACACACATGTTTTCAGAAAAATAGAGAAGGGAACATTTCTCATTTTGTTAGACAAGTATAATACTGAAACCAAAATAAGGTACAGATCTTGCAAGAAGAGAAATTCGGACCGGTATTCCTCATGATCATAATAGCAACATCCTGAAAAATTTAATAGCAAATCAATTAATTCTACTTGATCAGACATGCAATGTTAGTTTAACATAGTGTAATTCATATTAACAGAATAAATGAGAAAATCTATATGTCTTTATATAAATATGTGTATGTAAAATACATATGTATATATATAATCTTCTCAATAAATGCAGTAAAGCATTTGACCAAATATTACAATTAGTGATAAAAACTTTCTGAGGAATAGAAGAAAACTTAGTCTAATAAAGAAAACTCCAAAAAACATACAGCTAACAATGAAATGTTACTTTCCCTCTAATATCCAGAGCAAGACAAGAATGTTCCCTCACTCATACCACTTGCATTTAACATTCACCATTCCACTGGTAGCCCAAGCTACCATAATAAGAAAGCAAACAAGCAAGTAGTAAAGATTGGAAAGGAAGAAATAAATCTGTCTTTATTTGAAGATTTTTTCTACCTAGAATATTCTAAGGAATCTACAAAAGAAAAATTAAGCCAACTTGAACTAATAATAAATATAGAACTTCAGGCTATCAGGTCAATATGCATATATCTATTGTATTTTTATAGTAGCAGGAAAAAGTTGAAAACTGAAACTTCTAAAGTAGTGTGGTAGTTTTAAAACATGGCTGCAAATTCTTTGACATTCCTTCCATCCAGAGTTGGGGGGTCTGTGTGTCCTCCCCTTGAATCTTAGCAGGCTTATGACGGCTTCAACAAACAGAATACTACAAAGTAATGCTATGTGACATCTTGAGCCTGGGTCATAAATGCCCATGCAGCTTCCATCTTGTTTGGAGGATTCCACTGTCATGTGAGAAGTAAAGAAGTGAAAACCACATGAGAGGCCATATATAAGTGTTCTAGTTGACTGTTTCAGACATCAAGTAATTCTAGCCCTGACATGTGAGGTTTTGTTCCAGATGATTTCAGCCCACAGCCATGTAACTAACCCCTAGTTGTCTGATACAGCAGTAGATAACTGGAACAAATAACTTTTTCTGCAGCATCAAAACACTTAAGAATAAATGTAACAGCTGTATAAGACCCCCACAGTGAAAGCTGCAAAACATTGCCGAGTGAAATTAAAGAATTTAGTAAATAGAAAAAGTATACCATGTTGGTAGATTGGAATTTTTCCCCAAACTGGTCTGTAGATTCAACATAATCCTAATGAACAAAAGATTTAGATACTTCACAAAAGAAGATATACAGATGTGCCTACAAGCACATGAAAAGGTGTTTAACATCATTAGTCATCAGGAAAATGCAAATTAAAATCACAATGAGACACCACTTTACTCCCACTAGAGTAGTTAAAATTTAAGTTGAACATCAAGTGTTGGTGAGGATGATAAGCAAGTGGAACTCTCACACATTGCTTGTGGGAGTATAAAATGGTACAACTACTTTGGAAAACTATTTGGCAGTTCCTTATAAAGTTAAATATAAATCTACTTTCTGACCAAGAAATTCTATTCCTATGTATTTACCCAAAAGAAATGAAAACTTAGGTCTACAAAAAGACTTGTACAGTGATGTTCATAGCAGCTTTTTTTCATAGTCGTCAAAAATGGGGTACAACCCAAATGTCCATCAACAGAAGAATGGATAAACAAATTGTAGTATATTCATTCCATGGACTATTTCATAATGTTGAAAAGGAACAAACTAATAATACACTCAGCAATGTAGATGAATCTCAAAAACATGGTAAGCAAAAGAAGCAAATGTATAGCGATAGAAGAGTGATTGCCTGTTGAGGATTGACTATGAAGGAACCTAAAGGAATTTTCTGGAGTGAGGGAAATGTTCTATATTTTGATTGAGATGTTAGTTACATGAGTGTATATATTTGTCAAAACTGATCAAAGTGTGCAATTAAGACCTTTGCAATTAACTGTATATAGTTTATCACAGTAACTTTTAAGATAGAGAATTTAAAATTTTTTTAATATTTATTTGAGAGAGAGAGAGAGAGAGCGAGCACAAGCAGGGAAGGGGCAGAGAGAAGGAGAGACAGAATCCCAAGCAGGCTTCACACCATCAGCACACAGCCCTATGCAGGGCTTGAACTCACAAACTGCGAAATCATTACCTGAGCCGAGATCAAGAGTCAGACGCTTAACCAACTGCACCATTCAGGGACCCCTAAGAGAATTTTTTAAAGGTACCTGAAGTTTTCCTTCCAGGAAAGTCCAGTGGAAAACATTTCCAGTTTGGATTCAAAAGCCAGGTTTCAAATTGTACATATTTCTTTAAAAAAATGAGTCAGTATTTTCACAATACTTTAAGATTCTACAAGTGTGGTGACTAAAACACATACATACATACATACAAACGTACATATATACATACATACAAAGCAAATGGAAAAGTTTTGAAGTCTCCTGGTGAGCTTTTGCTTCAGCCACCAATATGCAATGAAAGGAGATACTAATTTGTTACCATAACTGAAAGGAAGGCAATTCATATGTAATGTGCAGCTTTTCTGAATGAAAATGTCTGATATGAGCCTTATTTTTTCACTTTTGATAATTCCCATACAATATACCAGTAATAAAATCCCATGCATTAGGATTTAGTTCTGACTTCAGTACTGGTTACCGTCTCTTCTCTTGCAGTCTCTGTAATTCTAGTTTCCCTCAGATACGCAGGCAGTCTTAGAATGGGGCTGCTAAGGACATCAGTTCCTTAGCAGTACATTGAAGTGTACATGTAAGTGAGAGCAGTGGAGAATCCTTGGTGAATATGTATTTTACAAGGCAATAAAAAACAAAGGTTAAAGGGCTTAGAAGCTTTTCCAAGAAGCTTTTCCAGGGACATGTCAGCTAGAACAGTGGCCCCTAAGCACCAGTCGATTTGAAGTTTCCATTAGTCCACTACAAAATAAAAAAATAGAAATAGCCTAGAATTTGTGTGGATGTAAATATAAATATAGTTTGGTATATATGTGTATGTAAAGATTATGTCTTTCCTGTTTTTTAATATTAAAATATTTTTGTTCTATGAATAAATGGTGATAGTAAATGGTAGTTGCACTTTAAATGTTCTCACATGGCAGGGCGCCTGGCTACCTCAATCAGTAGAGCATGCAACTCTTGATCTTTGAGGTGGTGAGTTCAAGCCCCACCTTGGGCATAGAGCTTACTTTTAAAAAAATAATAATAGGGGCACCTGGGTGGCTCAGTCAGTTAATTATCTGACTCTTGATTCCAGTTCAGATCATGATCTCATAGTTTGTGAGTTCAAGCCCCACATCCCTGCATCGGGCTCTGCACTGACAGTACAGAGCCTGCTTGGGATTCTCTCTCCCTCTCTCTCTGTCCCTCCCCCACTCTCACTTGTGCCCTCTCTCTCTCTCTCTCTCTCCCTCAAAATAAATAAACTTAAAAAAATAATAATATTATTACTAATAAATAAGTAGTAGCAATCCTTTGTTGGTTCCCAGTTATTTTTTTAATTTTCACTTGTCTATAAATCTTTATGGCTACTGATGATATAGACTATGTATTTAACCTACAGAGGGGTGCCTGGATGTCACTTGGTTGGGCATACGACTCTTAATTTTGGCTCCAGTCATGATCTTGCAGTCTGTGGGATTGAGCCCCCACATTGGGCTCTGTGCTGGCAACACAGAGTCTGCTTAGGATTCTCTCTCTCCCTGTTTCCCTGCCCCTCCCTCACACATGCACTGTCTCAAAATAAATAAACAAAATTAAAATAAATAAATAAATAAATAAATAAATAAATAAAAATAACCTACAGAAGTTTGAAAATGAGCATGCAGAAGCATTCTTGTAAGGCTGGTTGCATTTGAGAGGTGAAGTCTACAGATCATTAAAGCCTCATCTCTTAAATTTATAAAACTGAAAAATCTTTTAGGAGTACTTCTCATTGTTTTTACAATGTTAGTACCATTTGGAAATCCTTTGCACTTATTCCGAATCCTAAAAAATGTAATCTTAGATAAACGTGATGCCCTTATTTCTTAACAGATGAAATATTTTTGACACTTCATATCCCCTATATTAATAGATAATTTCTAAGTAACCACTTCAAGGAAGCAAATCTCAAAAAAAAAAAAAAAATAGCCACGATTTAGAAAAAATCATTATCTTAAGTAGGGCACACATTTCCTTTTTTTCCCCCTTTTTTTTAAAAAAGAAATCATACATTGTCTGCTCATGAGATGAATAACATAATCTAGAAATTTGTGCAAATGAAAATTTGATTTTATTAGCAATTGAATTATTTCATTCATTAAAATGTCCATATCATAATTGAGAGTATATTCTTGATCTTTATGCTTAAGAATGCCTCTGAAATGTTTTTCCCAAAGAAAAATCTCAGCAGATGCATTATCACCAGACTTTTCCTCCCCTGGAAAATCATGGCTTTCTTAGGAAGAAATCTGGGTGAAGTTAAAGGAGGTGTAATTGGAGTGGTAGAGGCAATGGTGTGCTGGTAAAATTTTAACAGCCAGCTGGGGAAGGAGGGCTTGTAACATTTGCCAGTTTCCACTCTGTAAATAAATATTCCCACCTCGGCCAATTTCAGGCTACCAGCTTCTTGACAATGAGCTCTTGAAAATACTGCAGTGGGCTGTCCCAGGCCAGTCCAGGATGGCTCCAGCACACCACCTGGTCGAGCAGGGTGATGGTGCTCAGTAACAGGGAACAGATCTATTACAGCTGCCAAGCAGCTGTATGATAAGAAATTTCCTCTATGGACATTAAGACAAAATTATGCATAAGGGTGCCGTGGTCCACAAAATCAAGAATGCTAAGAGTCCCCAGTTTTGTGGGTCAATCCATTAGTTCCAAGCAACCTTTTTCTCTTCCTTAATTCTTTAGATTCCCTACAGGAATAATGTTTTTTCTCAGTACTACGTCATCTAGGATGCCATTTCATGAATAATCATTGTTAATAAAGCTGGAATCCATAGTTCATTTCCTAAAAGGTCACCAGATAAAAGTAATAGTTAAAACTCTTCATAATTTAAGAACTGACTTATATTATATTTCTTAGGATGTTGAAATTAAATTCCTGTAAATATAAAGCTTGTACTTTGGGGAAAAAATAAAGTTTTATTAGTCATGAAAAAAAATCTGCATATTTTCAAATAGAGAACCAAAATATGTATTTTCAATTGGTCTTGACTCCTTTAAAAGGGCCAATCTTATACAGAAACCCACAGACTTTTCCTTTTGTCCCCAACTTCCTGCTTTTCCTCCTCAGGTATAACCAGTTTTTCACTTCAGATATCCAGTGATTTCTTTCTTCCCCCTACTTTCCTGCCTTCAGAGCCTGTCAAGTCCTACTCACCATACTTGATCCTTGAACAACCGAGAGGTTAGAGGTGGTGACCCCCACAGAGTTGAAAATCTGCATATAACTTGTGATTCCCCCAAAAACTTAACTGATAATAGCCTACTGTGGACCCGAAGCCTTACCGATAACAATTAACACACATTCTGTATGGTATATGTATTATATAATTTGTTTTTTAATTTAGAGAGAGCAAGCGGGGAGGGGCAGTGAGAGAAGGGGACAGAGGATCTGAAGTGGGCCCTGTGCTGACAACCGCAAGCCCAGTGTGGAGCTCAAACCCACAAACCACGAGATCATGACTCAAGTCAAAGTCGGATGCTCAGCCAACTGAGCCACCCAGGCGCCCCTATATAATGTAGTCTTACAATAAAGTAAACTACTGGAAAAAAAGCTAAGAAAATCATAAGGGGGAGCACCTGGGTGACTCAGTCGGTTACGCGTCCCAACTCTTGATTTTGGCTCAGGTCATGATCTCATGGTTCATAGGATGGAGCCCCACATCAGGCTCTGTGCTGATAGCATGGAGCCTGCTTGGGATTCTCTCTCTCCCTCTCTCTTTGCCCATCCCACACTCATGCTCTCTCTCAAAATAAATAAACATTTTTTTAAAGAAAATCATAATGAAGAGAAAACAAATTTACAGTGCTGTACTAAATTTGTTTTGAAAAATCCACATTTGTTTTAAAAAATGTAAGTAGACCTTCACAGTTCAAAGCCATGTTGTTTAAGTGTCAAATGTGGTAACTTTTGCTTATTACCCCTAATTCATTTGTACTATTGTGTACATTCACCTGGGTTTTCTCAGGGTTTTTTAGTTTATTAACTTTGAGAGAGCACGCACGCATGGTGGGGAGAGACAGAGAGAGAAGGAGAAAGAGAATCCCAAGCAGGCTCTGCACCAGCAGCGCAGAGCCCAAGGCTGGGCTTGAACTCACACAGCATTCCAGAGTTGGACACTTAACCAACCGAGCCACCCAGGCGCCCCAACCTGGGGTTTTTCTAATCTCTAATTTGTTCATTATAGATCAAGATTTACTAAGCATTGAGTGAGAGTGAAAGCCTAAAAACTCACCAAGCTTTTTTCTACAGCCTAGCCCTAAAGCTAAACTGATTTTGTCAGTTTAGGAGAGGGTAGAGTCCAGGAGGGAACTGAATACAAAAGTGACAGGTATTTGTCTTTCCCACATGACTCCTCCCTCCTAGGAAGATCACACAAGGGTCTGGTCTTCGTGAATCTGCTTAGGTATAGTCTAGGAAGCTGCTAGTTCTTTTTTGTTTTTTTGTTTTTATTTTTTTTTTTAATGTTTATTTATTTTTGAGAGAGAGAAACAGAGCACAAGCAGGGGAGGAGCAGAGAGAGAGGGAGACACAGAATCTGAAACAGGCTCCAGGCTCTGAGCTGTCAGCACAGAGCCCATCGCGGGGCTCAAACTCACAAACCGTGAGATCATGACCTGAGCCGAAGCCAGATGCTCAACCGACTGAGCCGCCCAGGTGCCCCGGAAGCAGCTAGTTCTATAAGATCTTGGGATCTAGCCTGCCTGGTTAAAATCTGTGTACTGGCTGGGATTCCTTTTCTCTGTTCTACCACCCTTACTTCCCACTGCACATTTACATGAAGTCATATATACTGCTTTGGACTTCACATTAAATGGTTTTTTTCTTTTTTTTTTCTTTTGGAAATTCCCAAAGGAACATGTGATTGTATTCTCTTCAGTGCTATTAGATGAGGTGGGGGCAGAAGGGGAAGCAAATTCTTTTCAGCTTTTTCAAGTATGAGAGAAAAATGAGTTTCCATGTTCAAATTTTCACAAATGTTCAAATTTTCACAAATGTAGTTCAGTCTGTTTCACAACTAATAACATGAGGGAAATGATGATGATGATACCTGGACTTCATGTATTACATATGGAACAAAACTTTTACCCCTGGTAAAAACAAAATGAATTCACTAAATGAATTATTCTTTGTCTTTATAATAAATTATGTACTCTAAGCATTTAGTAAACACAGGAGACATCTTTTCTAATCTTTTTTTCCCAAACAGACACATGATCAAATACCCAAAAAGAACTCAGTTATCTGCTTGGTAATTATTAAGTAATCTGTTTCTTTCTGTCTCAGAGAGGAAAATCCCAGATGAAGATTTCGTCATCTTAATTGATGGATTAAATGAAGCAGAATTTCACAAACCGGATTATGGGGATACAATTGTGTCATTTCTGAGTAAAATGATTGGAAAATTTCCGTCTTGGCTCAAACTAATTGTCACAGTTAGGACCAGTTTACAGGTATGTGTTTGATTGTTTTGGGACCATAAATAATTTCTCTTGGAGAGTGCTTAAACAGAAAAAGTTCTAGATCCTTGTTCCCTTACTGATGAGTCTTTCTAAACCCCTGTCATGTCCTGGAGCACTAGAATAATTCCCAAAGAGTCTATTTTGAGAGTAAGAGATACAATGACCTAGAGAGAGCATTCTGTGTATATGACTCTCTTGCTCAGATTCCTGTTCCCATTGCTCTAGATAAAGTGTCCCTCAAAATAACATGAAAAGAAAGTCTATTTTCTACTTTGTCCTGAGGATAGCAATGCAAATAGAATCCCTCACTCTAATTTACTGTTTGACTTTTGTTTTACCTTTTTTTTTTTTTTTTATCGTGTGATGCCATGCAAAACCCAGTTCAGTCTGCCATCTAGAGTCAGATTTTCTCCTTCTTCCCTCTGCTTCTACTTGAACAACTTTTCTGTAGCATGAAGGTGTATGCCTTCCTCTAAGAAATATTGGCAGACTTAAAGCTTTAGATTAAAATTACTACCACTGAAACATAAGATTTTTTTTTTAATCTTTTTTACCTTCCCTCCTCACTCACTGATCATTTAATGGCCTGGAAGAAGGACTAGGAATATGGATCTGAGCCTGTAAAGACACGCAGGCTAAGGATAAATGACTCCACCTTCTCTGCCATTTTCTTTGTAGCTGAGTTAGTATCTCCCACTCTTTACATATTCATACTTAGTTTAGAACAGAGTTTCTAGCCTTTTTTTTTTTTTTTTGCCTAACCATTGCCTCTTGATGAACATCAAAATCTCACATATTATACACCTATCCCACTATTTTGATACAAACCACTTGTAACAATTACTAGTGTACAGAAAACAGTCTTAGCTCCCTCCATTTCCCTTCTCCCAGGGACTAGGAGTATTCCTACATACTGACCAATTAGCTTTACTAAAGCAATCTCAAAAGACATTTTAAGTATGACCTGATGAGCAGATGACTTTAACCTTTCAGCTATACCAAAGACCAGGAAAAGTACTCTATATATTAATCTACAAAGTCAAAATTTCAGTGTCCTCATAAATCAACACCTGTAATAACTTCCCAGATACTTCATTCACTTCAACCAAGAATTTTCTTATTTTCATTCGGCTCTGACAGTGAAATCATTCATAGGTCTTACAAAAGAAGAACCCTCATATGTGATCATTCATTATTTCCACACCTATTTCTTAAGTGTGGCGGGCATTTTCTAGGAACTGAAGATACATCGGTGAACAATACAGACAATGTCCCTACCTTTTAGCTTTTATTCTAGTGAGGAATACAAACAAAAACTAAGTAAAAAATTAAAATTAAAATTTTAGGTAGTTTTGGTGTTACGAAGACAAATAAAATAGGGTAAGGATAAATGAGGATGATAGTTATTTTAGATAGAGCAATGGGAAGGCCCTCTCCAAGGAGCCTGGCAAAATGATGAGATCTAATTTACCTTTTTAAAAGATTTCTTTGGTTGCTGGCTACATAGATAATAAAATGTAGGGGATCAAGAACAGGAGCAGTAGTATAGGTGAAAGGTGATGGTGGCTGAGATGAGGGTGGTAATGGTGGGGACCCTGTGAAGTGGTCATACTTTGACTATGAAGGGGAATCAAAAGGACTTAATGATGAGCTGAGTGTGGAGGTGAGCAAGAGAGAAGATTCAAAAATGAATCACAGGTTTTCAGTAAGCAATTGGGTAAATGCCGGTATGAGGAAAAGAGAAAGATCCCAGAGACCTCCTGTGATTTGGTGATGGGGTCATTTATTGACATGGGAAGGTTTTGTGGTGGGGGGGAAATGCACTAGTTCTGATTTGGTCACATTAGGTTTGTCTACACAACATCCAAGTGTAAATGTTGAGTAGACATAGGTATATGATGAGAGCTCAGAGGAGAGGACTAAGCCGGAAACACAAGGTTAGGCCTCACCCACAAGTAGATGATATTTAGAACCATGGGACCAAAGAACTATTGTGGGGAGTGAGGGTGGCTAAATAGGAGAAAGGAGTGGAGACCCAAGCCCTGGGTGCAATGAAAGAGGAGCCAGGAAAGGCTGGTAGGAGTGGCCGGTGTGCTAAGAGGAAAATGAGGAGGGCATGCTACGGAAGCAAGCTGCAGAAAGTGACTCAAAAGGCGTGACCAGCCCTGTGAAACACTACTGAGAGGCTGAGCAAGGTGAGCCCTGAAACATGGTTATTGAGTTTGGCAAGGTGAAGATTACATGTAACCTTGACAAGAACCATTTGAGTGAAGTGATGTGGTTGAGGTCTGCTCGCAAGACAGAATGGGAAGGAGGAATGAGAGTTAGGAAGTAGGGAAAACTCTCCAGTGAAGTTTTGCTAAAAATGGGAACAGAGATATAGGACAGTAGCCAGAGGGAGAAATTGAGGTGTCATTTGTCTGTATGACCCAGTGTAGGAGAAGAAATTGATGCAGAACAAGAAAGTGGATACTTACAGGACCAAAGTCTGTACACAGATAAGAAAAGATGGAACCCAGAGCATGAGTCACCACAAAGCCCTACAACCTTTCCCCAGTGTAATTTCCAAGCAGAGCACCAAGGTACCAAGCTTATTAGAAGTATTCCTTTGGTGTAAGGCATCTCCAGAAAGCCTTCGTTAATATGTAGTCATCTTATTAGGAAGGTTAGAAAGGTATGTGTTTATATGGAGTTCTCTGAGTCCTTAGACGTTTCTCTTACTGAATTGTACTTTACATCATGCCATGGTTTACACTGAGAAAAATTAAAGCAAAAGAGTTATGTGGCACTCCATTTTCTATTTATTTTAGGAGTGTTATGTAGAATATTGGCCATTGAATCACTCCTAAAGTACCCTTTATGAAGACCCATAAAAAATTATCTCAAGTCTCAATATAAGGAAAAATTATGTCGCTTCTGTGCAACTAATTTGTTTTAATCTGTGGATACTAATACTTAATCGTATTTCCCTCTTTGGCCACTCAGAAGTTTAGAATAAATTTGTGGACCTCACAATTGATCACAAGAGTTAGGGGAAACTGAAGGTCTTTCTGTCTCTCTCTCTCTCTCCATCTGTTTTAGGAAATTACCAAGCTGCTGCCTTTCCATAGGATTTTTTTGGATCGACTAGAAGAGAATGAAGCCATAGACCAGGACCTGCAGGCTTACATCCTGCACCGGATACACAGCAGCTCAGAGATCCAGAATAACATTTCACTTAATGGCAAAATGGACAATACTACATTTGGCAAACTCAGTTCTCATCTCAAGACCCTCAGTCAAGGGTCCTATCTATACCTGAAACTCACATTTGACCTCATAGAGAAAGGCTATCTAGTGTTAAAGAGCTCTAGCTACAAAGTAGTTCCTGTTTCACTCTCTGAGGTTTATTTACTCCAGTGCAATATGAAGTTCCCAACCCAGTCTTCCTTTGACCGGGTGATGCCTCTCCTGAATGTGGCAGTGGCCTCCCTGCACCCACTGACTGATGAACATATCTTCCAGGCCATCAATGCTGGTAGCATTGAAGGCACCCTAGAATGGGAGGATTTTCAGCAGAGAATGGAGAACCTCTCCATGTTCCTAATCAAGCGCAGAGACATGACTCGTATGTTTGTACATCCTTCTTTTCGAGAATGGCTTATCTGGAGAGAAGAAGGAGAGAAAACCAAATTTCTTTGTGATCCCAGGTAAGCCATAGACCTGTAATAAGCAATTCTGAGCCTATTTTGTATTGATTGCATGGAGCATGGGTATAGAAAGCAGTGAGAAGTGTTCTTCATTGAACATTTCACACAGAGGAAACATCATCTCCGTTTCTTCTCCAGACCAGGTTGTAATGAGGTTAACTAATTTATTTCCTCACAATGTTACTTTTAAGACACAAAATCTGCATAGATATTTAGAATGCTCCCCTAAATTCCTGTATATTTGTAAATTTCTCTGTGCTAGTGGGCCCAGGCTATAATTAATTTAGCCATTTAACACACTTCCTTAGTGTTCTTCAGATATGAAGAAAAGAATTGGTATATTGTTCATCTCTTTGACTTAGAGCAGAATCATTTTAAAATCACGATTACACTTTTAAAAGCCATACCATTGTCAAAGCCACCAGTGAATAACCCCATTAAAGCCCAGCCCATGCTAAGATTTGTGCTGGAAAATGGAATCTTAAACCTCACAGCTGAAACAGACCTGAAGAGATCAGCTGGTCCAGCTGCTCTACCTTTAGATGAATAAGGTGCCATTGTCCGTCCCCGTTTTACTACAAAGGCCTTAAGATGCTGAATCAGTGCTGGAGGTCATCGAGTTAATAGGTGGGGGGAAAGGAGGAAGGACTAGAAAAAGCATGGCAAATATATGGTATGTGCCACCACTCCCCTGCCCTGCATCCACGCATCCCCAGCACTCTTTCCTGATGAGCCTGACCCTGACTTAATAATCGTTCTCAGCTCAACAAACCAGACCAGGTATGAAACTGTTTCCCATTCCCTTGGGTAGAACTAGATCTCTAGCATCCTAGTGGGGAGTGCTTTCTACTCCTCCACGCTAACCTTTTTAAAAGACTTATTCCTTTAATAAAGTTTTCAAAAGCAGATCTATCCCTGACTTCCTGGAAACAAAGAAGACACCAATAACATAGCTGGCAGATGCAGAGTATATTCTGGCTAAAAAGAAGAGGGACCAAATTTGCCTGTGCCTCTGTCCATGACTCACCAGAGAGACTCAACTCTGACCATGCTGGGGTTTTATTTCTTTCCTGGCATGTTCTTCACCCGGCCTGACTACACACAACTGTGCTTGTGGGCATGCTGCTTGGCCTACTTCATGCCAGTTCATTAGAAAATTAGTTCCAGATTCTGATGAAGATATTAAGCCAGGCAGTAGATTTTGTGGTATTTTCCTGAGAGGGAAACTTTTAAAGAAACAAGCTATAGTGGAAAGAACATGGATTTTTGAGTCATTACCTGCATATAAATTTCTTCTAGGGACTGTGACCTTTAGAGAGTTTTATGTTTCTGAGACAATTTTCTTATCTATGTAAAAGAGATAATAATTCCTAAAGTTGTTGAGAATTAAGTGAGGTCATGTAGTACCTAGAATAGTACAGAGTATGAAGAAAGTGTTTAAGGAATGTTCTTTTTCCTCCCATCTCTTTGCAGTAATAGACCCTCAACTAAATCCTGTGGCTAATTGTATAGGCAGCAGTAAGTAGTCTTCTGCTGTTAGCATTCAGGGGCACAAGATTTAAAAAAAAACAAAAACCAAAAAAAAGCAAAAAGATAAAACAAACAAACAAAAAAACCCCACTGAGTCTGAGTCTCTTCTGTGAATTGTATGGCATTCCCAAGAGTGTTTTATTATAAATCCCACTAGTACTGCCATGACGCTTAATACACACAGTTGGCAACCACATATTTAAGAAAAAGAAACCAATCTAGAATTGCCTAATGAAGACTTTGAAACCAGTTTCCAGAGAACTTTGCTAGTTGATCTGCTCCCTCTCTTCTTGGAACATCTCAAAGAATTGAAAGCTGAGGTCCAAGGCAGCCAGGTTTCTACTGAATCAACCATATCCTTACAACAGGTGAAACCCTTAGGGGCTCCCAAAGGAGAAAATATGGTTTGTTGCTGCCATATCATGACTTTCCAGGATTACCTTCTCAACATGATTTATTAACTAGAAGCATTTTGGCAACCAGCTGGTACACTGGGACAAGCAAACACTTCTAACTTCAGACGCTATGTAGTCTGTTCCCTGGTGATGAAATAACACTCAGAGCTGCTGAGGGATCATCATATATCACTTAATGGCAGAAAGAGTAAAATAGTAGGACCAGGAGTTATCAGAAAAGCTACCTTACATTTCATTTCAGTTGGAATTCAGCCTTCTACCCAGCACTGTCTGGCACCAGCTTTGTTACTAAAGTATTGATCTTAGAGCTTGAGGCCCCCTGGGTCAATGAGATGGAAATTCACTAAGAATTTAATGCTATTGGCAAAGCCCAAGCTGGCCTTTCAAAGAAACTGACTGTAATTGCTTTCTGTTTCAGGCAAGTCTGATTAACAGGACTCTTTCAAAGCAGGGTTTGTCTTTGTGGCCTTCAGCCTCTACTTCCCGTACATTCCCCCTCTGCTCTCCAGTTTCTCCCTAGTTTCTCTCTAGAGCATCTCATGTATTTCAGTAGACCAGAGAGACCAACTCTGTGCCTCTGAAATCACATTACATAAGCCAGTGCCGACATGCCTGTCTCAGTGTAGGGAGAACTCTCAGAGGCGACAGAACATCTCTATTTTTCCTAGTCCATTTTCCTGGGTTTTCAACACTCACTCGTTCGCCCTGAACTTGCCGACCTTATTAGAGAATTAGACACAGATGAGAATATTGTATTGTGAAGCCAAAAAGTAGTTGATCCTCGTCAGAAATAGGCCACCCACAGAGGTACTTCTGCTAAGTTGAAGAGACTCAGTAATCTGAGGATGTACTGGAAAGAGGAAATAGAGCCAAAGGTCAGTGCTACAGCCAAGATAGAGTTTTCCTTATTTTAAGTATCAGACAGCCTGTTGTCCCAGGATCAGGGCAGATAACTGACATCCCAGAGGGAATAACCTAGTGTTGCATAAACATACAACTGTCACAGGAAGATGAGTTATAGATGTCCTTTCTCAACTTGGTAACAGGATGGGTGTGTGTGTGTATCCAACTGTAAGCAGAGTGAAAAATCTTTTATCACATCAGAACCTCTAAGATTTTAGACTTGCATTCTGTATGAAAATATGCCTCTTGAAGCCCTCACAAACCTCAGACCTCACCACCTTATTCTAGCTTTCCATTTCCCACTATTCATCACTGTCATATCCTGAAATTAATCCATTTTATATTTTATTCCCATGGGCACTGAGATATCAGATTAACTCACTAATCTTATAAACTGATCTCTGCTATTCTAATAAGAGGGAGATAGCAAACCCATTTGAAGCAACTTGTGCATTTAAAGTAAGGCGTTTGAGAAAAGAAGTCATCAGTCTTTGTTATCTAACCTATTAATGACTTTGATCGTTGAAATTTGAGGCTGGGAGAGTAAACAGTTGGGGGCTGCTGGCCTTGTGCTGCTTAACATTTCTGCACAGCGTTAGGCTAGCCCTGCATGAACACCCTTTCTTTTTTTGTTTCCTTTCTTCACCATCTCTATCTTCACAGTATCTAGCCTCCCATTCCACAGGAACAGCTCACAGATCAATGTTTACATATGTACATATATATAGGAAGATATATGTAAGATTTTTATATCAAGATTAGAAGATTCAGTATTTTTAACTTTTTTAATAAAACACATGATGCTTGTGAACTTTTTTGAGTACTGAGCTGTAACCTAATGAGGTTATGATTTGGGAGCCTAATTTGGGTTGACCTGATTTCCTCAAACTAAGAGAAATAAATTTTATGGCGGGTAAAAAAGGGGAAGGGCTGCACAAATCCTACCTATTCCTTGTGGGTGTAGTTGAGTATTTACTTAATTCTTTGTGACCAGAGTTGATGTCTTATAATACGTGGTCTGTTAAGATTTGTCCTCATCATTTTGGTCATGTTAGTCTATGAATTACACATTGGAGACCTGATGCTCCAAAATCTGTGCCACAAAGCAGAGTGTCGGAGAAGAATCAATGTGCCTAAGTTAAAAAAGAAAGCATTCTCCCTAAAAAGGAAAACTAACTCTGTGCGGAGGACCTGCACAGCCTGGCTTCTTATAGAATACACGGCCTGAGATAACCATAAACGGTTATGGTGATGTTGTTTATTTGTTTGTTTTAATCCAAACATGAGCCTCCAGGCAGGATGACATTCAACCTTGCCATCACTGAAACACAAACTCTAGATTACTACTGATAGCCGTTGCAGGCTCCCACAACAACCCCTCAGAGTGGGAATGGGCTCTGTGCTTTCTAGAAGCATTAGGGAAGAATTCAGCAAAGTGATGGATCATTGGAAGGAAGAAAAAAAAAAAGGTCCGGGAATAAATCAGCCCTTAGGAGGGGTTTGGAAGAGTTCAAACAAGGAAAAAGGTGGTGTACCAAACATCTACTAGCACTTGACTATCAGGAGGTGATCTACCTGCCTGGAAATATTAACTCTCTAATCTCCGTTCTGGGTCTACATCTGCTTCACTTCTAATTCTTTTCTGTCACTAAGGGGAATTCAGTCTTCTGAATTCTTCTGTTATGGTTTGAATGTAGCTTCCATGAAGAGATTTCAAGGATATATTATTGGATATTTGCCTAATTTTCCAATAATTTTTTTCCGTGTTGTCTAATCCAGTTTCTAACTCCCTATTGGCAGCAAGACTAAATGTGGAACTCCTATCTGAAGTATCATTCTAGTGACTGAAGGTCATGGTTTTGTGATTTAATGCAAGGGAGAAATTAGATGAAATCTAATGTATATCTTGGAATATATCCAGTTTGCCAATTGCATGAATGTCCTTCAGCTTTACAAATTTCTTTTCTCTCAGCATAAATCATGGGACTCACATCTATTAGTCAAATAGGCAAACTGTTCCCATCTTTAAAACTCTTGTACCTTTGAGGATGGACACCAATAACACTTTTTTCCTTTTCTAAATTTCCAAAAATCAGTTTGGAAAAACCTAGTAATCATTCTTACTGCCATAAAAACTCATGTGAAGTTTGCTAAGTTATTAAATATACAGAGAAATAGTTCTGCTTATGAGAAGATGGAGAGAGAGCATTATTTTATGAGTTGGCAGGCATGCAGAAGAGTCAACTAAAGAAAACACAGAAGGACTTATACTCCCCTATATTGTTTGATTTTGGTACAAGATAGTAATGTTGCTTTATATGTTGAAAAGTGTGTGTGTGTCGGTACACACACTTTTTTTTTTAAGTGGGTATGCCCTGAATAGCAAATACTGGTTAAAACAATTTACCTAAAAATCTAAACTGGGAGAAGCAGAGCAAGTGATTAAGGCAGTTTTGATCCTGAAAGTAGCGTCAGAAATAGAGGCTAATTTGTCCTGTTAATGAATCTCTAAAGCAATAATGGCTGAATGAAAAGATGGGAATCCCACAGGCTTTCCCAGGTTGTCAAACCAAGATTAGTGGCACGGCAAACAGAGGGAGTTATCGCCAGCTTAAGGGGATAAGACAGCACATTTTCTTTTTTGTGAGCACAGCAACTTCCTCAGCGGTCTCTAGAGACTTTCAAAAGGAGATCTCCACATTTGGTAAAATCAACCCTAATAGCCTTCTATCCTCCCAACTGTAAGAACCCCCAGCTGTGGGGCATGTATTGACTGCAGCCATCAGCTTACCCAGTTGGTTCTACCATTCAAATGTTACTTGTAAGCATTCACTTACTTATTTCCACCTTTATGGACCACACCCTAGGGTCTCATTTGAGCTGCTTTTGCCTCCTGATGGGTCTCCCCTTCAAACCATTCTCCACCAGCAGCCAAAGTAATTTTTTTAAGCACAAATCCAACCATGTAACCTCCTCCTGAAAATCCTTTCATGGCTTCTTCAAAGCCCTGTACAACAAAAGTAGCTTCTGCCTACCTTTTTAAATTGAGCTCATTCATTCTCCCTCCTATTCATGATACTCTGGTCATAACTGATCATCTGCTAATTCCTAGAACTTGCTGAGCTCTCTCCCACCTGTGGGCCTTTGCACTTAACAGTTCCCTCCATCTGGAGCTCACTTTCCCTGGCTTGTCACATGGCAGCATCTCTCACTCCTCCTTCAGATCGCAGCTTAAAATGCCATTTCCTCAGAGAGACTTCCACTTGTCACCTTATATAAGTAAGTCCCTCCTTGTTTTCCTTATCATAGCAGCTTATATACTTTTTTCCTAACAGTTACCACAATCTATTATTAATTTGTTATATGTGCATTCTTGTTTATATTGTCCATTTTGCCCTCTAGAATGTGAGTGAGTTCATGAGGACAGGAACCTTTTCCGTCACACTCACCCTGGTCTTCCTAACGCTTAATAAGTATCTGGCACACAGTAAGCACTCAGTAGATGTTTTTTCAAATAACGAATTAATAAGTAAACAAAGGAATGATAAGTGGTACTAATTTTAAGCTTGCAACTAAAAATATTTGAGAAACTCTTCTGGCAATTCAACAGACAGTGTCTTTTGTTCACTCTGTCACCGTGTGTCAGGAGTAAGTGGAGCCATGCATTTCAGCAAGGATTCAGTGAGCACTTATAAAGTAATATTTTCAAGGCTCTGTGTTAAGCACTGCAAAGGATACAAATACAAGTTAGATAGATCGTCTACCAGGCATTAACAGGTTAGTGGTTTTAATAGACACATTTATAACTAGCTATAAATCAAGGCAGAGTGCTATCTAGGGGTATAAACAAAGAGCTGAGCAACATGGGGGAGGAAGAGATAAATGATAAATCTTAAGTGCCTGCTGTTATTGTTTTATTTATTTTTTTTATAATTTTTTTTCAACGTTTATTTATTTTTGGGACAGAGAGAGACAGAGCATGAACAGGGGAAGGGCAGAGAGAGAGAGGGAGACACAGAATCGGAAACAGGCTCCAGGCTCTGAGCCATCAGCCCAGAGCCCGACGCGGGGCTCGAACTCACAGACCGCGAGATCGTGACCTGGCTGAAGTCGGACGCTTAACCGACTGCGCCACCCAGGCGCCCCAATGTTATTGTTTTAAACTGTGACAGTTCAATGGAGTCATAGCTCTTCTGCCTCGCAAAGCCCTGCCAACTGCCTAAAGACTTCATTGTTGAGGAGAAGTGTCCATTTGCCTCAGGCCGGTGATGCATTAACAGAACAGAAGGGCAGTTGGAAACTGGGGGACAAAGTGGTAGGAAATTTCTATCCGGATTCCATGTTTAAAAAGAAGTAATGCCGCTCCACCCATTTCTACAAAGACGTATCTTGGGCACACTTGACTTTTACAGTCCACTACCTATGGTTTACTTTCACCAGGCCCTTTCATTTCATTTCCATACTGAATATGAAACAGTAGGACAGGCTGACTACAGATGTATTTTGTATTCAGGTTGCAAGACAAGGACATGCCAAAGCAGTTACCGGCTGATAAGCTAAAGGTGGAAGAAAGAATTTTTGCAAAGATGTGTGGGTGTCATTTGCTGAGAATTGACAGCAACAAGCAGACTGTAAGGCAACATCCACCAAAGTGTGGCTGTGGGCAGCATTTTTAAGATGAGAGATGAAAAAGAGGATTGTCATTCTCTTCTCAATATTTGAGTCATGGTTCTACTCATTTCACAGTTGAACAGTGGCAACGTAGATGCCCACAAATTCAAGGCCACAGTGGGAGTGAATTAGAAAGCAGATCTGGAAGTCCTTGTGCTCCTCTTCCTTGAGCCTATCTGCTTAGCATGTGTTCGTTTCATGAAACATTTGTTGAACTTCTACTCTACACCAATGACTCTGCCAGCCACTAGAGAAACTTTGGTGAATGAGATCCCACCCAACACTAAAGCCATTACCTTCTAAAGGGAAGTCATGAGCAACCAACAATTGTGCCTTACTACAGAGTACCCTAGGAATCCGGACCAAGAGAAAATACTTTGCAGAAGAGGTGATGCTCAAGTTGAGCCTTGAAGGATGAGTTGATTCCATGAAGCACTGGAATGGGAGTGGGAGAGCACTATAGACAGGCAAGAAAAGGTCATGGCAGGAGAAAAAGCAGGTGTAAAGATAGGAAAGTCTTTGGGGAATTGTGAGAACATGTGATTAGAAGGTAAGACACATGGTCAGAAAAAATGATTACAAGTGTCACTAGGAAAAAAGCTTTGAATACTGTGTTTAAGACTTCACAGTTTATTCTGTAGATAACAGAGTGTCTCTGTACCTTTTTTCTTAATGTTTATTTTTGACAGAGAGAGACAGAGCATGAGTGGAGGAGGGGCAGGCAGAGGGAGACACAGAATCTGAAACAGTCTCCAGGCTCCAAGCTGTCAGCACAGAGCCCGAGGTGGGGCTTGAACTCACGGGCAGTGAGATCATGACCTGAGCCGAAGTGGGATGCTCAACCGACTGAGCCACCCAGGCACCCCTAGTCTCTGTACCTTTTTAAGGAAGAGGAGACAATGATCATTTAACTCTGATGATGTGAAAAATAGCCCTGACAAGTGGTATATGGAAGATGGGTTGAAGAAGAGGAGAGAGTACAAGTAGAGATACTTGTTGTAAGGTTTATAGCAATAGCGTAGGTGAGAAATGCCAAGACCTACAATGTGAGAATAGAGAGCAAGGTGTATGTGAGAGAGACATTTTGGAGATACTTAAAAAGCAGTTGGTCTTTTTTTGTGTGTAGACGGTGAGGGTGGAGGGCTCACAAATGACTCCCAAAACTTATCTTGAATAATGGAAAGGAGTGAAGCTACTGACCAACATACACCATTCTGATGGAGGAGGGCTTCTAGCACAAGCAAAGATGGGAGGAAGAATAATAGGCTTATGGGGCGAAGGTGAGTCCTGTTTTGGACATGTTGATAATGAATTACCTCCAAGGAAGATGAACAGGAATGTTTAGCAATGTGACTTTGGAAAATAGGGAAAGAGAACATTTAAAGCACAGAGTGATGGATTATCAGCAGATAAGTAGACGATAGCAGCTGAAGGACTAAACAAGATCACCCAAGTTAAGAGTATAAAGCAGGAAGTTTAGAAGCATGAGAAGAGAATAGTTTCATTTAAATGCTAGGAGAGGGGCGCCTGGGTGGCTCAGTTGGTTAAGCGTCCAACTTCAGCTCACGTCATGATCTCGTGGTTTGTGGGCTCGCGTCGGGCTCTGTGCTGACAGCTGAGAGCCTGGAGCCTGTTTCAGATTCTGTGTCTCCCTCTCTCTCTGCCCTTCCCCTGCTCATACTCTGTCTGTCTCTCTCTCAAAAATAAATAAACATTAAAAAAAGAAGAAAATAAATGCTAGGAGAAAATGATGAGCCAAATAATAATAATTTACAAGGGGAATAGTAGAGTTAGAAGAAGAAACAAGAGAAAATAAGATGATGGAAGTCAAAGGAGAAAAGTTTTCTGGGCCAGGTCTGAAGTGATGAATATAATTTCTGCCTGCATTCCATTAGCCAGAACTCTGCAACCGCACTTGAATGTGAACATGAGGCTCCTGGCAGAGTAGCTGCCTCCCAGCAACGGCTGCTGGCTGTGGAAGAGAGCACAGATCTTTCGTCGGCAGCTGTCCCCCTCTGTCCCATAATTCCAATCTCACTAGCTCTCCTTAAATATTTCCCCACATCCACCTCTATACCATACGCACATTCCACAGTAGCACACAGTATTTCCACCCAAATTGTAAGATAGATAAGCTGGCTTCAGAGTGTAGGCAATGCCTGGCCAGCGGGCTGTAACTCTACTGCTTTATCACATGTGAGCACTGCACAGAAGAGTATCAAAACACCTACCTAAGTAATGTTTCTCTGAAACACTAGCATGTTGTATATCGACTTTCCTCATAAGAACTAATGAAATCTATGTGACTACACGTCAGTGCCTATGACTAGAACAATGGAGAAAACATCCATGCTGGAGATATTTGAGCCCATTTGTTAGCATGTTCCCCTACTACAAATAGAACCTTTAAGTCTAGCTATCTCCCTGGGGTGCTAAGTGAAAATCTGTTAGAAAAACAAACATAGAGCCATTGTGTATTTTGTGTAAAACAACTGCTCTTCAATTTCCAAACTGTTAAATGGGCCAAAGGAAGGGAGAGTGATTCTTGCTTTAGAAAAGGTTTTTTCTCTAAAGGACCCCATAGCTCTGAAGTCTTGAGGCCTAGGGAAGCAGGGTTATCATGTAAGAGTAGCACCTCACTGCCTTGTAATCTGCCACTGTCCAAGGGTTGGCATCACTTGTCTCCAATTACCTATATCAAGGGGCTGCTGATGCCTGCAAAGGGGAATGGAGGTAGGATCTACCCTCTGCTATTCTGGATACTACCTTCTGTACCTTTGTCAGAACATAAACATCCAGGATAGAGGAGAGGCAACAGTGCTGGGGGAAGAATCTTCAACTCTTACCTGTGATTGGTTCTCCGCTAAAATACCTAAAAGCAAATCCATCGTGAATATATGGTTTAACATCCTCCTGAAAAACCTCTGGTCTACATGAGAAATTTCTATTCGTCCTGTTAGCTTAACTTTTACTTACTTTCTTAGGAACTATTTAGCTCTGTCCTTATCCCCCCACTCTGCCTAAAATTATACTACCAAGTTTTCCTGCATTGACTAACAGTGTATGGCACCCATACCCACTGATTGTTCCCTAATCTGTGGATTTATCTTTTGGCTGTGAAGCTATTGAGGTCAAGGCATGGAGGGGTAAGGATTGAGGTTAAGGATAAGGTCTCACATTTCACCCTGCTGCACACATTAAAGATGAAAGCTCTGTTTGAGCACAGTCATCTTCCAATATGTTTAAAGTCATGTGTGGTTAATATTCATTCCTTTGGTGTGGCACTGTGCTACTTATGGAGAATGTAAAAGAAATATAGAACACATTTCACTTAATATAGCTCACTTAATTCTTGCCACAGTCCTGAGAGGTAGTTAACACCGTTCCCTTCTTACAGAGAGGTTATGTAGTTTTTCCAAGGTTGCAAAGCTTTTCCAAGTGGCAGAACTAGGATTTGAACATAGGTCTATTTTAATTTTGTTTCACAGATGAAGAGGCAGCACTGTGAATTCAGACAGGGAAATCTGCAATGGAACTTTGAATCACAAGGTGACCTTGTTATATAAGCTATGTGGAAATCATTCTACTGCCTTCACCACTGCCCCCCCTCCATTTGGTCTTTATCACCACATTTGAACCCACATAAAGTTGACTTTGATTAGCATCATCTTTAATTGTAGAGGGAAAACGCAGTTGTGTTCAGTCGTGCATAAAATCATGTCACACTGATGAGAGCTCCCTCTATTTCGTAGCTAGTCTCTCCCAAAATGCCAATCAAAAAATGTCAAAATTAATTGTTGATTTTAATTATGTTAAGGATTCAGAGTTTATACCGTACAAATGAATACATTGCTCTTTACATTGGTTGACTTCTTCACACAAATATGCCCGTTTTTCACACGAATGAAAACCAAGTTGCTAATCTCGTCAGTGTGCTAACAGAACTAGGTTTCAGAAAACCCTGGGTTCTCATCCCAGCTCTTTTATATCCCAGCATTGTGAGCTGGGAGCTGTCCTTCAGTCTTGCCAAGTCTCAGTCTTCCACCATAATATTAGGAGTAATATTTAGTCCTAGGTGTTTGTGAGAATCTAAGAAAGCATTAAAGTATTTTTAAAACCACAAGGTAGTGTGCAACTTCACAGTATTACGAATTCAATCTTCTTTAAATATGTGTTCCTATTACCTAAGAGTACATATTGGAGACAACACGGCTTCCAGCCTCCATACAGTCTCGCAGGAAGACTGGCATGCAGACAGCGTGCTGCAGCAGTGTGATGGAGGTGTGTACCAACAAGACTCTAAGGGAAGAGCCCCTGGGGCATCTGGTGGGACCAGGGAAGACTTCACAGAGGAGATGCTGTGAACTGAGACTTCAGGAAGGAGAAATAGTTGGCCTGATGAACTAAACAGGGAAGGGAATTCCAGGCGGAGGGAAAGTACATTTGAAACCCTAAAATAATTTCCTCTGTCTGAAATTAGAGGCACAAGGTAAGGAGGTAAAAACAGAGAAATAGATGTGGGACAAGTTATACCATGTTATACCATGAATACCATGCTAAGGAGTTTAGATTCTGTCTAGGAGGAAGTATAAATCCACTGAAGAATTTTGTGCAGCATTTTTACCAGGTTTCTGCACTGTAAGATTATTGGCATGGGCCAAGGAGCAGGCAGTGGGAAGAATGAGGCTCTTGCAATTGTCCAAGAGAGAAAGTATAAAGAGAGGAGAAAACACCTGCTAGATTTTATGTGTGAGTGATTGGCAGTATATTAAAAAATAAATCTTAAAGGGATTTGGATTTGAGGGAAAGCTTCAACTCCAAATAATGTCATATGACAGGTCATTTGAATTATCATTTGAAGGTAGAAGGATCCAGCAGGCAGTTAGAGAAGCAAAACAATATGTCTGTGCTGGAGATCTCACTGCAGTGAGAGCTGGAGCCAGGAGACCTATGATATAAGAGGAAATGGAAAATAAAGCAGAGAAGTTACATCATGGAAGGAAATGGGAGCTGAAGTGTCAGGGTGGTGTCACAGATGTCAGAAGAGAGTTCCAGGGGAGGTAGTTAATAGGGCCTGATGCTGGAGGGGGAAAAAAGAAAAAGACAAAACTCAAAGGCTAAAAGGCAACCAATGAAGAGGCCGCTGGTGATCTTAGAGAATGGTGAGGCTAGGAGTCAAAAGGAGTAAGGTTTGAGAGTGAACAAATAATTAGAAAAATAGCAATAAACACAGACATATGTAGTGTAACACATTCAGACGGTAGGTTAGCCAGTGGCACCACACCTTATCAGAACAGTAAGGGATAAATGGAAATGCCAGCATATAATATAAATTGCTATTATCCTTCGTGTCCTGAACACTATAAACTCTGTGTCCAGTGAACTGTTCAGAACCATTTTTGTGAATAATGTGATATGCTTGTGTCAAAAAAGAAACGAATTACCGTTGTCACCTTCATCCTTTCCTTGACCTGTATTGCTTGCTGGTTCTCCTCGATGCCAGATCAATAACAGCAAAAGGAAGCATTGTCATCTCTAGCTAGCTGAAATGCATACTAATGCAAACATCTTACCAGGATTTCTCAGTTATGGTAGTAAAATTAAAGCACGAGGGCAATGTCGATTCTGTGTCTAATCCGTTTCCTTCTCAGATGTGAGTTGTTTTTTTTTTTAATCTTACCCCTGATGGGCATGGTTTCTCATTAATGGCCTGAAGCATCGGGAGTAGGTCAGAGGCCTGTATTCAAGGGTCCTAGTACTATGTAGATGAGTCTACGGATGAGTCAAAGTAATAATTCTTACACCAGAGAGGCTGCAGTAATTTCAATGTTAATAACTGGATAGGGTTTTGAGAACTTGAGATAGGGCTCTTTATAAATGTTTCATGTCATTCTCACTTAACCTGTACCCTATTAAAATAGCCTACCAACTAAATTGGGCTTTCTAAGGATAAATAAAAGTTCAGTAGCAATTTCCAGGTTTTGTGAATGTGAAACAATCTGAGCTCATACCTACAGATGATACTGATGATTCCATGCAGGCTACACTTCTCTGAGACACTCTTTTAACTAAATAACTTCCTTTCTGTTATGGTTAATCTTATCCAGTCAAGTAAGTTGGCACGGTATCCACTAGAATTCAGAAATTCTTGAAGTTCAAGGTTAGAACATGGTAAAAGTTCTTTTTAAAGTCTTTTTGGAATGAAATCTCTCGATAATGATTCGTCTGTAAGATGGGAGTTAGCCCATACCCTATTATTGAGATTCTTTACTGAAGCTTAAAAAAAATCAAAGAAGAAATTAAAAATGCATTTGTTTTTCAGACTTAGTATGAGGTCTCTCCAAATGTTAAACCTGGCAGAGTAGCCAACGTTCAACACAAGAGAAAACCATCCAGTAGATATTTGGGCCACTTCTCAGGGAAGCATCATCAATGAAAATTTACTTGCTGTTTCCTTCTTTTTGGTTAATTTATTAGGCTTGAAGCTGAGATAATGATTTAATTTCCCTCTTCTATGATACTCCAAGTGAAAGGAATAGAAGAGTTTTGTTACCAGTGGCATAAAGAATTCTACTAACCAGTAACCTGGTGGGGGTGAAGAGAGACAGTTCTAAGTGTCCACGGCTCCCACAGGCCAGAGCAAATGTGGCAAGAAGGCACATCCCAAAGATGTGCTTTGCTTCCAAAAAATTGTATTGAGAATTTTTTTTAATATGAAATTTATTGTCAAATTGGTTACCATACAACACCCAGTGCTCATCCCAACAGGTACCCTCCTCAATGCCCACCACCCACCCTCCCCTCCCTCCTACCCCCCACCAACCGTCAGTTTGTTCTCAGTTTTTAAGAGTCTCCTATGGTTTGGCTCTCTCCCCCTCTAACTTTTTTTTCTCCTTCCCCTCCCCCACAGTCTTCTGTTAAGTTTCTCAGGATCCACATAAGAGTGAAAATTTTGGGGGCGCCTGGGTGGCTCAGTCGGTTGAGCGTCCAACATCGGCTCAGGTCGCAATCTCGCGGTCCGTGAGTTCGAGCCCCGCGTCGGGCTCTGGGCTGATGGCTCAGAGCCTGGAGCCTGCTTCTGATTCTGTGTCTCCCTCTCTCTCTGCCCCTCCCCCGTTCATGCTCTGTCTCTCTCTGTCTCAAAAATAAATAAATGTTAAAAAAGTGAAAATTTTGTACATGCAATACACTGTGTTAGGCACTCCAGCGAATATAAATAACTCAGAATTTCAGTCATAAATATGAATACACGCACACACACACATACACACATACATTGACACTTAAAGGAATATATCATTAGGATGCTTTGAGCTAGAAGAAATAGAAAATTCCAACTCAAATGGATTGAACAAATAAATGTATTACTTCATATAACAAGTCCAAGCTTTAGGCAGCTTCTGATTGTCATACAGTCAGGGCTTATGCTCTATTTTTCTGTAATTCTCTCAGCTTAGCCCTTCTGTTATCTTTGTCCTCTGACCAGATGCCCACATGATTGCAAGAGAGCCATGGCAGTTCTGGTATCATGGGCTGATAAGACAACATGCAGAGGCAGAAAAGAGGGTTTTCTCTTAAGAGATTAGGGACCCATTAGCAAGGTGATGGGGGGAATGGATGCTGTTAGGAAACCTACGGTCAAGTAGAGGAGAGAGCAAGAAATACTGTGCTAGATACTGTACGAGAGAGATATACAGTCTATAAGCCTTGTACCAAAAAGAAAGTACTGCCCTTTCTCGGCTGGGGGAAAGGTAGAGGCGGATCAAAGACAACTTCACTTGGACAAGAGGTGGTTAATCCATTGGGGACATGTTGAGCTTAAGATACTGCAGGACCTCCAGGTGGAGAAATCCAGTAGACAGTTGGATGTATATTGATTGGAATAAGTCTGGGAAATCTAGATTGAGAAAAAGATACAGGTGGTGGTGAAGGCTCTCAGGATGGATGAGCTAATGGAGAGAGGACAGACTAGGACCGGAAAGGAGATCCTGAGGAGCACTGACATTTTAAAGCACGGGTAAAATAAGAGGAGTTCACAGAGACAGAAAATAAAAATGAATCTTTTAATGCCATCTGTGTGTGGGATGGGTGCAAGCCAACTAGAAATGACATTTTGTGGTATTCACACATGTGATCTGGGTAAAGGACTGGTAAAAGTGAGGAACCTTTCAATAGCCATTATTTGCCCAGCATCAGGTGCTGTTCCCTAAGGAACTGGTGGAATGAGACAGAGTTTCCCTGGAGGTATGGCTAGACCTGAACAGTCCCCCACCAACACAGAACTGGAGCATTAAAATTCTAAAATGAGTCTCTTTTTCTTTGCAGGAGTGGTCACACATTACTTGCTTTCTGGTTTTCCCGCCAAGAAGGAAAACTAAACCGACAGCAGACTATAGAGCTGGGACATCACATCCTCAAAGCACACATTTTTAAGGTAATTACAAAAGTTGAAGGATTTTCTCTTTCCATCACCAGCAGGCTTTCCTTAACACTGTGTGTGTGAAGCTAGTCATTTTCTTATAGTCCCTGCTTGTTGTAAAGCTGTTCCATCTCCTAAAATTTATGGCCTGTTCCTCCAGAGACCTTTGGGAAGAGAATGACATTTGTCTTCTCCCAGTTTAGCCGATTGCTAGGCTTTTTGGGACATGTACATGTATAATCATTTAGGTAAGAGCCATATACACATGCATATGTGTACTCTATATATGACCTACCATGTCCTATAGCAATCAGTTGCAGATTTTCACAATGCCTTAAAAAAAAAAAAGAAAGAAAAAATCGCTGAGAGCAGTTATTCTTTCAGTTTTCTTGTAATTGTTTTATGAAGATTTTTTTTCATATTCTGGGTGCTATGATTTTCAAAATGTTTATCTGGAGCCAGCATTAACCTTTCTTTGGGCTACCTCCTCTGTTCACCATTCAAATTACAATCCCAGTTGTTCCCTCAGTAGTTTCACAACATTTAAGAACTCTATAGCATCCGCTTCCCTCTCTCAACATCCACAAGGCTGGAATGGAGGACCCAGAAGAGGGCACAGAATTTGTCCATTTGTGTATGCGTGTGTTCGGGTGTTTCCTCAGCACTTACCTGGGCATTGTCCTAGGTCCTAGAGATACAAAAGCAAAAAAGATACTAGTCCCTAGTTTCAAGGAACTTATAGTCTAAGTAACAGTTGTGGGATAAAGTACAAAAGTCAAGAAAGAAATTTGCTCTCCTGGTGTTTCTAGCCCACAGTTTGCCATTGCATCTGCTACCTCCAATCCCCACAGTCTCTTTAGAGTGCTCTTCCTGCCTCAGGATTGAGAAATACTAGTATCTTAAATAGTTCTCTGTGTTGGACTTCCCCCAAGGGATACTATTAAAGATAAAACAGTGCTCTTCAGAGAGAAAATGGCATTAAGGGCAACTCCAAGAGCCTAGCAAATTCTTCCCAGTATATAAGCGCACAGCCAGAGAAGCCTGTTCATCAGACATATAGAAGTGAAACCCACAGTGACACGTCCTTTATTTGAATCATAATTGTCGTATCTAACAAATCACTGTACCAAAAATGACTGTACCCAGTGACCTTACTTAGCGGGAGCAGAGTGAGACTAAAATAACAAGCAAGGTGTCTCATTCCAACTTCAAGTGGACCAGAAAGGGTCTGCTCCTTTTGCAAACTCTGAGATCATTATCCTTCAGTTAGATAGGAAAGTAACATTAAGTATTCAGCATTACCCCCTTTAAAACACTTTAGCATTTAGCGTCACCATCTGCTTCAGATCAGATGCAGAGAAGTTGATTCCTGTCTTTTCTGTATAAAATAAACACCACATTAACAGATAAATGGTATGAAGTGTCTTTGACCTAGTATGATTATATCCAATACATGGAAACCTACATTTAAACCCTGCACTCCTATCATTGACACAGTTTTATCTTACGTTGCTGCAGACAACATGGTTGCCTGAGATAAGACTGGCTCCATGTGTGATTCAGGCCATAAATACTCGGGTGTGCACCATATGGTGATGACATGACCGTGGGCTGAAGAATGTAGACTCGCACTATGGCTTTCCTGATGGCGCACTTTTCAGGGTCCTTTAAATGCACAGTGCTCCCTGGTTTTTTTTTAAATTTTTTTTAACATTTATTTATTTTTGAGACAGAGAGAGAGCATGAACAGGGGAGGGTCAGAGAAAGAGGGAGACACAGAATCTGAAACAGGCTCCAGGCTCTGAGCTGTCAGCACAGAACCCGACGCAGGGCTCGAACCCATGGACTGCGAGATCATGACCTGAGCTGAAGTCAGACGCTCAACCGGCTAAGCCACCCAGGCGCCCCAGCTCCCTGTTGATACACTTTAGCTTCTCCCAGACACCTAGATTTTTCAGTCCCCGTCAGTTGAGGGTCATGAAAAGTCAAATACAGACTCTATGGTTATAACCAGTAGAACTTCCAGTCAGCAGTGACATATAGTCCGATTTATATTTCTTTCCAATATATTTTAAATTCCCTTTGTTTTATCTTTGTTCATGAAAAATTACATATAATGTCATTAACTACCTTAAAAATATGAGGTTGTAGGTCTGTAATTCTCGATATTTGGCTGGCAAGGAAGCCCTTTTCATTCTTTTTGTTTTTAACAGCTTTATTGAGGTATATAATTCATATACTGTAAAAGTAACCGATTTAAGTGTACAAATGAGTGACTTTTAGTGTATTTACAGAGTTGTGTGGCTGTCACCACCATTAGTACGTTTCCATCACCCTAAAAATAAACCTCATGCCCACTTAAAGGTACTCCCCATACTTCCTGGCAGCCATCAGTCTACTTTCTCTCTATAGATTTGACTTTTCTGGACATTTTATATAAATGGAATCATACAGTATGTGGTGTTCTGTGTCAGGCTCCTTTCATTTAGCATGTTTTCAAGGTTCATCCATGTTGTAGCATGTATCAGCACGTGATTCCTTTTGATTGCCAAATACTCTGTTTTGTAGATATACCACATTGTATTCATCCATTCACCAGTTGGACACTTGAGTTGTGTCTATTTTTTGGCTGTTGTGAATAATGTTGCTATGAACATCAGCTTACAGATTTTCCCCTTTTTTGATTTTTCTTAAATAAAATTAACCATTTTAAAGTAATAACTCAATGACATTTAGTACATTTGCAGTATTAGTGTCCACGTTTTTACGTGGACGTGTCTTCACTTCTCTTCAATATATACCTAGGAATGGAATTGCTAGGACATACAGTAACTCTTTGTTTAATGTTTTGAGGAATTGCCAGTCGGTTTTCCAAAGTGGTTGCACCGTTTTACATTCCCACCAACAATGTATGAGGATTCCAATTTTTTCAAGCCTGTGCCAGTACTTGTTAGGTACTGTCTGTCTTCTTTATTGTAGCCATTTTAGTGAAGTGTTATCTCACTGTAGTTTTAATTTGTGTTTCCCTAATGACCACTGATGTTGAGCACTTACAATTCTTTTATAATCCTCTAATTGCCATTTAGATTCTTTTTTGTTTAATCTATGAAAAGAAACCAGGCTGTTTACGAATTATGGCCAGAGATATTTCAATCTAGTTTATAATGCAGGGTGTTTTGTTGGATTGAGTCTAGTCACTGGAAGGATTTCAGAGTGCTCTAGTGATTAGGTCCCTAAATGCTGCCCTCTAAAATGTTTTTTTAATTGATCAGTTCTGTAACATTTCTTACCAGAACAGATTTGTTGGCTGGGGGGCCGCCCCCCACAAGTGCTGTAAGTCGGCATCTGGTGGGTAGAAGAAAGATCCTTTGACATCAGTCAAAAGGCATGGATTCAAGTACAGACTCTACCACTTAACTTGAGCCATCTCAATTTCCTCATCCGTGAAACAACATCTAACCCTCAGGATTGTTTTAAGGATCATAGATATAAGATATATAAAAAAAAAAGGTACATTATAAAATGCAAAGTACCAGACATATATCTAAGGTTGTATGATCAAAATTATTGGTAATAATCTCTTTTCCTGATAGTAAGACTTAATAATTGTATAAATTCTAGATGGTAATATTACCTTTTTGCTTCAGAGGTTACCTAGCATCCTTTATAGCAGTGATCAGCAAATACGGCTTTGCAGTCCATATGATCTCTGTTGAAACCACTTAACTCTGCCATTTGTAATTCACAAACAGCCAGAGACAATGCATGTATAAATAGATATGATCATATTCCAGTAAAACACGATTTATAAAAACTGGTAAAAGGCTGGGTTTAGCGCCAGGCCATAGTTTGCCCACCCCTTCTCCACAATGAAAGGCACCATCCTGTTTGTTTCCCAGGATCCTTTTCTTATAACCAGACATGGCCACATGGATGGTCAGATAAGAACAATAATGATTTATTTATTTGAGATGCTTCAATATCTACAAGTGGATCACTGATGATATATTTGTAAATAATTCTCCTTAAGGAACCTCATTGCATGAGCCCCTACGTTAGTTTTTGCCACAATCTTAAGATACCTGAGCCATAACTAAGATCCCTAAAATGAGATTGCTGTAATTTCTTTATCCTTTCCCTGTTTTCTTGAAGTATTCAAAACTACTGAGCAGCTGCTAGGCAGTGGTACAAATTTAGACCCTAACAAAGATTTGAGGAAAGGACTACATTACCTTCCATCTCTGACAGAGAGAGATCCCTTGTTGCCTGAGCAATAGTCACAGATACTAAAGAAACACTTTTCTAGTTACTTGAACCTAAAGTTCTCTTTAAGAATCCATGAGTTCATAATTTAACTATAGGTTATTTTTGGCTACATCCTACCTGATAATGGGATCCTGCCTGTCACCTTTATCAAGTTGAATTTAACTAAACTGAAACTCTTTCCTCCTGTACCTCATAGAAGCAAAGAGTCAACCCACCAAGCAGAAGAAATCAGTAGAGCAAGTCCATGGCACAAGCAATGCTAATACTCCAAATCTGTATTTCAAGCTTATTTACTGTGTATTTACTTCAACCTCACTGGGACCCCCGGTGCTATCTTGTGGCCCATTTACTGGACCATTTCATTGAAGTTCATTTACCAACGTCTATTCTTACTCAGTTCCCCTACCCATTTCCTTCTCGTCTGACCCTTAATCAAGTCAACTAACTCCCCACACAGCCTGACTTACGAGTCACTGAAGAAATCCTAGCCATTGAGTGTGAGTGCCCTTAACTATTCTCCTCTCGCCAAAAAATCAATCTGTAGTATCATCAGTTCTTACCTCCCTTTCTCTTGTCTCCAAGGAGGAGATATCCCTGTTCTCCCCTTATAAAATTTTTACTATAATTCAAACATATCAGAAAGCACAGAAAACTAAATAATCAAGTACTATCTATCATATTAAGTGTTAAGATTTTTCCATGTTTTCTTCAAATCTTTTTCTTTATTTTTGAGAAATGAAAATGTAGGAGTCTCCTTTACCCCATTTCTCTCCCTTTTCAAATATCATTTGTACCCTAAAGTTCACATGTGTTCTTCTTATCCATATTTTGTACTTTTCCAACATAGATATGTATTCAGAAGCAATATACAGCATTATTTCATTTTTTTTAACTTGACATAAACAGAATCATACTCTTTCATGTATTTCTGTAACTTTTTGTCACTTGACTTTGTATATTCAAGATTTATCTATAGGTCTAGATAGATAGACTTTCAACTTTGGCTGTCCATTAGATTCTCCTGGGGAACTTTAAACACACACACACACACACACACACACACACACACACACACACACACATCTGAGCTTTACTCCCAGAGATTATCATTCATTGTTCTCGGATAGAACCCAGGCTTTTTTTTTTTTTTTTAAATAAACCTTGTTTCTTAGAGCAATTTTAGGTTTACAGAAGATACAGAGAATTTCCATACACTCACTCCCCCACCACAGTTTTCCGTATTATTAACATGTTACAGTGGTGTGGGTACACTGTTATAATCGATGAACCTATATTGATGCATTATTATTAACTGAAGTCTGTAGTTTATATTAGGGTTTAACTGTATTATATGCTTCTGTGGATTTTGCCAAATGCCTACTATGTATTCACCATTTCTGTGTCATACAGAAGAATTTCACTGCCCTGCCCTAAAAATCCCAAAGCTATCAAAAGTACTCCTAACTAACTCTGCAGAACTGGCAGACACATCGAGGAGAAAAGTAGCTCTCAACTGCTCTCCTGGGCTCCTTCCTATCCTTACTTGGTCTAGTAATTCTTCTCCAATACGTTATTCTTCCCATTTCTTTAATGAGGATAATTTTTGAATTTTGTACAGCCTTTCCTAGTTGTCCTTAGCAGGAATAAGTTTGCATCCACCATTACCAGAAGTAGAAGTATACCCAAGACCCCTTGAGCAAAAAAATTTAACTTGGCATTTTGGGAACATCCAGCTTTTCTCTAAACATCTTAGGCATTCTCATTTAAAATTCCTTTGGTGCCTTTTTAATGAAACTGTCCTGCATATCACAAAGAAAAAAGAAGCAATTTACATTCAAGAAAACTAAACCCAAACTTACAGGCCCTGAGCAGAGGAGTGAGTTGCTGTATCTTTCTGAGATACTAAATACAGTATTTTTCAAACTCCCTCTGATGCCAGAGACCTTGTGCAAAAGTAGAATTGCCGTGTGACTTGAATAAACACTAGTCTAGCAATAATCTTCTGTAAAATAATCTTCATGATATTCTATGGATTCAGTGAACATATTTAAGGAATCTCATTTAAATCCATGTTTAAGAGAAAGTTGTTACAGGTCATTGCCATAGTTTTGCTTTAAATAAGTTTTGCTTTAAATAAGTTTTGCTTTAAATTTGGTAAAGAAATAATGCTTAGTTGAAGTCATAAGAGTAAGACCACAGGAATAGATCAGATTGTGTAGCATAAAAAAGGACAATTTGGGGGGCGCCTACATGGCTCAGTCGGTTGAGCGTCTGACTCTTGATTTTGGCTCAGGTCATGATCTCACAATTCGTGGGTTCTAGCCCCGTGTTGGGCTGTCCACTGACAACACAGAGCCTACTTCGGATCCTCTGTCCCCCTGTCTCTCTGCCCCTCCCCAGCTCATGCTATCTCTCTCAAAAATAAACAAACATTAAGAAAAAAAAAAAAAAGGACAACTTTGGGAGAAGAGGCTCAAGGGTAGAGAATGGTTCGGAATTAAAGGTAATGGAAAAAGCCAGCAATCAGCCACTTTGCTTATTCTAGTCGCTACTCTGCCAGCTAAAAATTCAGAACTGAAGTCCTGGCCCAGGTTTAACGTAGTATAATGGAAGGAACATGAACTTTAGAGTTAAAAGGACTTGGCTTCTAATTCCAGCTCCACTTTTTAATAGTTGTATGACTTTGGGCAAATTACTTAGCCCGCTCTGGGTTGTTTCCTCCTATATAAAAATAGTAGTAAATTCTACTTCATAGGACTGTCATGGAGATTAGATTAAAAGAGATAATATATAAAAAAGCCCTAGCACAGAACCTGACACATAGTAGATACTGAATAAATGTTGGATTCCCTTCCTTTTTTTCCTTCAATCATAATATATAGAGCTTGTCTTCCATTGTTTCCTCTCTTGGACTACAAGTATTAATTTCTTTTTTTTTTAATATGAAATTTATTGTCAAACTGGTTTCCATACAACACCCAGTGCTCATTCCAACAAGTGCCCTCCTCAATTCCCATCACCCCCTTCCCCTCCCTCCCACTCCCCATCAACCCTCAGTTTGTTCTCAGTTTTTAAGAGTCTCTTACATTTTGGCTCCCTCCCTCTCTAACCTTTTTTTTTTTCCCTTCCCCTCCCCCATGGTCTTCTGTTAAGTTTCTCAGGATCCACATAAGAGTGAAAACATACGGTATCTGTCTTTCTCTTTATGGCTTATTTCACTTAGCATAACACTCTCCAGTTCCATCCACGTTGCTACAAAGGGCCATATTTCATTTCTCATTTCTTTCTCATTGCCACGTAGTACTCCATTGTGTATATAAACCGCAGTTTCTTTATCCATCACCGCTAAACCAGCCCTACAAGGGATCCTAAGAGGGATACAAATATTAATTTCTAATGATATTTCTGTATAATTGGTTAATATAGTGTGCTGTTCTTCAAAAGATCTTGGTGAGGTTCACAGGAGACTGAGGCCCAGAGAGGGAATCAGAGCTAAATTTCCTGGTTTTCCAGGATCTACATTGGAGGTGAGCTCTAGACCCTAACTTGCCTGGACTCCAACACTGAATGAGTAGCACTTGGAGTTATTCCAAAAAGAACCAGAAATATGTTTCTCATATGAAATTTCCAAATAGTGAATCTCATATGTGAAAATAATCATAACTACTTAACAATGTGTTTGCCTCAGTTTATTTGTTTGCATATGAACTGGTTAGCCAAATAAGAGAGATTGCAATTGATGTCCCTGCTGGTAGCACAAATGAAAGAAGCCCTAAAGTAATAATGAGCAATCGGAAAATGTGTCAGTCCTTGCTACTCTTTTCAGAGCACCCCACTTGCTGTGCCAAGTGGATACTGGCGGAGAGATTCACAACGGAGTTCAACTCCTCAAGGCCGGAGAGGATGTGGATGATGTAGAAATTTAGCAGCCATTTTCAAATAGTGGAGGAGGATAAAAGTGGGAATAATTCCTGTGTGGTATAAAGGTTTAAAACTGGATTCTGTTTCAGCCTTCCAGCGTGGGAGTATGCTTTTGGGAACCCAAAGATCTTCTATGCCAGGATTTTACCCAGCCTTTCTGACTCACCCTCTTGTCCATTATTTATCATTAGGATAGGGTAGACAAAAAGAGTAGATGTAGTTAGCATCATCCTTCCTCGTTTTGTCAAATTGTCAATTTCACATTGGGTGTTTAGACACAGTCCAGCCACATCGACAAAGCCCTGATACAATGGCACAAAATAAAAAAGCATCCACTTCGAGAGATACATCCTACAGATACACTTGCACGAGTGTATAAAGATCTATGTACAGAGATGACCTTTGAAACATAGTTCTAATAGTAAGGAAAAAAACAGAATACCTAAATACCCATCTCTAGGGGCGTGACTTAAGTAAATTATATTTATGATACATCCATATAATGGACTACTATGTCTCTCTTAAAATAGAATGAGGCAGGGACATCTGGGTGGCTCAGTTCGTTGAGCATCCGACTTCGACTCAGTCATGATCTCACAGTTTGTGGGTTCGAGCCCTGCGTTGGGCTCTGTACTGACAGCTCAGGGCCTGGAGCCTGCTTCGGATTCTGTGTCTTCCTCTCTCTCTACCCCTCCCCCACTCACACTCTGTCTCTCTCTCTCAAAAAAGAATAAACATGAAAAAAAATTTTTTTAAGAGAATGAGGCAAAAGCGTGAGTACATGTGTGGAATATGTCCACGATATTTTGTTTAAAAAATTAATAGAAGGAGACCCGTGCAGACCCACGCAGGTGAACCCAGAGTCTCAGCCTGGGACATCCCCTTTGGCAGGGTTAGACAGGAAACACAAAGACAGACACATGCCTCTGCCATCTACAGTCAGGTCTTAGGGAATCCATACTTCCCCTGCCTCTCAAACAAAGAAGTGTAGAAGCCAAAGGACTTTGAACACCAGAGCCTGGGAGGAAAAGAGACTGAATCTACTATGAAGAAAATAGGAAAGCTGGGAAAAAAGATAGGTGGGTAACCGTGAACTGGGGGAGATTAAAAAAAGGCCGCGTGGGAACGAAGGGGAGAGACCCTCTTCTGCAGAGACACAAAGGGAAGGCTAGAGAAGTGCAGGACCCTATTTGGACAGGAGAAAGACCTCGGACTGAGACTGACAGGCATCCCATCTCTAACTGCGGGGCTTTCTTCGGACTGGGGCCAGCTCCCTGTTCGAGCACCTGGGGAGAAGAGGGGAGCCAGGCCTGGGTGCGGGTATAGGTCAGGGTCTCGGTCCGCAGCTGGAGAAAGTGGCTCCCTCCCTGGAGGGCTGCGCGATAGTACAGAACCTGCCTGCGTCCGCCACCCCCAGGCACGGTGGCTGGGCCAAGGGCGCAGCCTGCGGGAGGATAAGGCCGCCATTTCCCTAGAGTGCTGTGGGAAAAGACAAAGGCTGCCTGCGTCCGCCACCCCAGTGGCTCGAGGTGAGGGTGAGGGTGAGGGCGGCGGCTCAGTCCACAGTGGGAGAAGGCGTTCCTCCCTGAAGTGCTGTGGCACAGACAAAGCCAGCCAGGACTACATATCGCCGCACTGGGAGGCCCACAGTGCCACAGCGCACGGAGCGGGACTTTGAATCCTAGCCAAGCGCAGGGTCAGGGGAGTTGGTGGAGTGAGAAGGACCGCCCCATCTGCGCCCATGGCACAGTGAAGCTGATTGAAACTGAGTCCACCGGTCCGGCTCCGTGGAAAAGAGACTGGGGGGTTATCATTACCGCCCCACCACCACCACCACCACCACCACCACCAAGGCGGGGCCTCAGGGATCACTCCCAGGGCCCATAGTGGAGGTGGGTTCAGAATATGCCAAACCACGCCCCCTTGCACTGGGTAACTGCGTGTCCACCCAAGGGGCACAGACCCTGCGGACAGCTCCTCCTGACAAGCGATGCAGCGTTGCCTGGATTAACCCTAGGTCAATTCTGGATATATAGATATATTCTCCCCCTCTCCCCATTTCTCCTCCTTATCTCTTCCTTCCCCTGGCTGGTTACTCTGGTTATTAGTCTGTCTAAACAAACATATTTAATCCATTGTCTTGATACATGTTTTATACCTCCTTTCTCTCTCTCTCATATAACCAAGCCATATAGTTTCTCTGTCTGGGTAACTTTATCTTCGTTTCATTTTCCCCACCTCCTTCTTTATTTTCCTTTCTCTCTCTCTCTGGATTAAGCCTTTTAGTCTCTCTGCCTAATCAATGTTTATTTTTTCTCCCCACCCCCCACTCCTCTCATTTCTCTCTTTGTATGTGCTCTTCTATCAGCACTGCCTCTATCCTCTTCTTTACTTACAGTCTTCTTTACAAACAGCTTTTGGGCTTTTTGTTTTTAGCCTTTAGATTTTTGTTTTTGTTTGTTTGTGTTATTTGTTTGTGTGCTTGCGTGTTTTTGTCTCCTGTTTGTCTATCTGTTTTCCTTTATAGGGCTACTCCAAAGAACAAATCAAAGCACATCTGGTGGAGGGTCCAAAATATTACTACAAGTAGGGTCATAAAATAACCAAAGTCACAACAACAGAGAGCAAGTAACAATCCCCCCAAAAAAAACACCTTCTGAAGGGCGAGGCTGGACAGTGTATGACCCTCCTTTAATATAGCAGTGCTCACAGGTGCAGAGCATACAACAAGCTTTTAAAACACATAAGGGACAGAAAACTAGCCAAAATGACAAAACAGAAGAATTCTCCTCAAAAGAAATTCCAGGAAGTAGCTACAGCTAACAAATGGACCAAAACCAATTTAAGCAATATAACGGAACAAGAATTTAGAATAATAATCATAAAATCAATCGCTGGGCTTGAAAAAAGCATAGAGGACAGCAGAGAATCTATTGCTACAGAGATCAAGGGAGTAAAAAATGGTCATGATGAATTAAAAAATGCAAAAATGAGGTGCAAAATAAAATGGAGGTGGCTACAGCGTGGATTGAAGAGGCAGAAGAGAGTATAGGTGAATTAGAAGATAAAATTATGGAAAAACTGGAAGCTGAGAAAAAGAGAAAAAAATCCAGGAGTACAAGGGGAGAATTAGAGAACTAAGTGATGCAATCAAATGGAACAATATCCATATCATAGGAATTCCAGAAGAAGAAGAGAGAAAGGGTCTGAAGGTGTATTTGAACAAATCATAGCTGAGAACTTCCCTGATCTGGGGAAGGAAACAGGCATTGAAATCCAAGAGACACAGAGAACATAACTTGAATCAATCTTCTGCACAACATATCATAGTGAAACTGGCAAGATACAAGGATAAGGAGAGAATTCTGAAAGCAGCTAGGGATAAACGGGCCTTAACATACAAAGGTAGACACATAAGGGTAGTCGCAGACCTATCTACTGAAACTTGGCAGGACAGAAAGGAATGGCAGGAAACCTTCAATGTGATGAACAGAAAAACATATGCAGCCAAGAATCCTTTACCCAGAAAGTCTGTCATTCAGAATAGGAAGAGAGATGAAGGTTTTCCCAAACACACAAAAACTGAAGGAATTCATCACCACTAAACCAGCCCTACAAGAGACCCTAAGGGGAGACTCTGTGAGTGAAATGTTGCAAGGACCACAAAGTACCAGAGACACCACTACAAGCATGAAACCTACAGATACCACAATGACTCTAAACCCGTTTCTTTCAGTAATAACACTGAATGTAAATGGACTAAATGCTCCAACCAAAAGACATAGGGTATCAGAATGGATTAAAAAAAAAAAAAAAAAAAAAACAAGACCCATCTATTTTCTGTCTACAAGAGACTCATTTTAGACCTGAGGACACCTTCAGATTGAAAGTGAGGGAATGGAGAACTATCTATCATTTGCTACTGGAAGTCAAAAGAAAGCTGGAGTAGGCATACTTATATCAGACAAACTAGACTTTAAATGAAAGGTTGTAACGAGATGAAGAAGGGCATTATATAATAATTACAGGGTCTATCCATCAGGAAGAGCTAACAATTATAAATGTCTATGCACCAAATTCAGAAGCCCCCAAATATATAAAACAATTAATCACAAACATAAGCAAACTTATTGGTAAGAATGTGGTAATTGCAGGAGACTTTAATACTCCACTTACAACAATGGATAGAACATATAGACAAAGAATAAATAAAGAAACAAAGGCCCTGAATGATATATTGGATCAGATGGACTTGACAGATATATTTAGAACTCTGCATCCCAAAGCAACAGAATATACTTTCTTCTCAAGTGCACATGGAACATTCTCCAAGATAGATCACATACTGGGTCACAAAACAGCCCTTAATAAGTGTACAAGAATTGAGATCATACCATGCACACTTTCAGACTACAATACTATGAAACTTGAAATCAACCACAGGAAAAAGTCTGGAAAACCTCCAAAAGCATGGGGGTTAAAGAACATCCTACTAAAGAATGAATGAGTCAACCAGGCAATTAGAGAAGAAATTTAAAAATATATGGAAACAAATGAAAATGAAAACACAACAATCCAAACCCTTTGGGATGCAGCAAAGGCAGTCCTGAGAGGAAAATACATTGCAATCCAGGCCTATCTCAAGAAACAAGAAAAATCCCAAATACAAAATCTAACAGTACACCTAAAGGAAATAAAAGCAGAACAACAAAGACACTCCAAACCCAGCAAAAGAAGAGAAATAATAAAGATCAGAGCAGAAATAAACAATATAGAATCTTAAAAAAAAAAAAAACAGTAGAGCAGATCAATGAAACCAAGAGTTGGTTTTTTGAAAAAATAAACAAAATTGATAAACCTCTAGCCAGGCTTCTCAAAAAGAAAAGGGAGAGGACCCAAATAGATAAAATCATGAATGAAAATGGAATTATTACAACCAATCCCTCAGAAAAGCAAGCAATTATCAGGGAATACTATGAAAAATTACCTGCCAACAAACTGGACAACGTGGAAGAAATGGACAAATTCCTAAGCACCCACACACTTCCAAAAATCAAACAGGAAGAAATAGAAAATTTGAACAGACCCATAACCAGTGAAGAAATTGAAAGGGAAGGAAAACTTCCAGACTCATTCTATGAAGCCAGCATTACTTTGATTCCTAAACCAGACAGAGACCCAGCAAAAAAAGAGAACTACTGGCCAATATCCCTGATGAATATGGATGCAAAAATTCTCAACAAAATACTAGCAAATCGAAATCAACAGCATATAAAAAGAATTATTCACCATGATCAAGTGGGATTCACTCCTGGGCTGCAGGGCTGGTTCAGTATTCACAAATCAATTAATGTGATACATCACATTAATAAAAGAAAAGATAAGAACCGTATGATCCTGTCAACCAATGCACAAAAAGCATTTGACAAAATTCAGCATCCTTTCCTAATAAAAACCCTCAAGAAAGTTGGGATAGAAGGAACATACTTAAACATCATAAAAGCCATTTATGAAAAGCCCACAGCTAATATCATCCTCAATGGGGAAGAACTGAGAGCTTTCCCCCTGAGATCAGGAACACGACAGGGATGTCCACTTTCACTGCTGTTTAACATAGTGTTGGAAGTTCTACCATCAGCAATCAGACAACAAAAGGAAATCAAAGGCATCAAAGTTGGCAAAGATAAAGTCAAACTTTCACTTTTTGCAGATGACATGATACTACACATGGAAAACCCAATAGACTCCACCAAAAGTCTGCTAGAACTGATGCATGAATTCAGCAAAGTCGCAGGATACAAAATTAATATACAGAAATCAGTTGCGTTCTTATACACTAATAGTGAAGCAACAGAAAGACAAATAAAGAAACTGATCCCATTCACAATTGCACCAAGAAGCATAAAATACCTAGGAATAAACCTAACCAAAGATGTAAAAGATCTGTATGCTGAAAACTATAGAAAGCTTATGAAGGAAATTGAAGAAGATACAAAGAAATGGAAAAACATTCTGTGCTCATGGATTGGGAGAATAAATATTGTTAAAATGTCAATACTACCCAAAGCAATCTACACATTCAGTGCAATCCCAATCAAAATTGCATCAGCATTCTTCTCAAAGCTAGAACAAGCAATCCTAAAATTTGTATGGGACCACAAAAGGCCCTGAATAGCCAAAGTAATATTGAAGAAGAAGACCAAAGTGGGAGGCATCATAATCCCAGACTTTAGCCTCTACTACAAAGCTGTAATCACCAAGACAGCATGGTATCGGCACAAAAACAGACACATAGACCAATGGAATAGAATAGTGACTCCAGAATTGGACCCACAAATGTATGGCCAACTAATCTTTGACAAAGCAGGAAAGAAAATTCAGTGGAAAAAAGACAGTCTCTTTAACCAATGGTGCTGGGAGAACTGTACAGAAACATGCAGAAGAATGAAACTAGACCACTTTCTTACACCATTCACAAAGATAAACTCAAAGTGGATGAAAGACTTGTATGTGAGACAAGAAACCATAAAAACCTAGAGGAGAAAGCAGGAAAAACCCTCTCTGACCTCAGCTGCAGCAATTTCTTACGTGACACATCTCCAAAGGCAAGGGAATTAAAAGCAAAAATGAACTATTGGGACCTCATCAAGATAAAAAGCTTCTGCACTGCAAAGGAAACAATCAACAAAACTAAAAGGCAACCAATGGAATGGGAAAAGATATTTGCAAATGACATATCGGATAAAGGGCTAGTATCCAAAATCTATAAAGAACTCCCCAAACTCCACACCCGAAAAACAAATAATCCAGTTTCGAAGAAATGGGCAGAAGACACGAATAGACACTTTTCTAAAGAAAACATCTAGATGGCCAACAGGCACATGAAAAGAGGCTCAACATCACTCCTCATCAGGGAAATACAAATCAAAACCACACTGAGATATCACCTCACGCCAGTCAGAGGGGGCTAAAATGAACAAATCAGGAGACTATAGATGCTGGAGAGGATGTGGAGAAACGGGAACCCTCTTGCACTGTTGGTGGGAATGCAAATTGGTGCAGCCACTCTGGAAAACAGTGTGGAGGTTCCTCAAAAAATTGAAAATAGATCTACCCTATGACCCAGCAATAGCACTGCTAGGAATTTACCCAAGGGATACAGGAGTGCTGATGCATAGGGGCACTTGTACACCAATGTTTATAGCAGCACTTTTCAACAATAGCCAAATTATGGAAAGAGCCTAAATGTCCATCAACTGACGAATAGATAAAGATGTGGTTTATGTATACAATGGAATACTACTTGGCAATGAGAAAGAATGAAATCTGGCCATTTGTAGCAACATGGATGGAACTGGAGAGTGTTATGCTAAGTGAAATAAGTCAGGTAGAGAAAGACAGATACCGTATGTTTTCACTCATATGTGGATTCTAAGAAACTCAACAGAAGACCGGGGGAAGGGGAGGGGCAGGGGAAGTTACAGAGAGGGAAGGAAGCAAACCATAAGAGACTCTTAAAATACTGAGAACAAACTGAGGGTTGATGGGGGTGGGGGGAAGGGAAAGTGGGTGATGGGCATTGAGGAGGGCACCTGTTGGGATGAGCACTGGGTGTTGGGTGAAACCAATTTGACAATAAATTTCATTAAATAAATAAAATTAATAGAAGAATATCTAATTTTTTATTTATATTTTTAAAGTGTTTTAAAATCACTTATAGCATATGGACCTTTTATGGATCACAATTCAGACCAAAATAAATTATTTCTTTGTTTGAGGCAGTCAGGGAAATCTGAACACTGGATATTTGATATTATAGAGTCCATGTTAATTTTAGATATGATAATTATGTTGAGCTTTGTTTTAAAAAGAGCCTTTATCAGGACACCTGGGTAGTTCAGTCGGTTAAGCATCCCTCTTGATTTCAGTTCAGGTCATGATCCCCAGGGTTGTGGTATCAAGCCCTGCATCGGGCTCTGTGCTGAGCATAGAACCTGCTTGAGATATATTCTCTCTCTCTCTCTCTCTCTCTCTCTCTCTCTCTCTCTCTCTCCCCCTCCCTCCCTCCCTGCCTCCTTCCTTCCCTCCCTCTATGCGTCTTTCCCACCTGCGCTCTCTACCATTCTCTCACTTTCTCTCTCAAATAAAAATTTAAATAGAGCCCTTATCTTTGTTGAGGCATTTACTGAAATAGTTATATAGTAACTTAAAAGATGTTTGGAATTTGCTTCAAAATAATTCAGTCATGGGGACTGGGGAATAGGGGCAGGATTATAAATAAAATAAGATTGGCCATGAATTGCTGTTTTGGACATATGCAGGTCTTCTAGGCAAAAACAACCTGCATTTCAAGGAACAAAGCAGGCAAAAGTAGCTTAAGTTTTTTAAGAGAATACCTCCCCAGATCCACTTATTAGGTGCCAATCTTCATTGTTAGTATCTTCCTTTCCTCAGGATTTCCTGCTTTAACTCTCTTCACCCAGATATAGGCAGAAGAGTAAAAATGATTGCCAGAGAATATATGACTATCCAGAAATTTTCAAAATTATTCTGACTTCCTTTTGCAGAAGCCAGGTGAAGGGGGCAAACATTAGTACATGCGTGGGACCTATTCAGTCATACTAGAGAAAATTTATTGCTGATGGCAATCAAACCTATGTTGTTTTTGTAGGGATGAACAGATGTGATCACTTCAGGGTGTGTTAGTCACGGTGAGGGGTGCTAGCTGCTATAACAAACCTGTAGGATCTCAGTGATTTGAGAACGGTTTTTTCTCTCTCACATTGCAGTTCAGGGAAGATTATTAGGCAGGCTCCCTCCATGTAGTAGTTCTGAAATAGTCTAGGGCCTCACACTCCTCCGCTGGATCTTCCAGCCCGCAGTCAAGAGAAGCAATAGAAAGTGGGGGGGTGGGGGGGATTGGGGCCAAGCCTGGATGCAACATACTATTTCTGCCCATACTTCACCGGCCAGAATTCAGTCAAATGGCCCACCTAACCATAAAGGAAGCTGGGAAACATCTTTTCCCAAATGCCCAGGAAGAAAATGAGATGGAAATCAGTGACCACACTGCATTATCTTTGTCAGAAAAGATGTGGGGAAAGAATTACATCCAGCATAACAGAAAAGAGGGGTAATCAGTAGATTTGTTGCCAGAGACTGCTAAGATAGAGACCATTTAAGTTAGCTTGTTGCCACAGGACTAGTCTTTATCCCCATGAGTAGATTGGTTTTGCTGGCCATGGACATTGTTAAGGCAAGACTCTACTCTCATTTATTAGTACAACAAACCTAAAGGCCACTAACTCACTACCGACGGTCCTCTTGAGCTGGGCTAATAATTGACTTGATTTCTCTTTCAGGGTTTGAGTAAAAAAGTTGGCGTGTCCTCCTCTATCCTCCAAGGTCTCTGGATCTCCTACAGCACAGAAGGCCTTTCCATGGCATTGGCATCTTTACGAAATCTCTACACTCCAAATATAAAGGTAAATGCATGTAAATGACAGATTAAAAAATTAGCTGTGCAAAAGTAAAATTAGGACATTGAAGTGGCTGTTTAATTGATCTTTGACTTGCCTTAGACTGTCTCCTACCAGTCAGTCTTTTATTGATAATCTAATGTATTTTACACTTGGTCTTAGCCAAAAGGCGGAGAAGCAGTAATAATCGGATGTCTTTTAAATTGTTGCATTTTTTTCTGTGAATTGAAGACCAGCCCTCTTAAACTACTACCTTCTCTGAGCTGGCTCTGGTTTATAGGATCAGGTGCTCCTGCTTCTAGGCAGTAAATTGATCTCAGGTAGGCTTTGTGTCAGTAGGAGCTTTTCTGAACTGTTGTTCACTTAGCAGAGACTGTGTGAACACAACTACTGTGTGGGTGACATTTGCGCTCATGACTGAGCAGCTCATGTAAAGGAGACATTTTACCACCCTTTCTAAAGGCAAAGTATTGAGAAAGGAGCAAGTGAAGACTATAAAATAGGGCAGTTACTAGATGCTGCTGGGTGCTGTTGTGGGGTCCCAGGGGACTTGATTAAAGGTGGCTGAAAGATTGCAACTGATCTTGGCCTGTGTGTAATTTCTGTTTACTTCTTTCCAGGTCAGCCGACTCCTGATCTTGGGAGGTGCCAACATTAATTACCGGACAGAGGTTTTAAATAATGCTCCAATTCTGTGTGTGCAGTCTCATCTTGGTTACACAGAAATGGTGGCCCTGCTGTTGGAGTTTGGGGCCAACGTGGATGCATCTTCGGAAAGCGGCCTGACTCCTCTGGGCTATGCCGCGGCAGCAGGCTACCTGAGCATCGTTGTGCTGCTGTGCAAGAAACGCGCCAAGGTAATGGCTGCCCCACTCTGCTCCTCTTCCTTTCCTCCCTTTTCCTCCCTCCCTGCTGTAGAATCTTCCTTGTCTCCTGTGTTACCTCACGAGTCTAGGCAGAGCACATCAAATACATGAGGGAGCAAATCACAGGGAGCCCGGTGTGTGTCCACTTGCCACTGCCCATTCCACACCTGGACACAGTTTTGAAACCCCTGGGAGGTACTTAGGAAACTGCATTTATCAGCAGCCCCAAAAAGTCCCCACCTCACTGCCAAGGAGTTTTCTACTGGGCGCAGGGTGAGGAAGGAAGGAGAAGTGCAGGAGCAAAGACCCTGCGCTGGGAGGGCCTAACTGAACTGTGCCCACAGACTCTGAGCCTTTCATAGGTAGAGAAGGAAAACTAGCCACGGAGGTGAGAACCGGGGCCAGACTCCCTGACCCTAGCCTTGAGGACCAGCGCCATAGTGGTATGGGGAGAACATGATTCACATGCCCTCAGAAGTGTGTCTGCTGGTGTATTTTAATTCTCAGAAGACCTTTCTGAAAAAGTGTTTGCTTCATGGTATTTCAAGAGCTGCTGATAAAAAAAAAAGAAAGAAAGAAAACTCTCTTTCAAAATTTTGGTGAAAAGAAAAATGCTGGTCTCAAAAATGTCGGCCTCTAAGGAAAATTGTAGCCTTGTGGCATTTTGTTTGTCTTGAAAACAAACTGACGATTTTAGTGGTTTTGCGGTGAAATAGAAGTAATATGTATGACCTCATTCTGAGGTGTCCAGTGTTCTTACCAGGGAAGAAGGGGGGGACTCCTGAGACTTTCGGGAACTGGGACTCGAGACTCTCAGTTAAATCCCAGAGCCTTGGGTGTTTACTGTGACACAGACCTATAATGTCCACCTATAATCCTGCTCATTTGAACGAACATCCCTAAAAACAGAACAACTGGACCTTGTTACTACTGCTGCAAACTCATATTCTGATCTCAGTTGGATCTTCCCTCCTGCCCAGTTCTCATTCTAAGCCCTCTCTCGTTTTCCCCAGAGCAGATACGGAAATCATTTGCATTCTTCCCAAGATCCTGCCCAACCTCTCCTGCCCTCCTACATTACCGAGATTGAGTTCATCTCAATGTGCCTTCATCTCAAGACTATTAATCCTTACCTACGCTCGCTTCACTGCTGCCTCAGAGGAGGAAGTGCTTCCCTTCCTTTCCAGAGCACTTGGCTCCACCTGTGTTTTCTATCTCTGTGTTGCTCTTCTCTCACATTTCGTTTCATTCTCTTTCTGAATTCTCAACAAACCTATGAATGTGTCCTGTAACCCAGACAGCAACTTCCCACCCTCCTGCTGACTGGAAGCACCACTCCATCTCTTCCCTTCCACACCCACCAATCCTGTCCTATGAGCCATCTCTACCTTCTTCCTCACTGCCCCTTCACCACTTGTAGTCTGGCCTCCATGAAAGAAAGAGGAGTTAAGTCATTAAAATAAAAAACTTTGGGATCAGACGTCACATGGTCAAAGCCTACATTTACACTTACTTTCTGTGAGCACTTGGATGAGTCATTTAACCTCTGTCTCACTATTTGCATCCATCAAAAGGATTAAAAGGGTCACCGTGAGAATTAAAAGTGATAAAGCCTTTTTAAAAAGAGAGAAAGTCTCTTTTCATCTCTTTCAGGGTCTAATAAAAAATATTCCTTAAAAAAAATGGCGGAGGAGATGCCTGGCTTGTTCTGTCAGTGGAGCATGTGACTCTTGGTTTTGGGGTCGTGAGTTTGAACCCCACATTGGGTGTAGAGATTACTTAAAAATAAAATCTTTAAAAACCAACCAACGAACAAAACACCTAACCTCTTGACATTCAACCGAAGCTACTCTCAAAAGTTGTTAACAACTGCCAATCACCAAGTAAAGTAACTTTTCTCATTCCTCACCCCTTTAAACCTCTCCATAGTGTTGGCCATATTGACACGTTTCCCAGAATTTGTAGCACAGGCCTGGTTCCCTTCCTGCCTGTCTGGTTGCTCTTCTCTCTTCCTTCTCCTAATGACACTGTTCACTGAGATTCTCTCCTTTGGTCTTCTCCACCCTCAAACTCTCTCCCATGGCATCAGCACCAAAATACTGAAGAATTTGTAGTTATTTGTAGAATATTATTATTTTTAGAATGTTCTTCATTTGTAGGTTGATCTTTTCTCACCATTAGATGAGAGATCTTTAAAAAAAAATTTTTTTTTAACGTTTAATCATTTTTGAGAGACAGAGACAGAGCATGAGTGGGGAAGGGGCATAGAGAGGGAGACATAGAATCTGAAACAGGCTCCAGGCTCTGAGCTTTCAACACAGAGCCCAACACAGGGCTCAAACTCACAAACTACGAGATCATGACCTGAGCTGAGGTCAGACACTCAACCGACTGTGCCACCCAGGCACCCCAATGAGAGATCTTTTAGATAGATCTTTCCTCATCGTCAGATCCCCTGTTACAGGGATGCTAACCTCTCTCCCTTGGGCAGGACTGTGCCTTCCAGATTTCTCAGTTCTGAAGCCACTGTGTTTCCCTTTGTAATTAAGAAGTATCTTTTAGGGATATGCTTTGAGACTAGGCAGATAGCTTGTTTCTTATGCTTTTGCTCACTGATTTTAGGATCCCACCTGTCAGAGATTCTTGCTGCAATAATGATTGCTATGGTGTTTTTGCCTAATGACGAGTTTCTGTTTCCCTCATTCCTTCAACATTTATTAATTAGAATTTTAATGTAAAGAACAGTTGTCCCTTCTCCCCCGTGTATGTATTGGATTATTTATTTATAGCACTATGGGTTCCTTTATTTATTTTATGTTATGACCTATGTAACCCATTACCATTATTATTTATTTTCTTGCTCAAATTGCCCAAGATTTGGCCTTTGGGACCTCCCTCAAGTTGGTTCCTGTATCCTTTCAACTTCCACTAAATTATTTTATGAGTGTTTCTGTGCTTTATGGCACCACAAGATGTTCCATACTCATTGTTTACTAGTAATGCCCCAGCCCAGGAATTAATCATTTCTCCAATGAGCCAAAACACATTTTATTCATCCTCTTAGTTTTTGAAAATACAGTATGCGCATGAAAATTCTCAGTGACTCTCCATTACCTACTGATTAAAATTAGCCTGGCATTCAGAAGTATCCATACCCTGGTCCCAAAAGACCCTCTCAACTTTGTAGTTGAAACTTCCCCTTCATGTGCCTTACCTTACAACAACTAGAGTTAGTCATTAACTGTCTCAGCCAGTTGAGATGGGCCTTTTCTTAGTCTGTTGGGGCTGCTATGACAAAATACCGTAGACTGAGTGGCTAATAGACAACATTTATTTCTCACAGTTCCGAAACTAAGTCTCAAGACCATGGTGCCAGCAGATCCGGCATCTGGTGAGAGCTTCCTGGTTTATAGACAGCACCTTCTCACTGTGTCCTCCCATAGTGGAACAGGGAAAGCAAGCTCTCTGCGACCTTTCTATTAGGACACTGATCACTTCTCCATTTAATATCATTACACTGGGGGTGAGAAATCCAACATACAATTCAAGAGGACAAAAACATTCAGACTATAGCACCTTTCCTTCAGAATCTGTTCCTGATTCTAGTTGGGAATTCTCTTCAGTTTTATTGCACTTTTACTTTCCATATGACATTTATTATTCCTTGTTGGATAGGCTTTTGTTTATATTGGTCGCACCTGCCCTACCTTGGTTGAAAGTCTTTGAGAACAGAGTCTATATTTACTGTCTTACTCACCTTTTCATCCTGTGTGGTACCTTGCACATGGTAGGCATTCAATAAACATTTGTTGAATAGATTGCCGGGTGGAACTAAAACTGGGGAGAACCAGGTGGAGAACTTACGTTTCAGGTGCTCTAACTACCCCTGGAAGCCTGCCTGCCAGGCGAGGCTACTCTTCTGTTGAAACTTGTAGCTAGCTTATGGTAGACTGATCTTAACCAGGCTCTTCTTTCAACCTACACTTGTAACCACCACTGCAGCTAGCAAAGCTGCTATTGGAACATGGTCTAGCCTCAAGCTCCAAGTACCGCTAGCCATTTTGGCCAGATCCTTGAGATTCCGCCCTCCCGTTGGAAGGAAGAAGTGCCCTCCGCCAAAGCTTGGTGGTCAAAAGTATGATTCATGATATGAGGTATTTTGCTTCTTTGGAAGACCAAAAAATGTGAGCTTCAGAATGTTTTTCTTCCCTTTCATGATTTCAAAGACACTTTTTTGTGCCAGCAGAGCTACAGTCTTTCAAATCTTGGTCTGAAAAGAACTATTTGAGGACAAAGGAGAATGTATCTCAGGAAAACAAAGCTGGAGCTGGGAGTTTTGGTTGGGTTTTTGTTTGTTTGTTTGTTTGGTCCCTTTTTCTGTGAAAACAAAAGTCTGGCCTTATGAAAAGAAGTTCTCCCCTGAGGGATATCTACCAGAGTTACAGCTCAGCAATGATCTAGCCTGAGTAGGCGAGAACTTTCTAGATTTTCTCTAGAGAATGGTTCAGGATATGGGAAGGGATGACTCTTGGTACTGTAGTCGTGTGCAGTGGGCCAGTGTGACTGGATCAGAAGTGCGGCCACAAGTCTTTGTTCACACACATTTCTCTGTCCTTCCCCTCGAGGTGGATCATTTGGACAAGAATGGGCAGTGCGCTTTGGTCCATGCTGCACTCCGAGGTCATCTGGAGGTTGTCAAGTTTTTGATTCAGTGTGACTGGACGATGGCCGGCCAGCAGCAAGGAGTATTTAAGAAGAGCCACGCCATCCAACAGGCCCTCATCGCTGCGGCCAGCATGGGCTACACCGAGGTAAGAAAACAGGTGATAAGGTTGAGGACTTGGGGGATTTTTTTCAAGCCGTGTATTGAAGGACTGAGGAAACAGGCTAAAAAGGGTTGCATTATTACAAAATTACCAGCCTAATTAGTATGAATTAGCTTTTTGGTCACTGCTTTGAGGAATAGGAAATTGAACTCCATGCAGCACTTGAATTCTCAAATACCAGCATATGTAGAATTATGAATATAGCACTTGAGAGTTGGAAAGTACTTTGGAAATCGGCCAGTCTAATTCCTCCCCATCTTGCCACTCTGATATAACAGACAGTGACACTGGGCTCCTCAGGATTATTTACTGACCTGCATTCACATGGGGAGGCGGTTTGGAAAGGGAAGAGCACAACATTTGGAATCTCAGAAGGACCAGGTTTGAGTCCCAGTTTGCTACTCATTCTCTCTGGACCTTGGGTAATTTACCTAATCTCTTAGAACTTTAGTTGCCCATCAGGAAAATGGGTCTAATAAATACTTTTTTTTACAAAGCTGGTACGAAAGGTGCTTTTGAAAACTGTTAAACACTATACAAACTGTATTTTTGCTAATTTATTTATTACTGATAGTAATAATATAGTGGCAAATATATGCAATTGATACTTGCCAGAAAATGTTTAACATCTAGCTCCAAGATCCAAGAGGGTAGTGTAGTGGAGCAGAAGTGTGTGTGTGTGTGTGTGTGTGTGTGTGTGTGTGTGTGTGTGTACGTACGTAGTTAACATTAGTGTACATTTTACGGCTATGAAGAACACATAGCACACAGTTTACAAATAATGAAATATACAATACTTTTAATGAAATGCTCGATTTTTGTGAAATTCATATCTTAAGTCAACCTGTGGTTGCATCTCAGCAATCATTTACAAATGGAGCTACACTCCAATTTTCTCTTTTCCCAATAATTTTATTGTCATTAAATCTGATATGTGATCTATGTTAAACTACTACTTACCCTCATACCAATTATATTAATTAAACTGGAACCTCTTGGAGCTTTTGCAGTAAATCAACTCGATGTGAAATGTCTGCCAGTTTCCAAGGTGTAAATTCTCCCACCGCAGCTGATGTAGAGTGACCCATGTTACAGCCCTGAGCACAGGGTTGTGAAGAGATGCACAGAGGCACAGCACACCACTGTGTGCTGTCTCCACCAGACAGACACAATCAGGAGTACAGACAATGCACAATGTAGTTAAATAATTAAGAAGTCATGAAATTTTGTATTTTTAACCTTTGTTTTTAATATAATGTAGTTGGTTGTTACCTAACTTTAAACAAACACCTTCATTCAGCAACCGGCTTACAAAACTGGCAATGCAATGCTCGGCTGTCACGGGCCAGTAACTGTTGGCTCACGGGGCATGGGCTGCTGCAGTGACACAGCTACCCTGCCCACTGACCTGATGTGCCACCGAAGGGATATTAAGTAAAACTGGAATATTTAATATCAGTGGGTTTGTGAGCTCTCTCTACAGACAGATCCCTGGAAACAGCTGTCACTTTTGCTTTCATGTCAGTAGTCATTCTCCCTTTGCTGTCCCCACAGCTGTCTTGGTATTTCTGAGAGGAAAAAAATCATCACTGCTGTACTCTGATGAAATACAGCCCTAGATTTTCTCCATATTTGCTTTCTGGTTTTTATTGATTGATTAGTATTTTCTCTTTATTTATTGATATTTTTATTGGGAGAATGAGGGCTTGCTTCTTCAACTTAAATACAAGGAATAAAAAATGTTTTAAAAGCCACATGCTATGTAAGTGAATGGTGTTGAAGAGAAACATAGAAACCGTACCCAATAGAGGCACCTGGGTGGCTCAGTCAGTTGGGCGTCTGACTTCGGCTCAGGTCATGATTCACAACTCGTGAGTTCGAGCCCCGCATTGGGCTCTGTGCTGACAACTCAGAGCATAGAGCCTGCTTTGGATTCTCTGTCTCTCTCTCTCTCTCTCTCTCTCTCTCTCTGTCCCTTCCCCTCTCATGCTCTGTCTGTCTCTCTCAAAAATAAATAAACATTAACAATTTTTTTTGAAAAAAAAAAAAACCGTACCCGATAAAACAGATGCTCATCATGGAAGCTTTGGGTTTCTTGGCTGGGATAGTCAGTTCTGATTTCTTTCGTGTGCAAGAGATCTTGTCACCCTTGGGTCATCCAGGTATCTTTCAAACCTCACAGGCTAGAGCTGGTAGCATAGTTTCCCACCTGAAGTGTGAGCTGACACAACTTCTTGTTTCAGATTGTCTCCTACCTACTTGATCTTCCAGAAAAAGATGAAGAAGAAGTAGAGCGAGCGCAGATCAACAGCTTTGACAGTCTCTGGGGAGAGACAGGTACTTCTCATGGACATTACTGTCTTTTCTCATAAATGTGTTGTATTTGTGTGGGGACACGCTGCATCTCACACCCTGATTTTTCCTCTGGTATACCTTTGGTAGTCTCCATCTCGATGGCTTTTGTACTGGAGATTGATTCAGCCAAAGTGAAAAGTCAAGCAATGGCCTTCTTCCTCTTTCCCTTTGGATTCTCTATATCATTAGCACCGGAGTCTTCTTTCAACCAAAACTTTACCGTGTTCCTGTTGCCAAATATTTTTAAAAGACTAAAAATTTCCTTCCAACGTGCCAAACCAGAGCAGAAAATAGTTGTGGCCTCTCTTTTATGTGATCCTTGCACTAGTTACGTGTAAATGTTTCTCCCATCAAAATGGCTCCACCTGCAGTTGTAAACCGGGAGATTCAATCTGTATCCATACCTCCGGCTTAACCAAGTGTTATCGGGCGGAGTGGTATCTGACATGGTTACACTGCTACATTACAAGTACAGTTGCTCTCCGGATGCGAAATGAAGGGACCACCGTCTCAGGCACAGCCCATGGCAGTCCCTTCTGATCTGTAGCCAAGAGATTTCTATATTGCTTGGTACTTACCACATAAACAGAAGTTTCTTCTTTGTGGCCTTTGCAGGAAATGATTATTGTCTTTCCCCCAAGTCTAAACTGGAACATCTGGAGAAACATTAGTAACCTTTTATGTGTTTTTATGAGACCAGGGCAATGAAAGCTGTAGAGTCACCACAGATACGTATCATATTTGCCAGAGGTAGACCAATATTGAGATGGCCAATTTAGGGGGAATATTTTATTAAACAAGAAGGGTATGTGTTTTGGTTAGAGTCAGAATGTTACTAAAAATAAAGAAGGCACTTGAATTCATTTAAAATTTACAATGAGCTATCTATCAAATTGTCTTATTTCCATTGATGGCAAAAATCATAGGTAGGTTTCATGGCTTCTTTAACATCATGTAGAATGGTCCAGAGCTCAGGAATTTGTTTCTCAAACAATCCCTCCCTCTGTAAGAGCCAAAGGGAACAGATGCCAGGCAGCTGCAGCTTAAGAGCCCGTGACAGAGTAAAGGAAACTGTGCAGCTGGAAACAGCTGCTGTCTCCGGGACTCTACCCTACGGGAAGCTAGAGGACAAACTGAGGAGAAGGAACTGACCAGGATGTCGGCAGTTCTGGAGTATGTATGTTGCAACAGAGCTGCAGAAGGGACGGACATGTTGGGACTTCCCGGTAGTTCGACCTTTCCCAGCACTGTGTTGCCAGGCCGGCCACGTGGAACCCCAGGGGAGGGCAAAAAAATAAATAAATAAATATGGCCTGATGGTGATAGGGGATAGAATTGTAAGACTAGTAATCATAGTGATGAATATCAAGCATATTTTAGTGCTGTACTTGAAAGAATTTCTTAAAAATGTTCAAGAAGGGAGTGAACCAAGTGGAAGACTTACTTTTATTGATAGGAGTTTCTTATTAGAATAAAACTGTGTACCCTCAGGTCTTTTTAAATATCTCATCATTTTAAGGTGTGCAATGAAGTCTGCTACATTAATTTATTTAAATATGGACCATATCTCAAGATTGTAAAAAAAAAAAAATCCAAGCTTCATGTCAATTTGCTTGTAATCGGAATTATGTTGTGTTTAACTTGATATTTATTGAGATAATTTAAGCATTATAAACATAAAATGCTTTTTAAATAGAACTAGAATAAAATGCATTTGTAATATAACTTACAGATCTATAAACAGTTATTTGGCTTCAGAAAATTTTCTAGGAAATTATGTTCGCACTATGTAAAAATGTCCCTACACCTTCACTACTAATATTGAAGAGACTACGAGTTGCTTTTCGGTCTATAGTGATGGATTTACTAAATATACGTACGTGTTCCTTTCTACCTTGTAGCACATAGTCATTTACAGTTTATAATGACCCATCGAACTGTGATGTTTTATTTCTCCAATGACAAAATCTTATATATGTCCCCTTTATATAGAGAATGAAGGTCTGTGACCTGCAGCCAGCTGGTTGGGTCTTGTACCTACATCCCTGGTCTGAACAACACAATTTTTACCTCAGGAAAATACAATGGTTGTGATGTTCCCAACATTCTGTATCATTTACTATATCAATTCTAAGGCACCGCTAACTGCAAGAAACTATATAGCCATTATTTTTTGTGCTACTACAAAAAAAGAAACCCTCAGCCTATCAAATGCCACCATTCTTTATTATCACATCACTTGCGAAATTCACCCCAATTTTAGAGTTGTTAAAACGTGAAGGGAAAAAAAGCGCATCTTAGAATCAGTGAAATTTATCTTGGCATATAGTGAAATATTAACTGAGATATAATTTTTATATAGTGGGTTTTCTAAAAGCAGGTCAATAGAATATCCTAGTTGCCTTTGTCCTCCTTTTGCAGCCTCTTTATCCTTCCAAATAGTATCTGCCTACATCCACCCTTCACCATCTGGCTGGTCTCCTCCCATCCCACAGGGTTTCCATAGACCTCTTATGGAACAGTACAGAAGAAAAGCAGTTAAGGTGACAATATTGTTCACCACTCCCTCTTCTCCCTTGTCTTACGAGCATAGACCAAGACCAGCATTAAAAGCTTCTAGCAACTCTGGAGGGCCTGAACCATCCTATGACCCAAAAGAAGCAAGGGTTCACAAAGTAAACAAGATGCCCATAACTCATGCCCTTATCATCCTCGCCTGCCTTATTGCAACTGCCTCCTAGCTGATCTTGTCACCCTTTCCTGATTCATCTCCCTTGTGACTTCAGCCAAAGTGATCTTTGTGGGCCACAATCTGTTTATGTCACTTTCTTGCTTACCACCCTTTACTGACCACCTGAACCATTAATGAAGTGATTTAGCATATTCTTAAGAAGACCAGTCATGATCTCTAGCCTCATCTATTGCCTGGCTTCTCTAGTAACTCCAGTAACAATAAACATGTTGTTTCCCACATCAGTGCGAACTTCCTATGTGCTCTCCCTGTGCCTAGCATGCCTCGCCTTGTCTTTGCATGCCTGTAAGTCTTCTTTTTCTCTTTCAGCATTTATCTCAGATTAACATCTCTTCCTAAAGATCACAGACACTTCTTTCTCTGCGTTACCTCCAAAAACGTATACACTGGATAGTAGTGTATTTTTTATTTGTCTGTTATCCTTACTCAACCTTGAGTTCCTTGAGAGCAGAGACAGTCAGTGTCTGACAAATAGCTCAATAAATGTTTAATTAATGTTGTTTTGGATACCAGTGATCAGTTTATATCTCCCCAACCACCTCCCTCTCATTGGCCGTGCACGACCCGTCTGTGTTATGTTCTTTCATGGTTGAAAATAGATAAACAGAAGAGCCATTTGCTTTGCTGCATTCTGCTTAGTGTCACCATCCCATCCAAGCCGACTTTGGCTATTTTCCCAACTCTGAGTTGCATCCTGTCTGCCTCGTTAGACTCCTTAGATGTTTCACTTTGAAAAAAAGACCATTTATGTCAGATAATCTCATCAGATGCTGACAGGCTATGGAACAAATTCTCTTACTGGTCTTTTAGGAAGAGATTTGGCTCCAAACTGCTGTTTGCTCTAAGAATCAGTTTGTTGTTTTATAGAACTGGCTTTACCTTAATCTTCTTTCTTTCAAAAAGTTTTAACAGTTTCTGATAAGACTTCTATAAAATCCAGCCAGAGCAGTTTTTTGCTCTTGGATTTTGAAAAATACAGATCCCATTTTACATAGTTGTGTTGTTCTGAGATGAAATTGGCCAGCTGTGTTAATGGCCATGTCCAGCTATCAGCTGGAGATTCCTGCCAAATTACATCATAACCTAAGCAACAGAGATGATACAACAAAGAAAAAAGCCAAATGGAACATTCCTTCTCATATAAATGTGTTATCCAATGAGTTGAAATGGGCCAGCCAGAGCAATCTAACTCCAGGTTAGAGTGAACAATATAAATTTTAGCTTTCAAGATGGGCACTGGTTGTACATTCTCAACAGTGTTCTATAAACTGGCATCATGGGTGAAAGGCTTGATTCTGAAATACTGTCTGTCTATATTTTCTCCAGCAGGCTATAAATTCTTCCGTGAAAAAGAATGTATTTACCCTCCCCCACCATACCCAGGGAATTAAAAGGGAGGTTTGCTGCAGCCCTATCACCTCATAGCTACTTTAAATGGAATCAGAAAGTAAGAGTTAGAAAATTTCCCAATCATTTATTTTATGTACCAAGAAGATGATTCTTAAGATTCCTAACAAGTGTCTACCCCAGTCAAGTTCTTTTTTTTCCAGCTTTATGGAGATATAATTTTCACATAACATGTGTAAACTTAAAGGTGTACAACATGATTTCCAGTCAAGTTCTTAAGCCACTCTTATTTTCTCACCCAAGAATTACAGTGTTGTTGTTGTTGTTGTTGTTCCTGAACTGTTATATATATGAACTTGGCAAAGAGGGAAGATCACCTTGATGTAAGGAACAAGAGACAAAACTTCAAGTAAATAATCATACCCATTGATACCTATATTCACTCATTCAGGGCTTGGAAATGGCCCTCATCTCAGATAAGCCACTACCCTCCTGTGAGGAATAGGACAGAAATGACAGTGTTAACAGTTCAAAAATAAAACTGAAAATACACATAAGACAAGGCATAGATATATCTAGTTTGAGTGAATACATCTTCTAAAACTGTCACATTTTTCTTCATAAGCCCTTCTTATCCTTGAGGGAAGAAAAGATTACTTGAAGTTAATCTTAGTGGAAACTACAGGTAGTTAGTTTGGCTTTGCATATGAGTTAACTGTGGATGAATTTGACCAAGCCCAAAGACAAAAATGCCACAGATTGCCTTCAATGAAAACAATTTCAAGTGACCATTTGATTTGAATTTCTGTTGCTTCCCTGATTAGATACCAACATTTGCAAACTGAAATATTATCTGCACTTACCAAATATTGTCTCTTTCTGATTTGTCTTTGGAGTAGGTAGCCATAATAAAGGAAGGACTTGCTGATCACCACATCAGTTTTCCAAGTCAATTTGGGAAAAATTTCTCTATCCGCATTCTTTTTAAAACACTGAACCTATGCATTTGAGACCCCATGGTGAAATGAAAAATTTATATTTGTTCAAGGATGGATTTAGTAGGGCACCTGGGTGGCTCAGTCGGTTGAATGTCCGACTTTGACTCAGGTCATGATCTTGCAGTTCACAAGTTTGAGCCCCATATCAGGCTCTGCTGTCAGTGTACAGCCCTCTTTGGATCCTCTGTCCCCTTCTCTCTGTCTTGTGCTCTCTCTCTTTCTAAAAAAAATAAACGTTAAAGAAATATATATTAAAAAAATTATGGACTTAGTAGAAAGTATATCTTCAAATCCTTCTTGCAACTATTGAAACCGTACTCAGAGAATGAAATCGGCACCCATGGACTCTCTACTCTATCAAAGATCATGAACGATGGACAGCAGCCCAGAAAGAAGAATGTTAAGTTTCTTTCTGTGTCCCTTATAGTTGCTGTAGCTATTTTTTTTTTGATCTGTGATTCCATTATTTTGTCTTCAGAAGAACCTTTGTTATACCTCTTCTCTCATCTTTAAGACTATTACCTTGAACAGTTCTGATCCTCATATGAAAATAGTTGCAAATGTACTAGAAACTTCTGTCTCAGCTAATGAAGAAAAAAAAAAAAATGAAAACTGGCCCAAGCCCCTATGACCTGCAGATCCTGACTTTAGTTCTTTAGGTTTAAGGGTCCAGGAGTAGAGGTTGGCCAGAAGTGGTTCCTGACTAATTCTAAAATAGACCTTACTCTGCAAAGGCCCTTCTGTCTGCATCCCACCCAGGCATAGATAGACCCGTGAAAGGTTTGTAGTGAAGAGGTACCAAAAAAGAGGGAGGTCGAAAGCAGGGATGACAGGCTAGGTAGGAAAAATGAAACCAAGTAAGTTTAATCATAAGTTTATTATTACAGTTGTCTCCATATATTGTGAGCCCATTTAAATGTGATTTTATTGATGATTTTTCTTTAAGAGTTTCTTTCGTGGAAGGGTGCCTGGGTGGCTCAGTTGGTTAAGCATCCAACTTTGGCTCAGGACATGATTTCAGGGTTCCTGGGTTTGAGCCCCACGTTGGGCTCTGTGCTGACAGCTCAGAGCCTGGAGCCTGCTTCGGATTCTGTGTCTCCTTCTTTCTCTGCCCTTTCCCCACTTGCACTCTGTCTCTCTCTGCCTCTCAAAAACAAATAAATGTTAAAAATTTTTCCTTCATGGTAAAAGTGGCTAATATCATTATTCTTGGAGGTAAAGTAGCAGTTATATTAATCAAACACAGATATACTTCTGTGCTTAACATAGAGGGCTAGAGAGGACAAGCCCCACCTGTTCTCAGTCTGTGTTCTCTGCCCTTAGCACTGACAGCTGCAGCTGGAAGGGGCAAACTGGAGGTATGTCGTCTGCTCTTGGAACAGGGGGCAGCAGTGGCCCAGCCAAACCGCCGAGGGGCAGTGCCCCTATTCAGCACTGTCCGCCAGGGCCATTGGCAGGTAAGCAGGGCAGCTACTTCCAATCCCTCACGTAGGGGTGAGTTCTACACAGGGCCTTCTGAGGCAGAGAGCAAAAAAATCACAAAGTTTGGGTTACTCAGCCATCATCAGGTTTGACGACTTGGGCCTTTGTTATTAATATTCTGGTTAACTGAGAATATGTCAGAAAGTTAACATTCAGAATCATCATCATTAAAAAAAAAAAATCATCAAAAAAATTTTAAGAAAGCAGGGGGCGGGGGGCACCTAGGTGGCTCAGTCGGTTAAGCATCCAACTTTGGCTCCTGATTTCACAGTTGGTGGGTTTGAGCCCCGCATCAGGCGCTGTGCTGACAGCTCAGAGCCTGGAGCCTGCTTCCAGTTCTGTGTCTCTCAACCTCTCTGCCCCTTCCCTGCTTGTGCTTTCTTTCTCTCAAAAATAAATAAATGTTTAAAAAAATTTTTTTAGACATCATGATCTATATTGTATAGAAGAACTAGCTACTTTTGGCCTGGTCATGGAGTGACTCCTTCTCATACCTCACAGTATCCACAGGTTCTCTGGAAGGTTTATACCCCAACAGACCCCTGCTAGCTTGCTTGCAGGTATCTCAGGCTTGCCAAAAGAAAATGTGGTGTATATAAGTTCTAGCTATGCAGTCTTTCCAGATGTTTGAATTCCAGATAAATGCTAATTTATACACTTAGGATGGAAAAGAAAGCATATTGGTATTAATCTTTGGAAGTATTTGTGTAGAAAAAAAGGCTCTAGAAGCCAAACAGTATTAAAGAGTTATCAAGGACACTTTATTATATTCCCTTCAGTCGTAAGTATTCACTTCAGGTAGGCTTACAACCCCTACAGATCAATAAAATGGCACTGGCATAAGTAGTGACTTATGTTGGAGCTCCCATTATGAGAGCATCTTTGTCTACGTGTTGGCCTTTTTTATCTTAAATTCTCTTTTACTCGGGCTGAGTCAGAAATACACAGTTGAATTTTCATGTGGCTATCCTTTAAAGAGTCAGACATCAAATCACGTGGTACTAGCACTGTGCAGACACTAGAGGGAGTTCTTGCAGCAGAAAGTTACATGCAGAGGTTACTCACCTGTACAGCAGGACGAGATTCCACAGTGTAGGCAACAACATGCATGTGTCTGCCCAGCAGCTCTTCCTGGATAATTTGTCCCTGTTTCTCTGCATTTGCAGATTGTTGATCTTTTACTCACCCATGGAGCTGATGTCAACATGGCAGACAAGCAGGGTCGTACCCCACTGATGATGGCTGCCTCTGAAGGCCATCTAGGAACTGTGGACTTTCTACTTGCACAAGGTCAGTCCTGGGATCCCAGAGCTGGGGATGGTCAGTGCCTATAGTAACCCAAGGAATTCATGATTTCCAGTGATGGAGTCTAAGAGATGTTAAGAATAGATACTATTCATCTAGTTGGTTAAAATATGAAGGTCTGTCTCCTCTCCTCTTGGACACAGTGGGACCCTTTCACTCTGATAGTCTTTGTTTCTTTATGGCTTGAGGGATTTTTGGTATTCTAATCAAACTAACATGTTCTAAATTCTTTAACTCAAATCTGCAATCTTCAAACTTTGATTTTTTTAATATACACTCAGCAGATGTTCATCTTCCAAAGACTGCAGTTTTTCTTTATCAGTTATCTTGTAGGCCTGCACAACTAATACTTTTCTTGTATCCAGAGGAGGCAGACAGAGATTAAGACAGTTGCTGACAGTGGGACGCTATATGAGAAATCAGGATATTATTATTTTCCTGTTGTAATAAACTCCTTTGACATTAACCAACATTCATATACTCCTGGTGAATGGGAAATAATAAAGCAGATTGTAGACACACCACCTTCAAAAGCGTTTCAGGCTCCTTTTGATTGCTCTGACCTCAATCACCTGTACAAAACAGAGGTGCGTGATGGTGGACTTGTATCGTGGGAAAGTCGCACGTGACTCTACAGTACCATCTAGTGGAGTTTGAGCATTTACATGAAGCAGAAGGTAGTAGATTGTGAGGAGCCTAATGATTCCATTCCAGATAGCCTTCCCTCTAAGCAAACTGGACCTAAACATCGATAATTACATCTCTGGGCATGCACACTTCAGGGAAACCAGCCCCCTGAAGAATCACACCCAGGCCAGCAAAACAGCAGGTAGTTGAGTTAGGAAGAAAACAAGGTTTCTTCTGAGATTTCAAACTAAAACTCAGCCAAAGATTTATTGGGTCTTTAGCTATATCCTCCAAAGATTTGTTTGTTTCCACAGCCTCAGACTCATAACACTGGGTCTGAACCAGAGAACTGCTCTTCCAGTGTGCAAAGTGGTTCTTGCTTCCCCAATACAAGCCAACAAACAAGTCTGGTTTCATGATCTCTATCCTCACTTCTGCCAAGAGGGGGTTGGGGGAGAAAAAGGGGAGTACCTAGATTCTCAGGATAAGATGTGGCATGAGTAAATGTCCCAGAACAACCCAAGTCTGCTGGAAAAGGCAGGACCTCTTCAGCCACTGATAACCTTCAGATCACTGCACAGTGTCTGTCACATGCCAATAGAAGCTTATCAGACACAGATTCCAGAGATTTGTTCTCCCTTACCATTGCAGACATGCTGGTCTTTGTACTACTGACCTTCCTCAACTTATGATGGGGTTACATCCTGATAAACTCAAGTTTAAAATATCTTGTTGAAAATATCTTAAGTCCAGAATGCATTTAATACATCTAACCTACAGAACATAATAGCATAGCCTTGCCAACCTAAAACGTGTTCACAACACTTATATCAGCCTTCAGTTGAGCAAAATCATCTAACACAAAGCCTACTGTATAATAGTGTTGAATATCTTGTATAGCTTATTGAATACTGTACTGAATGTGAAAAACAATGGCTGTGTGGGCCCAGAATGGTTAGAAGTGTATCCGCCGTTGACCCTCATGCTAGTGCAGCTGCCGGCGAGCCGCGGCTCACGGATATTAGCCAGCATCACAAGAGAGCACCGTCCCCACACATCACTAGCCTGGGAAAAGGTCCAAATTCTAAATTCGCAGGATGGTTTCTACTAAATGCGAATCACTTTCACACCATCGTAAAGTTGAAAAATTGTAAGTCAAACCATCGTAAGTCAGGGATCCACAGTATTTCATTTCATTCTTTCACACTTAATTCAGAGACTTCCACTAAAGCAGCAAACCCTACAAACAGGTATGTAGCCCACATTATTCGCAGAACACTATTCTAGTGATATGCCAGTGAGTGATTTTCTTTTAACTAACACACTATAGTCTGTGCCCTCTAAGAGTCTGTAATCTGGGAAGGAAGGAGTGGAACAAAAATACCTGAAAAGCCAAGAATCCTAAGAGCTCTCATAAAGGTATTTCAGTTAGGAAAGGGCAGACCTTGAAAGGTGACTAGGAAAAATGTTTTGTTTTAGGGAGGAGATCGTAAATGAAAAGTTAGGGAGGAGAACCAACACACAACAGGTTTAAAGAAATATGCGAGTTGTCCAGTGAACTCATGACGACTCTTGGGAAGTAAAATTGGAAACGTATGTGGAAAGAAACTGAAAAGGAACAGATTAAAAGAGGTTTTGGCTTAATTCTGAAGGCAATGGGGAGCCTTTCAAGGTTTTTTAAAAGAGAATTGATGCCAGAGTTGTGCTTTAAAAAAAATCACTCTGGCAGTAGTGTGAATAGTAGATTTGATGGAGAAATTAGAGTGGACCAGGGGATCAATTAGGAAGCATTGTAATAGAATAGATGAGAAGTAATGAGGCGCTAATCCAGGTGCAGTAGCTGTTAGAATAGAACAGAAAGGCCAAGTGCAAAAAATGATTTGGGATATAAAGAGCAATTACATGTAGGAAGGATAGTTGAGTTGAAGCTAACTCCAGAATGTTAAAATGGATGTTTGGAAGAGGTGTGATTCCATTAACTGCAAATGAAAGAAAAGAAAGAAGAGGAAGATTACATATTGAATTTTGGATGTAAATTGAATATCGGGGTTTATTTCATGTGTATCTCCAATTTCTTAAATTCCAGCTTTCCTCTTCTATGGAAGGTCAGCTTATCTGTAACATACATTAGAACGTTCTTATCCTGCTTCTTCCACCAATGGAGGCTCTGTCCAGGGAATTTATAGATGTTGCATCTGAGAAAACTCCTTAGGTTCTGTCCCACATTCAAATCCATTCTGTGTTAGAGTCAATGTTTTAATTGCAATATATGACAGGATAACCCTATACGTAAAGGGCTGTCATAAGGGCTAGACGTATGGTACCTTCTAGCCCTTCATCCTGCTGTGGAAAGCCACAGAGTCTGGTTGCCTGACCTCTAGGGATACAAAGGTGATAGGGCGGGTAACTGCCAAGTAGACCCTGAGCCCAGCTGTGGCACATCTCACATCTGAATCCTGTCCAGCTGAGGAGGCAGCCTGGAAAGTATTCTGTATGCAGTAAGCTGATCCTAATTTAGTTAGTATAACATGGCAACTGTGTGAAAAGAATTGTCTTAGGTACTCTTCACAACTAGCCAGGAAATGACAGGCTCTTTGCCATCCAAGAGCTTACAGTCTAGTCTAAGAATCAAATGTATATTGAATTTTAGACTAATTACAAAACAGTGTATCAAGTGTGCTTGATCCTTAGAGATGAAAATACAAATGTTGAAGAGAAACAGATGTAGAATACCAAAGAGGCTAAGAGAGTGGGGATGGGATCACTGAAGGCTGACAAGTTTAATTAAACTCTGAATTTCCTTGTGGCCTGGGCTCAGGCTCTTCCCGTGAGTTCATTTCCCCCACATTCTAGGGAGGGAGAAAGTGGCCTGGTACTATCACCAATAATAAACATGTACTGAGCTCCTCCTGTTTTACAAGATTCTCTCTAGGAGTTTATACTACTACAAATGGGAGACTTTTGCTGAGTTCTGAAAACATTCATCGAGAATTTATTACATGCAAGTAGGATACGTAAAAAAGATTAATAACGGAATAAGGTGACATATGTTATGCAGATTCAAGATGAGGTAACAGTGATCAGAAGCTTCCTGGAAATAGGGGGATTTTGAAATGGTTGCTAGAGAATGAGTAGAAGTGAGGCAGGTCATGAGGAAGGAAAAGATTCCCCATGAGAAAGCAAACATGACCAAAAGTGAGGATACAGAATATTATGGGAGAGTCTAGAGGCAGTGAGCACATCCATTCGGCCCAAGTAGAGGATTCTCCCAGGGGTGTAATGTAATGAAACTTAAGCATAGAGAGGAAGTTTGGGGGTAGATTGTGGAGGACCTGGAATACCCGGTAAAAACAACTGGGCTCTCTTCTACTGAAAGCTTGTAGGATCATTTTTTTTTTAACAGTTTTATTGAAAGACCACTCACATACCAGAAACAAAGCTGTGCGTTGGCAGAGCATATACCTTAAGTACCAGCTTTCCCTCCTGCTCTGAATTTTCATGTTTTTTGGGTTTCCTCAGGCTTGTGTTAATACTTACTCTTGTAGGTGCCTCCATTGCTCTCATGGACAAAGAAGGGCTGACAGCCCTCAGCTGGGCTTGTTTGAAGGGTCATCTCTCAGTAGTACGTTCTCTGGTGGATAATGGAGCCGCTACGGACCATGCTGACAAGAATGGCCGCACCCCATTGGATCTGGCAGCTTTCTATGGTGATGCCGAGGTGGTGAGTGCCTTTAAACAAGCCTCTGGGTCATAGGGATCTTAAGGAAGGTTCTCCGTCCATAATGTTATCTAGGGTTAAGGGTAGAATAACGTGTAGATGATTCCTGATAGAAGGTTCTCAAATCCCTACTTGCTAGAGGACAGGAATATTCAAAACACCACTAAAGACGAAGAATACAGGAATGGCCTGTAAATACCATGGTCCCAGCCTGGTTTAGACCTGTGGTTAAATAAAGTCCAGGCAGCAGCCAGACTCAGTGGAGCAGCACTGAGCCCTTGCACTTGTGTTAACTGTTCTCCTTGATCCATGTCCTAGGTCCAGTTCCTGGTGGATCACGGGGCCATGATTGAGCATGTTGACTATAGCGGAATGCGCCCTTTGGATAGGGCTGTGGGGTGCCGGAACACTTCTGTTGTTGTCACTCTTCTGAAGAAAGGAGCCAAGATAGGTAGGAGAAAGGAATAAGGTGCTGACCATCTGTGCCCAGGGGCCAGACTGGTCCAGTGGTCTGGCCGCCCTGGGTGTTTGGTGCGAGTGTGTGTAGTTTCCCCTCTGCCCTGGCCCAGTTATTGTCCAAGTGAACAGAAAGGCTCTTGGCCCAGAGCAAGCACCATCTGAGCCATGGTCTACACTACTCTGTGTCCAGAATCACATGGTTATCTGCCATGCCCCCACGTAGCCTTGACCGGGAGGCTACTCTAACCTCAAGCACATCTTAGTGCTAATGCCTCTGCGCCAGCCCCGCCCTGTGAGCTTCCTCGATCCCTGCGCTGCCCTGAGCCTCTGCTTTCCCTTGCTCTGTATGTGCTTCCGACTCCGCAGTCCCTGCTGCTGCTGCCCCACCTGCTCCCCCATCCCACAGACCTGTAGGCAAGGGTTGGCTGATATGCTGGCTTTTTTGCTGCCTGCCTCTCACTGCTGCTTTTTCCTTCTTTTTTTTTTTTTTTTTTTCACCTTCATCCATTTTTTTTTTCCTCTCCTACAACTTTTTGTTTTCTCCTTTCTTTGAAGGTTGTCAGACGTTACCGAGTCGCCCACGAGGTATATTTCACCGCTGTCAGCATCAGGCGTGGTCTGATGGCTTGGTCAGCTTTGCCTTCTCCTCTTTGATTTAGCCTGCATGAGTTCCCTACACCTCTAATCTTTTAATTTACTTCACCTTAAAAGAAGATTTTTTTTAATGACTGTTGTAGAGAATAACTTGAACTTTTGATAACTAACCCTGAAAAGCTTAGTTGGTAAATAATTCAGGTGTCTGTAAACTAATCAATTTAACCTCTTCTTTCTCTTTGTGGGTAAAGTCGTCCTCAGTAATGTTGGCTTGTTTCACATCTTTTGACATTCAAATTGTACTCCTGCTTCAGAGTAAATCCCAGGGAGGCCTATTTGATACTTACAAATTAAGGGAGCCTTTAGAATCTTTAATGGTTCCCCTTCTGCAAAGTACAGATTTTTAAATTAAGAGACTAAACAGCTAGGGATTTTGAGTCCCAGGTTCTAAAATAAATTGCCCTTTTTGGATTTTTTAAATCTTGTGGTGACATTTAATGCAAAATCTTTCTCCCAATTACCTTATTTAAAATAACTCCAGACTTAGCCATGGCCTGCCCAAATACAACACACAGGCTTTGCTGCCCTCCTGTGGTGCAGGCTCAGACAGTTCAGATATTCTTATTTTAAGGTGAATACAAATCCAACGCAGCTTCTTGGCAGTGGGAGTCCCTAAGATACTCCCAGGTCTGAAAGATGAGGAAATTGTTGTGGAGCAAGTTGTTCTCTCAGCAGAAATTCCCCCAGGATGTTTTTTTCACCTAGCTTCCTACCACCCTTACATTGTCTGAGTTTTTTACCCATCATGCATCCTGTACACTACAGGTCCAGCCACATGGGCGATGGCCACCTCCAAACCAGACATCATGATCATCCTGTTGAGCAAGCTGATGGAAGAGGGGGACATGTTTTATAAGGTGAGAGGAGGAAGGAACAAAGTTTCCTCAAAGCAGCCACTGACTGTTTTCTATATGTAGAATCTACTAAAGTCTTGACACTCTCATCCTTGTCTCTAGAGGCAGAGGGAGAATGCCATCCCTCAGTGATGGGCTCATAAGTTGAGGATCCTGAGTTTTAAATCTCCCAACAAGAGAGCAAAAGTAGCCTACATAAGCCTGCAGCTGATCAATTTAAACACCAAATTTTACCTAGTTACTAATAGGCAGTTACATAGATTCTGCATGGAATCTGCTGGAAACTCATGGGACAAGTCAAATTATGTAGTACAGATACATAGTACTGGAAAGAGGCATTGATCTTTGCTTTCATATTTAACACATACATTGGTTTTTAAAAGTCTGTAGTGATAAAACTGGTCAGCATCCCTGAATAAGATAAGGAAATCGAGACAAATAGCAATTATAAGATTTGCTTAAAGTCACTCACAATGACAACAAAAAAAGTATGGAGTCTTTTTGTACTCATAATTGAAGCTGAAGTCTCCATAGCCCTAACAGAGACTCACTCCTGTGGCCTCTAGGAAGTCCCATAAGGACATTACATGTCAGGGGCTGCCTGGCTGGCTCAGTCAGAAGAGCACATGACTCTTTATCTCGGGATTGTTAAGTTTGAGCCCCATGCTGTGGGTAGAGATTACTCAAGTATATAAAACTTAAGAAAAAAAAAATTACGTGTCATAGTTCTCTGGTTAAGATTAGCGGCATCTACTTCTAAAGGTAAATACAAATCCAACCTCACTGAGATATCCGTGGGCCTGAAGATGGGGAATGATTATGTAGCACGTTATTTCCATGTCCCACCCATCCCTGTGTAAGAAGCGTACAGAGTTCCTGGGAGCAGGGTTGTATTTCCTGAGGACCCTTTGTGTGAAAGTCATGATAATCTAGGACTCTCAGTCTTCTATGAAACTTGAGTCCTGACCCAACCAGGATTTCACATGACTTCCAAGAAGGGTCTCATTACTCTAGGACTTTGGGATAGCACTGCTGTCAAGAATCTAAGCCCTGGTTAGAATATAATTTCTGATATTCTGAGACAAGGAGTCCTACCTCCTAATGAGGTTAGGCAAGCTACTGCTGTTCCCACCCAGAATTCTACCTTGGCCAACTCTAGATCTGTCCTTAATGAACGGTGCTGCAGAGAAAATCAAAAGGTCAGGATCCCTGGTGGAGTTGCAGCTGTACAAAAGGAATGGAGTAGATTAAGATCAGCTAAATGAATGGGAGATGCCTCGTGCATCATTCTGAGCTCAGCTGATAGATTTTCAGATACAAAATGTAAGAAAAGTTCAAGGCCCCTGTGACCAGATCCCTAGGCTGGGATTTACTTCATGGTGGAAAATCCCTCCTGCACAGATGGATCACACATTCTAAACTTCTCTTCTCTACTACCACCTTACCCCAAGCCTTTTTTAAAAACAGGGGGAAACTGACTGATATTTATTCACTGAGATTAGGGAAGCAACAGCTAGACTGTTTTAGCTCCCACCTCCTTGTAAGGAAGAGAATGACCTCTCCTAGGGGACTGGCAAGGTGGGACATCAAACAGGAAAAGAACTTTCCAGGCAGGCCAAAAGTAAAGAAGTAGTAATAACTCTGGAGTGGTTGAGACTAGGAAATGATGTGTCTCCCCGGGAGATCAGGTCAAGAAAAAGCTCCTTTGAAATGAGCAAGGTCCATCTCTTGGGAATCCAGTTGGGAAACTGGAGGTTCCAGGTGTTGGTTCTCTGGCTTAGGTCTTGGGTATCCCCTTCAACCTTGCCCTTCCTGCCAGGCGAGTTTCCTGTTGAAAAGACTGGGCCCTCTGCTCTCACCACCAGGGCCAGACCTACTCCCTAGGCTGGTGGTTGGGAGGGCTAACTTAGTACTTGCTGCGGAGAGGAGGAAGGGAGTGGGGCCACACCTCCTCAGCTGCTCAGCAGACCAACTGTGTGTTTTGCCGTCTTGTACTCCCGTTAGAAAGGTAAAGTAAAGGAAGCTGCCCAGCGCTACCAGTACGCTCTGAAGAAATTCCCTAGAGAAGGGTTTGGTGAGGACTTGAAAACCTTCCGGGAACTAAAAGTGTCTCTCCTCCTCAACCTCTCTCGATGTCGCAGGAAAATGAACGTAAGTCCCTCTCCTCCCAGCTGCTTTCTACAGCCCTGGAAGTTGACAGCCCGTGTCACTCACTGGCTCTTACCAGGCCCCTGAAATCGTTCTCTGCCCCATTTGGAACTTGGTTGTCCTTCACAGAGCACTGACATTTGCAATTTGAAAGAAATCAAGTCTAAGTTACAATCCGTATCTGAAACTATAAAAAAGTGAATGCTGTGGGCACTTTGGTAGCTTTCTGAATTTTTAGTTCCCACTGAAAGTGATTGGAATACCATCATCATTACCTCCTACCCCCAAGTCAGTTTTCTGGTCTTTGGGAAAATGTGAGAGCAGTGGTCACTAGAATTCCAGCTGCAATTAGATATGAATTTTAGTCACTCCCTTCCTTTCTCATAGACCCCTAGTCACTTAAGGCAGGGCTGGAAAGAAGGCTCAGGACCATGGACTTCAAGGTTTATTTCAAAGGCTAGTCTTGAACTTTTCCCTCCTCTCCTCATCTTTTTACTCCAGCATGCCATGTCCATTCTTGTCAAAGAGGGAATCTTAGAACTCTTCCTGGTCCTCTGTTATCTCCCACGTAGTACTTGGACCTTCTCACGTGCCACGCACATACCGTCTCTGATGCCCTCAGCCACTGCTCCTGTGACACACAGATGCTCCCAGGCCAAGAACCCTCTCTCAGAGACTGGGAGTAGCTGAGATCGTGTCAGGAATCTCTGACAGCCCCCAGCCTGAGGTCTCACAGTTACTTCAGGAGCTAAAAACAATCCACGCCAAACAGGAATGCTGATACTTAGAGAGCTCAGCTGTGCAGAAGTGAGATTTCAGCTGCAGGGGCAGGGGGTCTGCTGGCATTTCCAGAGAGGGGGTCTGCTAGCAGTTGTGTACATGACCTTCACATCCTCCATCTAAACCCTGGCAACGAGAAGAGCCTTGTAGACGCACGTGTCTCAGAGGACACAGTTATGGCCCAAGGAGGCAGAGTTGCCCCAGGTGCTGAGGAGAGGGGGAACGCAGTAGCAGTTCCTGTGGGAAGGGGACACCCCAGGGGAAGGCAGTGAGGCCCTTCTGTGAAACATAACCAGATCAGCAGTACCCAGGGTCCCCCGTGGCAGCAACCCATGAGAATGAGATGAAGCTAGGAGCTGCCGCCAGCCTGCTGCCTTCTCTTTTGCCTGAACAAATAATCTGCTCCTTAGAAGCATTCCAAATCTTGCCAGAAATGGTGATTGTCCAAAAGAAAAGAAGGGTAAGGTTGGAAACAGAGTAGCAATAGGTGACTCCCATAAGATGGAATACTTCCTCTCTATAGAGCTCCACACTTGCTCAGAAACAGGTGACAGCCACCTCCCATGACCAACACTGAACCAAACACCTGAGGTCTGCGTCTCAGTCAGAGATGGCCCATCACTTTTTCTGGTTAATTTCTACCCAGGCCCCAGGCCCTTGTTCCGCCTCAGGAACACGCATGTCACCAGAGGTTACTGTACTAAGGCTCTGACATTGAAAGAAGAGAAAGCACTCTGTCTTTAGCTTAGTATGGAAGGCTGCCTTTAAACGTACAGCTCTGTTACCCAGGTGCCTGTTCCCAGGGTTCTCCTAGGAGGACACATGAGACCACACTCCTCAGGGACCCCACTCCTCAGATCACACCCTCAGGGACCCTCAGGATCAAGAGATGAGGGGACAACACAGAACCCGGTCATAGCCTTGGCCCTCTCTTATTTTAATTTTTTTGTTTTAAATGCATCTAAGTAGGGAACCAGTTCAGAGAAGGAGAGGCCAGAGAAGCCCCTGTGAAATAGAAAGGAAACTACCAGTTACCGAGCCTCTGCCATGTGCCGGAAACCGCATCGGGGGCTTTCCAATGCGTCATCCCACTTACTTGCACTTGCAGAGTAGACATGGGTGAGAACACACAGCACACCCTCTCAGGGGCTCCAGGGGGGACCAGAGGCCTGAACCCAAGTCTGTCTGGGGTCCCTACCCTATCTGGTCTCCATGGTCAGTGCGGTTCTCCTTTACGCAGACCTCATCCTGCTGGAGCTCACTCACCCGTTAGGAAGCCGAGGAATAGTGGGTGTGACAGGAAGCCGGGGGTAGGATGAGCGCCTGCAAGAGGTACATGGATATGTTTGCCTCACACACACCGTGTAACATGAGTCCCGGTTTCCAACTTCAGGAGCTTCACTGGGTTAACATCTGGCTTCTGGGCTAGAAAGAACTTCATTAGAACAGCAGAAAGAAGGCAAATTAAAAGTATCTTCATGCTTCCAGGCAGATAAATTCCCCGGGAGCTGTTGCAGGGCCACACAGGGCAGAGGTGAAGGAACTCCCAGTCTGGGCCACGTGGCTAGAGCCATGCCAGGCATGTCGAGAATCCCAGGTGTTCCATCCATAAATGTCAAACAAATGTACCTGTAATCTGTTTTATTCCCAAATTGTCTATTTTTCATATCTCTTCAATGACTCATTTGCACACCTATTGTAATGACAGGATTTTGGAATGGCGGAGGAATTTGCTACTAAGGCCTTGGAGCTGAAACCGAAATCTTATGAAGCTTACTATGCGAGAGCAAGGGCCAAACGCAGCAGCAGGTGAGGAGAGAGAGAGAGAGGGTGAAAAGCAAGAGATCTCTGTTCCGAAAATCCGGCCAAAGCCATGTAGGCCGTCCTGGGACCTATGTACCCAAATGTGTCTATCCCTGAGGACTTTTAGGGCCAAGCTTTGGGGATGGCTCCCGTAGCGCAGAGTTCCGCTTAAGACTGGCGTGTCTTCAGGGCTGTGGAGCTCTAAAACATTTCACTTTGGGAGAAAAATGCCTTTGCATTGTTGGAGAATGGCACCTTCTTCCAAGAAGCCTCTGCCGTATCTCAGTCACTTTTTAACCCCTAAAGCAGATAGCATAAAGAGACACTGGTGACTTAAGAAGAGGTCACATAAGCAAAACATCTTCCTGGCCCTTTTAGAGAAATAGGATGGGTCACTTACACCACAGGCTCCTCTTTCTTTTCCTAGAGGCATTTGAGGAGTCCCTGTGGTATTCAGTCTTCCTTCTGGGGCTCTCCTCAAGTCTGGTGGCATCAAACCTCCTCCTCACCTAAATCCCCACCACCACCACACCACACACTCATGGAGACAGGAGGTCCTTGCTGCCAGGATTGAGGGGGCCCAAGAGAAACTCCATCCCTCGTGTCCATCTGCTGTGGCTTGGCCAATGGGAAGGAAAGGCTCCAGAAAGACCTAGAACCAGCCATCACTGATCTTTGGATAACTTGTCACTGTCCTCGATGCTTCCTGCCCAGTGCCCTCCCCTTCTCCTTAACATGGCCTGGGAAAGAACTGCTTCAGGGTCAGTGTTGTGGCCAGGGGCGATATGGTCCTGAAAAACCAAATCCAGGTTAAGTCTCAGCAATGATGGTGGCAGAAATATTAGTCTTAACTAGCTGGGGTAACAGAGTCCTTACAGAAGCTTGACTATCAAATTCTCTTTTTCCCCAGATAATTCCTTCCCCACAAGGCCAGTTGCCCCTTTCCTGGGCAATCTTAATAGAGAGGATGGGAATATCTCTGAGAGTTCTTGTCCTCATCTGTAAATTAGAATCCAAGTTGCCTAGTCAGCAAGTGTCATACCTGCCCAGCTCTGATGTAGCAGAACAGAGGAGCAACAGTGCTGGGGTGCAAGGGGAAGAAAAGGGCGGAGGACGGTCTTCTGGCCTAGGACGGAACAGGCCTGAAATTCGGAGCCAAAATATCGAGAATATAAAGAAAAAATTATGCTGGATCAGCAAGATTCTTAAATATTGTAGTTAACTGTTTTGTTGCTAAGCTAATTGACAGTGACCCTGTAAATGACAACCCCACCCAACTCTGATACTGCCTGGTGTGCATTTGGGCACTAAGAGAATCTTCCTGAAGGGCCTGGCTGGACTGATGAAATGGGGCCATTTCTCTACTAATCCCAGAGAGGCCAGAAGGAAGATGGAGGGTAAACGGGCTAAGGAAGCATTCTGGACTCTTCCAGAATGACTGCCTACCTGTTTCCTTCCTTACAAATCAAACAAAACCACCCCCCAGACCCCCACAGATGCCACCCCGGTTCTCTAAAATAGCGACCGTGGTCCTCAGCTCTTGGTGATTCCCGTTGATTCAGAATAACCCCAGTTCCTGTGTTTACATTTTGTCAAGCAGACAGTTTGCAGCAGCCTTAGAGGATCTGAACGAGGCCATCAAGCTCTGCCCAAACAACCGTGAGATCCAGAGGCTCCTGCTGCGCGTGGAGGAAGAGTGCCGACAGATGCAGCCACCGCCGCCGCCGCCTCAGCAGCCGCCTCAGCCGCCGCTACCAGAAGAAACGGAACCCGAAGCACAGCACGAAGATGTATACTCTGTACAGGATATGTTCGAGGAGGAGTACCTGGAACAGGATGTTGAAAATGTCTCCATTGGCCTCCAGACCGAAGCTCGGCCCAGTCAGGGGCTCCCGATAATCCAGAGCCCGCCCTCCTCCCCAGCCCATCGGGACTCAGCCTACATCTCTAGCTCACCGCTCGGCTCGCATCAGGTCTTTGACTTCCGTTCCAGTAGTTCTGTAGGCTCTCCCACCAGACAGAGCTATCAGTCCACCTCACCCGCTCTTTCTCCAACTCACCAGAACTCTCATTACAGGCCCAGCCCACCACATACATCCCCAGCCCACCAGAGCGGGTCTTACCGCTTTAGCCCCCCTCCCGTGGGAGGGCCAGGCAAGGACTATCCAAGCCCTCCTCCGTCCCCCCTCCGTAGAGGCCCTCAGTACCGGGCCAGCCCTCCAGCTGAAAGCATGAGTGTCTACAGATCCCAGTCGGGCTCACCCGTGCGCTATCAGCAAGAAACAAATGTTAGTCAGCTTCCTGGCAGACCAAAATCTCCATTATCCAAAATGGCCCAGCGGCCCTATCAGATGCCTCAGCTTCCTGTGGCAGTTCCCCAGCAAGGGCTCAGGCTACAGCCTGCCAAGGCCCAGATTGTGAGAAGCAACCAGCCCAGCTCAGCGGTTCATTCAAGCACCGTCCTCTCCACAGGGGCCTATGGCCAAGTAGCCCACTCAATGGCTAGTAAATACCAGTCTTCTCAAGGAGACATGGGAGTAAGTCAGAGCCGGTTGGTTTATCAAGGGTCAATTGGGGGGATTGTAGGGGATGGGAGGCCCGTGCAGCACGTCCAGGCCAGCCTGAGTGCAGGTGCCATCTGTCAGCATGGAGGGTTGACCAAAGAAGACCTTCCACAGCGACCTTCCTCAGCATATCGAGGTGGTATGAGATACAGCCAGACACCACAGATTGGCCGTAGCCAGTCTGCATCCTATTACCCGGTCTGTCACTCAAAACTAGATCTGGAGCGCTCCTCCAGCCAACTAGGTTCCCCTGATGTGTCACATTTAATCAGAAGACCTATTAGTGTCAACCCTAATGAAATCAAGCCCCACCCACCAACTCCCAGGCCATTGCTGCACTCCCAAAGCGTAGGCCTGCGCTTCTCTCCATCTAGCAATAGTATCTCATCAGCCTCCAACCTCACTCCTACCTTCCGGCCATCTTCCTCGATTCAACAAATGGAGATCCCACTAAAACCGGCGTATGATAGGTCATGTGACGAGCTGTCACCGGTGTCTCCCACTCAGGGAGGTTACCCCAGTGAGCCCACCCGATCCAGGACCACACCATTCATGGGGATCATAGATAAAACAGCCCGGACTCAACAGTACCCCCACCTTCACCAGCAGAATCGGACCTGGGCCGTGTCATCCGTGGATACCGTTCTCAGTCCCACGTCTCCAGGCAACCTGCCTCAGCCTGAGTCCTTCAGTCCACCATCATCCATCAGCAACATTGCCTTTTATAACAAAACCAACAATGCACAGAATGGCCATTTGCTGGAGGACGATTATTACAGCCCCCATGGGATGCTGGCTAATGGGTCCCGCGGAGACCTCCTGGAGAGAGTCGGCCAGGCCTCCTCATACCCCGATGTGAAGGTGGCGCGGACCCTCCCTGTGGCTCAGGCATATCAGGACAACCTGTACCGGCAGCTGTCCCGGGACTCTCGACAAGGGCAGACATCCCCTATCAAACCAAAGAGACCATTTGTGGAGTCTAATGTTTAAAAGACGTTCGTTGGAGTGAGACCCATATGTTTTCACTGCACATCTTCAGGCTTGGTTTCCACATCTGAGGTAGTTCTCTGGCTTAATTTCTCATGCAGTTTCTGTGTGGTGTTTAGAGGTGGCAGCCCCGTGCTGGAGTTCTTTGCATGCAGCCGACTGGGAAGCTGGCCTCCCGTGAGCCAGGACTTCAGTTTCTCTCGTCTGTGCCCCAGCCACATGCTCTCTCCCTCTCTTCCGATGCCAGCGAGGAGATTGTTGGGCCGTGTGCTTTAACCCAGGGAGATCAGACACACTGGTCAGCTTTTTCCAGGAGACAATCGCTTTCACTGATGTTCTTGTTGTGTAAATGTCTTTCTCCTTTTTTACAAAAATAAGATGTTCTTGTTCGTTTTCTTCTAGGAACTTTAGAAAGAGTATGACGCCCCTTTGCCTTTGCATTCTTATCCAGTGTTATCCAAATAGCCAACCCCAGTGCATTCTTGTGCCATGGTGTCCTCCCCTGGACTGCCAGCTCCCTGCAGTCATCAGGTCTAGAATGTTCATTTAGATTATCGCTGGTCTTCCTACGGGGGCAAAAGGATCAAGGAGAAAGAGAAGAAACAGGTCGATTAAATTAGAAGAAAAAAAAAAAATATATATATATATATATAATTATTTGAAATGTCACTATGTTGATTTTTCAAGAAGCATTTTATGAATATTTAAAGAACAACTAGCCCTTTAAATAGTTCACCCAGCCAAGGAAATTGGATGAGAATCATGGATATTTTTAAATAATCCACTGAGAGTTATCCTTTAGGTTTTTAGCCAACAATTAACTATTAAAAGCTATTGATTTTCCATGGGGGGGGGATACATAAATACATAGAAAGAGAGAGGAAGAAAGACTATCCTGGATTCTCAGAAAAAGGCTATAGAAAATCTCTTGTCTTGGCGAAGTCTACTTTTTAAGTCCTGGTACACCACTGAGCATCATATCTCATAAAAAGCAAACTCTTCGCCAAAGTTTGGTACAATAGTCCTGTCGGGTCTTCACCTGGAGCCACATTGTGTTCTACTGGCCCTCTTTCTTTTAAACCCACATGGTACCGTGAAGAAATTGGTTCTTTGAGAAGCAAATTGAATTCCCTTGGGGCTGTAAGACTTTATTCCTGGAGTTTGCACCCAGGTCTGTTACACCCCATGCCAGGTGTCGTCTGATTCTGTTTCAAGATCTATAGTTTCATTATCTGTTTACTCTAGGGATTGTTTCTTCGTTTCTTTCTCTAGGTAGGAGGGTTTGGGGAGTGATCTTTGAAAACCAGGCACAGTGAAGTGTTTCAGGGAGCAGACAGACCCCTTTCAGCCCTGGGTGGGGGAACATGAGATAGATAGCAGGTCCTCTGATGCAGTTACCCTCCACGCTTCTTCTGTGTCTTGAGGTCGTTTGCTGACCTGTCCTTTGCGTGACTGAGGCCAGCACAAGATGGACAGCAAGAACACTGAAACCAAAGCCTTAGCACCGGCCTGGTACTGACTGCGCATCAGCTCTTAGAACTTAAGAAGCTGAACAACAGAGAATCAGTTCTCTGTTACTACGAATCATTCTGCTCTTGTGAGTAAAGAAAGGGCTATAGGAAGGGCAGTTTCCTGAAGAAAAATCCAGATGTGACCAGACCTGTTTGTCATAGTAAGTGTCCTCTGAAAGTATCACTAAGACCTGGGGAGCATGCAGCTGAGATCAGAAACATTTCTCTACCAATTTAGATTCTGCCAAATAGACGGACCCCTCAGCCCCCAAGCCCGACACAGGCCAGGACTTGTCTTGGGGCCAGCTCAAGACCCAGAATCTTCCCACTCTCAGATGCCCAGGGACTGTCTCCTACTCAGACCAGGATGGGCACCAGTGTCTTGTCCCTTCCCTTCCCCGTCTCTTGCTTCCATCTAGAAGGGGAAGCGTAGAGCTGTAGCATCAGCCTGCAGCCGGGAGCCCAGCTCCCGCTTTGTCCAGGTCTCAGCCCTACAGGGCCCTTTGCATCTCACCCCTCCCACCTCTCACTGAGGAGCTGCTGCTGCATTCTGAAAGATGTCCGTGTCTGTGAGGAAAGTGCCCCTGTGTGTCTGGAATGCCACACACACCACCTGCACTCAGCTGTCTAGGTGAGCGAGCAGCTTCTGCACCTCCCAGACATGCCACTGATGCCACTTGTCCCCAGGGTCTCTCTTGGCTTTCCTGGACAAACTGGAGATTTAGGGTCTATGCCTTAAATTGGGCAAAACACTTAAAACAGTCAAAATGCCATTCTTTTTTAGCCATTATAAGAGGGAGTGAATGTCACTACTGGGCGCCAGTTGAGTTTGACTAGAAAATGCCGACTGGACCTGATTGGGGGCAGGAGACCATTTTTCCTTGCTCAGCTGACCGCCCATGCCCTGTTGTGCTACTTCACTGCCATGGGATGATCTTAGTACTGTATCCCGGAGACGCCCTCTCCCCCAGCAGCACTCACTGAGTCCGTGTCTGGCTTCTGGTGGGGGAAGTTTTTCAGATGAAACTGGTTAAGTTCCAGTCACCCAATTCACACACCCTGAAATGGAGACAGTGGTAACAAACTTTAGCCTCTAGGTTTCTCACCAAATTGTACGTTTGTGTTCACCCAGAATTCTTGCACTAATGGGTTTCCATCACATCATGTCTATAAATGGGTGCACTTTACTGTTTGAATTTGTAACTCTGATAAATACTGGATATTTAAGTGTGCGTAATGTCTTCATTAGAAAATAGCAGAACCGCTCTTGTCTTTTAGTGTATCTTTCAAGGGAAAAAAAAGGAAAAAAAGGAAAGAAATCAAGCAGTGGATCACAACATTTATAGCACAAGAAATAACTGTTGTATATAAGCATCAAAAGGATTAAGAATTTTTAAATACAAAAAATATTTGCAGTGATTTTAAAGTGCTTTTCCAGCAATTTTCTTAGGGACTCCTGAGACATGGTTACTTTATTTACTGGATCAGTAAGGCACACAATTAACAATTAAAAATTAATGTTTATTTACAAAGTAAAGGGAAAACCTGTGTAACATGAGAATTTGGCATGGACAAAATGGAGACCATTTTGTATCTGCTGTTGTATCTTGTCCGGGTTGCAGACGTGCACTATTAAAGCCCCAGATTAATAGAGCACAAACCCTTCTTGTTCCTCTCCCACGTGCCCCTCTTTCTAGATGTGTTTAACTTAAACTCGAAGGCTCAGGAAAATTCCACTAATTAGAATCATGTACAGTACCCCAGGTCGTTGTCCAGAGATACAAGTTTGCTAATTTAGTTAAGCCTGGATTATTAAACACTTTTCCTAAATTATTGTAAACAGAACAGCCTAGAGAAAGGTATTCTCAGTCCTTATATTGTATAGTAGTTTATGAACCCCTCTCTAAATATTGGTATTTTTATATCCCAGAGATGTACCCAATAGAAAAATTAACCAGTATCTAATTTAATATCCATAAGTATTTTCCTTAGATTTTAGTCATATACAGTGGGTTATGTAGACGTCACCTTGCTTCAACCATATTCTACCACTAGGTGTCACTGTGGCTCTGCACCAGGCTCGTCTGGTGGCAAAGACCGGCAGCGCGTCCTCTGGAGGGGCTGCTTCCAGGGCAGCAGGCAGGCCCAGAGGGTTCAGGAAGGAGGGGACAAAGACCTGGAAAGGGGTCTTCACGCATCCGTGCCAGTCGTGGCAAGATAAGCTCTTTGACCGCTACCTGCTTTGGACCCTCAGCCAGGCAGAGGCCCGGAGAATGTTGACTAGAACTCCCTTCCTCTGATGGCCGGGTGGGTATGAGGAAGTCTTCTTTACTCCCCATGAGCTCCCCTCTCAGTTCCTCTTGGCCTCCAACTTGTACAACTCCAGAGATGTCACAGGTGGGTGGTTTGGTTCAAAAATAGTTATTTTTCTACTGCAGAAATGCCTTGGACAAAACCAGTTGCTCACTGAACCTTTGCCACAAAATGGAACAGGCTCCCCAGGGGGCAGGGTGTCCCCTCCCTGTCCCAGCCTCTCCCACCCTGTCTGTCTGTCCTTGGGCTGCCCACTTCTCACGAAGCCAACTTGCAAAGGCAGCCTGCTGCTGCTTCCACACCAAGGCCTGTGCCGCCCCGTTGCGTGCACGTTGGGAGGTGTGGCTTTTTCTCCTTTTCCTCTAGGAATTCCAGACTGACCATCTACCATGACTAACAACAATGAACAAAAAGGGCTTAGGGGTAAGAGCTACCTACAAAGACGTGTCATGGAAACCTTCACCATGCAATGCCTTGAACTCAGCTCTGGCTGCTCCCAAGAAAAGGTGGCTGGCTGGGGGCCTGGACACAAGCACAATGGGAATGGTGGAGCCACTGTGCAGAGCTACTTGAATAATCACTGGGTCTTCATCAACTCCTTTTATAACACAGACCACTCAAGGGCTGAAGTGTTGGTAACCTGCATTTCGGTGTCCAATGCCTCACAGCTGCTGAACCACCCTGAGATGCTTGTGGCCACGTGATGGCCACAGTCAGAGCTTTGAAAGTCAGTACCAAATGAATGCATAATTGGACACCAAAAATCAAGTGTTACTTTCATGTTTCCTCACCCATACCATCTCACTTCTTCCTGCTGACTCTGATAATCTCCACTAAGCTGACCTGTCGGGTTTTTAGCTGAATGCATATAGATGCAGGCCAGCATCACTCTTGTTTTTCAGACAGACCTACTCTGTGGACAGGAAGGAGCCTAGCTGCTTTGTTTTTGTAGCACTTACTGGCTGGAGTTTTCTTTTGCCTAATCGCTAACCAGAACACCTGGTTAGGGGGACTCCACTCGATCCCTTCGGTCCCCAGGACCAGACAGAGAGTTAATTCTGGAAAATTTAGTACTTGAATGTACCTGCCTTATTGTGTACCAGCTTACTGGAAAAAAAGATAGAAAAGCCGGCTCCCGATCTCTCCTCCATTCACAGGTTATTTTGGAAATCCTGTAAGTTACACTTCCTGTTCTAGTTTATTTTTGTTTTTGTTTTTTCCTTTGGCTGATTCCTGCTGAGTGGGGCCAGTTCCTCCTCAGGCTCAGGGCAGGTGCCATTCTCAGGCATGGCCTCCTTTCCATCCAGCGCAGCATCTCCGTCTCTGTTCTGTCTCCTCCAAATCCAAGATGATTTTAATTAGTACAGACATGTACAGTCTACAATTAAAGAGTGATTTGTACTAATATGATTTTGATTCTTCCTCCTCTTTGCTGTCCTTTCAAGACACTTGCTGGAAAAAGCTTTAATGCACTTAGTTTTCCTTTAGGTTTTCTATGACTCAGATGTAAAGGACTTTCTCTGTACAGTATATTATCCAATGCATGTTTGTTCTCTCTCCCGATATATTGAACACCACACAGTTGTGAACTCGTGCAGTGGGGATGTCCCGCACCCCACAGAGGCATCTAGCCCCCTGTGTATAAGGAAAGACATTTTCCTTTGCTGTACTTGCTTGAGCAGTTGTATTGTCTGTACATGTGAGCTGTGTGAGGTAGATGTGAAAAGGTAAATGAATGCATTCTCCTGCCCATGTGTACAGATCGCCATCCGTACAATGAACTGTATGTATGAAAGCAAATGTACTTATTTATAAAGGGTAACACTTGGAAAAACACGGTGTTGTGGTGCTTTCTCCTTATGTTACGATACCTGCCTGGGGGGCTGACTCAGGCTCCCCCTCACTGAGGCCTGCCGTGCCGAGGAGCCCTCCCCCAGGGACACGACTCTGGCAGGTTGAGACAGAGGCCACATTCCTGATGATTTGGTTGGTCTCTTGCGGAACAAGCAGAGTCACCCCTTTGGGCTCGTATTCACTCAGCGAAGTGACTGAGCACCTCCTCGGAGTTGAGACAGCGCTGTAGGCGCTCGAGACATCTGTGGCTAAGAAAAGACGGTTCTAAGGGCCTTTCAGTGAAGGCTTGCAGCGCCCGCTGAGAAAGAGAGGCTTTTTCTTTGGTGACTTTCTCTCCAGCCAAACCAAGGGAGCACTGAGCTCTTCTTGTTTCATTGTAGTAGCTGAGGCCCGCAGCCCTGTCTTGCTGCCTGAAGCGGGCTGCGGTGGGAGCCCGAGGTGAGGGGACAGCCCCAGCTAGAGTCCTTGAGGCTAACTCCGTCAAAGCTTCTTCCAGTGGCTTCATCTTCTCTTCAGAAATCTGGCCAGAATTTGCCATCCTCACCGTCTAGAGAGCTAGACGGCTGCATCGTAAATGGAGAGGCTGCGGGTTTCCTGCCCGGCTGGTACCTCTCTGTCTACTGCAGGGACAAGCAAGGGAAGAGACCGCTTCCTCTAGACACCACGTTGTGCTGAACAAACATCCCTGTTGCATAACCACATCCATTTCCCCCAAACAGAGCCGGGGAAGCAGGAAAACTCCGGGCACGCAGTCACGCACCCTAGATGTCAGAGTGGCCTTCGGAGAGGAGAGGAGAGGACTCCGGAAGCAACCACCTGCTTGGTCTGAAAAGTTGGGGACTCGGGGGGTTCCAAACCCAGTAAGGTGAGGGACTCCTGAGGAGGTGAAGGAGAGGAGATGCGAGTCTAGAGGGAGAGGCGTGACCTTCATGTCTGGGATCATTTGAATATTCACAAACACAAAGACCCTTGATCCAGAAGTGAGCACAAGAGCCGGAAGTGAGACAGCCTGCAGACGAGCCAGCTGCTTCTCCCCGCACACTGAGAGCCAGCTGTGATCTTGACTGAGCGATCAGCTTGGGACATGTATCATGCCACGTGCTTTGCATGCTTTTAAGCAAATGAAGTTTCTCACAGAAGCCTTGATTCAGGAGAAAGATTCTACAGACGCAGAAAGCAAAGACCTCTGGAGAACACAGAAAATAAAGTAAATGTTAGGAAGGACTCCTGTTCCCCAAGGATTACTCCTCAGAGGATTTGCTGCAGGGGTCCCTTTAACTAGTGTTTTGTTTTAGGTGACGGGAGCGCAGTGTATCCCAGCGTGAGATCCAGCCCAACTTCATATAAACACATCTCCTGCCTGGGTCTTAGGAACTGCTCTCAAGTGGAATCCCGCCTCGTTCTCAAAGCTTTGCTCCTCTCCTTAAGGAATAAAGAGACATCTCTTTTAAAAGGTAAAAAGTTGAGTGACTACTAGGGAAAACTTCTTGCCGAGGCCCTTACCACGCTCCACCCTCCAGGCCACTGTCTCTGGGTTGGGAAAAGGGTTTCTCTAACCATGAGGAAGAGCCTCCCACTCTGGGTCCAGAGACTGAACAGCCCCTGGGCCATGACAGAGATCACGAATCGCTTTACCTTCTGTGCCCAGCGTGGGGGGAGGGGAGGTTCAGTTTCTGTCGAGCCTGGTAGAACTAACTTCACACGTCTGATGCCGCTAAAAGCACTGGCCCCTTTTTTGCCAGGGTGAATGAAGAGAAGAGGCCAGAGATCAGCTGTAGACATTTATTGAATCATCTGTTGCACCGACGCTACATTGTACTTCACAGACAACTGGCCACAGGCAAAGTAAAATAAACCACAATGGATCAGCTTTCAGGGGGCCTCCTTAATCATCCAACATACACGTTGGCAAACAGACCAGTTTACAGATTTTTACTGCAAATTTAAGGTTCCGTTTCTCTAAGTGGCATTCTGAGGCGGGGGGGTGGGGGAGGGCGGGGAGCGGGTAGATACACAGTTGTACTTTGGTAGTTTGTCCAAGCAGGAGTCTCTCCACCTGTAAAATACCTGGCTATTCAGCATGAGCCAGGTGGTGAAAGAATTGACGGAGCCCCTTCCTGGCGGAGCACGCGGCGTAGCCTCCAGACAAGCTGCGGCGGAGGCAGGGAGGCTGGGACAGGGAGGCCGGGAGAGGCTCCGAGGGGCCTGGGCAGCCCTGCTGGGGAGGGCTCCGGACCTGCAGGCACCTGCTGGGAGAACTGGCGTTGTTGCCTAAGGCAGGGCCTGTGGCAAAGCGGAGGGTTAGAAATCTGAGCATCAGAAGCGGCCAGCCCCTTTCTCTAAGGCAGCGGTTAGGTGAGAAAAAGGCAACCCATCTACAGAACAGTAGCCGGGCTTAGAAACCTCATTCATTTCTTCACTTAAGTAAGCTGTGTCTGTCTCAAACTGTTATGTTCCTCAAAGCCCAGAAAATGAGGAAAACAAGAAGAGAGCATTCCCCAAGTCCAAGAAGCACAAGGTCAATGCTCTGATCACGTTACTTCCAGACTGAATCCAAAGAGTGACTCAGGCGGCAGCATAACACACTTACACAGCTGGGGGGAATTAACCCAATTCCAACTCCGTCCCAACCTCCTGCAAAGATGGGCCCAGGTAAGGGGATGAGGCTTTCCTCCTGGACAGAAGCAGGCGGCCCTGCCTTCCCCACTGAAAGGGAAAGGGGGCAACAGGGCAGTTTTTTGTTTAAAAACAAAAACAAGACGTATGCCCTCGGCCTCGAGTCAGAGCCAGGCTGTGAGGGCAGGGACACTGGGGCACTGGTGGCCCGGGCCCCTGCAGGGAGTGGCCAGCCTACCACCCAGCCCGCCAGTGCGAGGGGCCACCTCCTTCCCCTTCTCTCAGCCGCCAAGTACAGTTTGTCTCAGTCCTGTGCCCTGTCCCTCTCCCAGCACAGCATCTTGGGGCTGAGGACTGAAGAGAGGGGAGGCCAAGAGCACAGCTGGGCCAAAGCCACATCTCCAGAGCTTCCCAGGGGCCAGTCCCTCCCCTCTCCTGGGGAACCTCGCTCCGAATACCAACATATTTTACACATAATATCACTTGCTCTACTGCCAAAGACTGGGCCCATTCACACCACCGTGTTATTCAGACTAGCGAGACTCCTGGTTTGAATTCAGTGTTACATAAAGCAAGTCTTGGCCTTGCCAGGCCTGTCGCTGAGCCCCAGTTTATCCCACAGCCTTGTGCTCTCTGCAGCCACTGGACGCGGCCCAGCATCCGCTGCCTCAAGGGGAGAGCCACCCTGCATCTCCTTCAGGGATCTATGCCTTTGTGACCAGGCCTGACCACCCAAAACTCTACCCAAAGCTTCTTGATTTGAGCGACAACAGGGGCAGGGGTCTGTGCATGACTAACAGGACTCTAAAGCAGCAGCAAGGAGAAGAAAGTAGAGGAGGTCAAGCCCTAAACCCCAGAAATCAGCGCTCGAGGGGGAACGCTGCCCTCACGGTCCCTACCGACACTGCCGAGCCCTCCCCGAGAGCCACCCTGCCTAAAGACGGCCTCGACAGGGCACGGCAAAGACGCCTATCAGAACCTCCCGGAACCGAGGAGGCCAGCCGCAGCCAGACCCTCCCTGTGGGACGAGGGCAGGCCGTCACTGGGAGCTGGGGCTGTCGCCCTCAGTCAGCGTCTTGAAGTCCATGGAGAGAGCCTGTTCCTCCGCCTGGGGTGGCCGTTTCCAGTCAGCGCGAGTCAAAATGTAGAGCACAGTCACGCCAAAGCCGGCCAGCAGCAAGCCCAGTATGTTGGCCAGGACGCCCTCAGGCTCAAACGTGCTATATTTGGCCCTGCAGGGTTTGGATGGAAGGGAGAAGCCACCCGAGGGGTCACGGTCAGGCCCAAATGCCATTCACACCAAGGCCAGAAAGCTGGCGTGGTATTCCAATCCCAGCCCCACCCGTCCCCCGCCCCGAGAGGAAAACCGCTGCTTCGCTAACTCCACAAGAAGCTGCCTCAGGAGGCAGAGGCCCGGAGAAGCAGAGGGCAGGGCTCCGTCTCCCGAGGCCCGTGGTGGCACAGGACACTCACCCAAGTTTAAACAGCAACGCCTCTTTCAGGCCCAGCAGGGCTGTGCCCACAGCGAGCAGGAAGATGGTGGCGCCAAAGAAGATGTGCTGCGGGCGGTAGCGGCTCCGCAGAGAAAACGAAGCTCCAGGGAACAGGAAGAAGCCAAAGCCCACGAGCCACTACAAGGAAAGGCGGGGTGGTGCCGGAGACTGAGCCGGCCGCCGTCTGACCCACCCGAGGTCACCCCACGTAGGCCGTGTCCACACGCAGTCTGGGAACCCCTCCATCCACCGCTTGGCTTTCTTCATCTCAAGAGCAGGGTGGGGGGAGCAGTAAGCGCTTTCGGGAAAGGTCCTGGCCCCGGCACTCGAGGCCTATCTCGGTTCATCGCGCTCAAACGCTTGGAAGCCCAGGCCCGTGGCCAGACACATGTGCCACGTCAGCTGGAAGGTGGCCTGGGTCTGAGGCACCCTCGCCTGGGAGATCCTGGCTTTCGTACCCCCTTGGGGATCCGAAAGCAGCGTCCAACTGTGCTAAAGCACCTCCTCCACTCTCAGGCACACGCCCGGGAAAGCGGGCCCTTCTGTGGCACAGGCGGCCCCGCGGTGGCCTCGTGCACCCCCGCCCCCACCCCACCGCCGAGGCGCAGAACCGCCCACCTGCACGAAGTAGAGAACAAACGCGAGGATGCCACACCAGCTGTGCAGGCTGTACAGGTCAGCGTAGCCCTTCTTCCTGTGGTAGTCGAACACCGCCACCAGGCCTGGACCGGAGGGAGAGAGGGGCCGTGTGAGGACAGGGCTGGTGGGGAGGGGAGCGGGTGAGGTGACCCAAGGGAAACCCAACCAGCCGGGACTTCTGGGATCTGGTCCCGGCTTGAGGGCTGCCAGGACCCAGCATCCCAGCCGGGGATGCCTGGGGGGTGGGGGATCGCGGGAGGGATGGGGACGGGACCACAACAGAACCGGCGTGGAGACCAGGCGTGTCAAGCGGCGACCCCCCCACCAAGTTAGAAGCAGAGGTGGGGGAAAGGGAAAGCCGTGCCCAGGAACTCACCCACCAGGGCGATGATGAACGCGAAGACGTGTAGCAGCCCGTGCAGGACTTTGGTTGTGCGTTTGGTCTCGTTCCTGAAGACACGGTAAACCAGCAGGGCTTTCAGGGAGTGAGAAAGGGAAGGTCAGGCCCGCCTGCCACAGGCAGCGAGGAGACGCAGCTTGGCTGGCAGAGGTGATCTGCACCAAGGGCTTGGCAAGGCACCACAGCCACAGGCAGTAGGACAGGAAACAGTCTCCGTGGGGCCTCGCGGGGGCCCTCGGGTAGGTGTGCCCTAGCGCCCCTGCCGCCACCACTTTCTTATCAAGTGTCCCGTGTATTCTGGGCTGTGTCCTCGGTTCCTCGTGCAGTCACGCTTAGGTGTCACCAAGCTTCTGAGTTCACCTCTTAGCTCTGATGGTCCTCAAATAGCCCAGTATTGAAGCTGAGCAGATACTCACTACCTTCCGCAACCAGGTTCCCTAGGTGGGGAACCCGATTCCCAAGCTAATCCCCCTCACAGGGCTGAGCCGGACAGGGCCAGGTGGCACGGGGAATGCCTCTTAGGAATCTGCTGCTGGGGAATGGCTGTCACCAGGACCGCCCCTAGGAAGAATGGGTCAAACAGATCCAGATCCAGCTTTCCTGTTACCAGAGCAGGCCGCACAGAAGGCAGGGTGGGGGCCAGTCACAGGCTCACTCCTGCCCCAGAGAGGAGCTGCAGCTCTGCCAAGTCCACCATTCCCCCAACACATACACACATGCACACGCACACACGTGCGCACACACACGCACACTCACCGTTTTTCTTCCAACCTCAAACCACCCCTGCGGAAGCCAGCCTCAGCTCACAGCCCAGCCCCTGGGCTGCTTGCTCTACACGCACACCCTTGGATGCTCCACAAACCTCAGGCCCCTAGATTTGGATGCCTGGTGTTCCCAGGCCCCAAGCCAGCTTCCTTCCTGTCTTTTCTAGAATCTTAGATGTGTCTAAGTGCAGGAGACCCCAGGGATGATAGGGTTCCTGCAAACCGCCGCTCTCAGGAGCAAGGGTGGGACTCACCATCTCCCTGCAGGAAGATCAGGCCTATGACCATGCAGAGGGGATGCACGTTGAACTGCAGGACGCCCTGCCAGGCGATGCCGCCCCTGTACAGACCGAGCCAGGCACCAGTCGTGGCCACCGCGATCAGGCCCAGCAGCTGGGAGAAAGCTACGTAGTAAGGCAGTGCCCTGGGGGTGGCCGCCAGGCCTGCGTGGCTCTCCATGCTGAGGCAGCTGCTGGAAGGAAAGCAGCAAAGCTCAGAGTGGCCCACAGCTTCCAGAGGCCACGTCCCGGCCTCCCGCTGCCCGCTGCCCCCTTCCACCCACCTCTCCCGGCCCCTGTGCTACAGCAGTGCTTCCATCCCTTCCCGAGATTCAAGTACAGCTCAGCAGAGGTGCCCCGCTTCCCCCAGAGACAGACAGGCCAGCACCTGGCTATGAGATGCAGTGAGGGTGCAAGTGAAGGTCCTCCAGATTCAGAGGTGGGGGGACGTGCCTGTGCCTTGCATTCTGTTTCCCAAGGCCCTGGCTTTTCTCAGGTGGGGCTCACAGAGGAGGTTCAGAGAAGTGAGAAAATCCCTTGAAGGTACAGAGTTAGTCACGGTTTGTCCTCCAGATGGGTCACAAGTACGTCCAGAGAGAATGAGAAAGCTGACATCCCGGCACCCATGCACCCAGCGTGTGGCCGTGTGGCCGACAGAAGGAGAAATCCTGCCCTCCCCAGGAGCCTGGGTGTAGCCCCCACAGCTGCCCCCGTGCTCTGACCCTGCTTTGCCTGAAGACGACGTGAGGAACAGGAGCAGCCCCACAGCCTGCTCCCCCTGCCACAACTTCCTCCCCCCATGCTCAGGGCCCGCCGGGTCTGCACCCCTACTCAGGACAAGGAGTAGCACCTTGGCATTCAGAGCCCATGGGGTGTTTCATATACATCACTTAATTCATAGCCATCCTGTATGGGACAGTAAAGCAGGTAGTTACTGTCCCTATGCCACAGATAAGAAAGTGGCAGTTCCAGGAGGCTTGGGAAAGTCTTGCTCAGGGGTCTGTGCATGTGTGCCTGTGTGTGTGCACCTGCATGCGTGTGTACGTGTGTGCATGTGTTTGTGTGTGTGGTAAGCGCATTTCCTGGCTCCTCTGCCCAGTGCACCCCCATGTTAGCCTCCCCCAGGGTCAGGATGGCCTTCGCGCAAGCTCTTCACCCGGAATCAGATAGTTCTCCAGACCCGGAGCCCAGGCCTGGCCCACACGCCCAGTCAGGAGAGGCAGCCAGGGCACGAGGCCGGTGATGAACAAGGATGGCCTCCTCCATCTGTCTGCCTCGGTGCTGCAGGGTCCCGAGCCCACAGAAAGAGGTTCTCTGCCCGCAGCGTCCTGGGCTTTCCAAGCAGCAGTGGAAACATTCCAGAGAATGACAGCGGTGCAGAGACATGGCCTAATGGGTTCTGGGTCTCCCTCTAACACCCAGCGCTTGCTGTCTCTCTCCACCCTGTACCGCTCAAGAACAAGTGTCCAGTCGGCCCGGTCTTCTACCAGTAATTGGGGAGGTCTCTTTTTACCCCCCGATTCTCTCTGCCACATCTGACAAATTTTGGCAACTTCACCATTAAAAAAAGTTGGGGGCAGTGGCGAGTGTTACTAATACATACTCCCTACAGTAAAATACAGATTAACATAAAAAGGGAAAGAATTACAAGTAATCAGCATTTTCATGTGTGTCCTTACATCCTTTTTTTCTACAAACATATACATTCTTTTATAAAAACAGAGACATCCGATTTCTAACCTGCTTTTCTACCTTAACAGTAGATCCTGTGAATCTTTTCCTGTCCATGAATATACATTCACATCATTGTCTCAATGACAACACAAGACTGCACCATACAGCTGTTCCACACTTTAACCAAACCCCAATCCCAACTGTTCAACATTTAGCTAGCTTCCAGTTTTTCACTAAATAAACCACACCATGCGATCACCTTTGCACATGTGTCTCATTAATTCCTAAATGGAGAATTGGAATCCTGCAGCAAGGCTATGTTCTCGTTTAGGTTTTTGACATTTTATCAAATGATCTTCCAAACACACTCCCATAGCAGGTGGGAACACCTGTTTCCAGAAGCCCTGGCAGACAATGAACCCCTATTTCTGAGACTCTTGCCACCGTCCATATCGGTCACCTTTACCCAAGGCAACTCCTACATCTAGGGCCAGTTCTGTCCTCTCCCCCAAATACAAACCCCATTTCTAGCCACCCACCACACATCTCTACCGACATCAGCAAACACTTCAAACTCCTCCGCACATCCCTAGTCGATTCATCTGCCCATCGTCATCATAACCGAATCCAATCCTGACCTCGTGCAGGTGGCCGCTGCGGCTGTCCTCCTGGTCCCGACGCTGACACCTCTACAGACAGGCCACCGAATCCTCGGGGTTCTCCCCCAGGGTCCCCACCATCACTTCCCTCCTGGCCATCTTCATTGCCACCACCCCAGCCAGAGCATGGAGCTTCCACCCCAATCTCTGTACCCCTTCTAACCCGCCAGACCTGCCAGGGACAAGGACGAGGACGAGGCCAGTTCCCCAACTCATGTTGTCCCACCTTGTGCAAACGGGGGCGGCTGCCAGTGAAATGGCAACACTTGTAACACGATCCTAACTCCGTCTCCATCTGCAGCCCCGCATCTTCTCACCAAGTCCACTCAGCTTCCCTGGCTCTCACAACACTGCCTCACTCCCTGCGCCTCTCTTCCGGCTCCCTGCCACTCACCCTCCCCTCCATCCACCTGCCCCACAACCTGAAAGGGACGTTTCTTTCTTCTCTGTCCCCACCTCTGCATCCCCAACGCTGGCCTGGAGCCCACTTACCCCGTCGGCAGTCTGCCTGCCTGCCACGAAGCTCGCCTGTGCCTGTCTGCTGCCGTGCCCCCTCCGAGGAACGCGTCCCACTCTTCCTCGGGTCTCCTGGGGATCTATTCCTCTGCCCTAACTCTAACAGGAAAAATCTACCGGAGAGAGGCTGTCCTCGGGTCACTTGTTCTCCGTCCTCCCCGCCTTTATTAGATTTATCCCCAGAGAGCCCGGGGCACAGTCAGAATCTGATTAGCTCTGAATCAGGAAGAACAGAAGGAACGTGCTCGGCTGCTGGCAGACCTGCCACAGCTTCTCCCTGCCCAGCAGAATAACCAACGACAGCAGAGGGAGCTCAGGGCCGCAAAGGGGATCATCGCCCCTGTATCTCGGAGCTGCTCTGTGGCCGGGCAAGCCAGAGCCAGCATGTTTCCCTCCCAGCCAGTCTCCTAAGGAGGCAGACGGAAACCAGAGCAAGGTTCTCTTCAGGGCTGTGATGTTATGACTTATAAGAAATATATAGGATGGGGGCACCCGGGTGGCTGAGTCGGTTAAGCTTCTGATTTCAGCTCAGGTTCTGATCTCACAGTCTGTGGGTTCGAGCCCCGTGTCGGGCTCTGTGCTGACAGCTGAGAGCCTGGAGCCTGCTTCGGATTCTGCGTCTCCCTCTCCCTCTGCCCCTCCCCACTCTGTGCTCCTTGTGCTCTCTCTCTCTCAAAAAATAAACATTTAAAAACTTAAATATATATTTATTAAATTAAATATATATATTAATATATATTAATTTATATTAAATTAAACATATATATATATATGATGGAGCTCCTAAAACTTCTAAAGCTCCTAAAATTTCCCAAGAAAGCCTTAATGCTGTCTTCTGTTATGTTACTGAGCCCCCTGGATAACCTGTAGATGGGGGGGGGGGTTGGGTGCCAGGGGAACTATGTGACTGAAGGCTGTACCTTTGAGTTCCACCCCTCAACCTCTAGAGAGGGAGAAGACAGCAGATTTGTTCAATCACCAATGGCCAATGATCTAATCACCCCTGTCTCTGTGCTGAAGCCTCCATTAAAATTCAAAAGGAGCTTCCAGGGGGGAGGACGGCTACCCTAGTTCCCTGAGGATAGAGGCTCCTGTGCTCTGGACCCTTCCGGACCTCGCCCTACCTACCTCTTCAATCTGGCTGTTCCTGAGTCACATCCTTTTGTAATAAACCTAATAAGTAAAATAACTCTCTGAGCTCTGTGAGCTGCTCTAGCAAATTAACTGAACGTGAGGAGAAGGCCATGGGAACCTCTTATCTACAGCAGGTGGGTCGGAAGCACAGGTGCCAACCTGGGTTTGCGACTGGCCTCTTAAGTGGGGGCAGTCTCGTGGGCCTGAGCCCTTAACCTGCCATCTCCAGGTAGACAGTGTCAGGATGGAGTTAAATTGTAGGACCTCAGTCAGTGTCTGCTGTGAACTAGGGAAGTAGCTGGTGGCACTGAAAAGAAATCACACTTTGGAGCAGTGAGGTGACCACACGGGGGGCTCTGCCGCTCTGCATTGTACACTTCCACCCTGAACTCCCCAGGAAGGCAGACTGCTGATGCTGTCCGCACCCACTGCGGCAAAGAGCGGGGGTGCCCGCTCGTGCTGGGGGGGTGCCAGGGGCCTCACGGCAGACTGTTTGTTCTCCATATCTATGAGTCTCTTACGTTCTGTCCCCCTCCCTGTTCTTACATTATTTTTGTTTCCCTTCCCTTATGATCATCAGCATTCTTTCACGGAACCTTCGCCATACAACCATGGTGGGAGGAGTGCTGTCCCAAATCAATGCGTGAGGACACTGGGGCTCAAAGAGGATAAAGGACATGCCCCAAATTACCAGCAGCAAATAGCTGCTCATTTGTTCATCGAGCCCCTGCCGTGTGCTGGCAAATACTGCTGGACACCGGAGCTATACAGCTCAGACTTGATCCCTGCCTTCAAGGAGCTTGCAGACAAGTTACACAGCAGATGCAGATTTTCTTAGTAAAGGGTAGTAAGAATTCAAGCCACGAGTTCAACTCAGGCCGCCAAGAGCACTTTCCACTATACGCACGGAAGACAGTTTTCCCCACCTTAATACCTTGAGGTGGCACTCCCTGAACAGCTGGCTGTCTGGTGGCAGCGTGGCTTTGCCGAGAATCTAGGGTGGAGCTCTCATGCTTTCCAAATACTGAAGCCAATCAAGGATCCAAATGGGCATTTGCCAAAGAAGTCGCTTTGAAACAGAGCTCCAAGGAGGTCTCTCCCTGTCCCAGGCCAGTCCTCCTGTACCCCTCACCCCTCAGGAAACCATGCTCCTAAGGCGGTTTAAGCCCACCACAGCAACAAGCACCAGTGTTCCCTGGGAGCTCTCCTGGGAACGAAGGAAGCAGGAGGGAACAGGTAGTTAAGAGAGACGGGGTGGCAGGAGGATGAGCCAGCTGCTCCATGAGATCTTCCTGTCAACTGCTCCAAAGGCAGCTCACCTGCCCCACCTGTCCTAGGGAACTAAGCATCCGGGTAATGAGGCAACCAGGAGGAAGCCACAGATAAAGGATGACCTTTGGAACTATGGAGGACCAATCCACCTCCCCCACCCTCCCTTCCAATTTGATGGTGATTTCAGCCCAAGTATGAGGGATGCAGGAAAGCTCACACCAAGCAAGACCATCCTGCCTCAGGCAGGCCTGTCTGTGCCTTGCCTACAGGTGACCCCGCAGTCCAAAAGTTCCGAGTGTGAAAGATCCAGATTCCTTCAGCAATGGCATTCACCTGTTGCCTATTCGGTTCAAGTCACTGGCAACCTATCTTTGTGCAAGAAGGGGCTGCTTCCAATTGCTGAAGAGAGACCGCATCCTACTGACTCTGGCTGGAATCCGACCCATCCACAAACACATTTTGCATGTGCAAACTTTGAAGGCAGTTGAGAGTCACTCCCTAGCAAGCAAATGCCTTTGAACCAGGCCCCTTCATTTCCCAAACCAGACAGTGAGAACACTCTCTTCCCTGCCAGCTGGGTTGGCCCCCAGAACCCCGGGCCTCCTTTGTTCCCAGAGCAGAAGTGTGGGGGACAGCATCAAGGGCCTTGAAGCTGCCACTCTCCACCCCAAAGTTCCCCTCTGCCGGGCAGACCAGAGTTATGGAAGCAGAGGAGGCTCTGATAGCCCTCAGAGCCCCTTACACAGCCACCCTCCTTCCTGTCAGAGCACAAGACGGGGGTGACAGCTCTGGCAGCTTCTGGAACTTTGGGCTGAGACAGTCACCCCTCCCCTCCCACACCAACTTGCAGTCAGACTCCACTTAATGTCATCAAAAAGGGACAGGAGATACCCGCAGGGGTTGAAAGTGCTGAGAATCACTCTCCTCATGCCCACAGTTTTGTTAAAAGGCCACCAGGCCTAATCTCATTATGAGGACCAGACACTGCCCATGTCCTAGAGCCTGGAGGCAGGCAGCCTGGCCTGGTGCAGCCCTCCTTGGCCACAGCAGGGTTTTAATTGGGTTAGGCAAGATTATATTGGGGACAGGGGTTACATCTTTTCTAAGATCTCACCAACCCTCCCTCCCCCCCCATTGAAGGGATGACTCAATTGCCCTAGAATGCCCTAGAATGTGATGGAAGAGAAAGCAAAGTGAAGGTTGAGCTGTCAGGCAGGGCCCCAAGTAGCCCGCAGGAAGAAAGCAAAGCCTGGTTCTCCATTAGGTACAGTGGGCTTGGTGCCAGGGTTTCCAATACTTGTAGGGACCCACAAAAAATGTTATGATTTCTGCTAAAATCAGAAGGAGAAACAAACTTAGTGCTGAAGAAAATGTTTTAATTTTTAATCTGGCCTGGATTATACTTGTCTTTATACCAACACAAGTGTAAAATATAGGGTTTTTTTAATTGTTGTAAAATATAGGGTTTTTTAAAAATTGGTATTATTTTTAGTGGAAGAAGGGTCCCAGCAAGGCAAAAGTGCCTACGACCCATGAATGCAGCTCTGGTCAAACGGATGTATTTTTAAAGCCAGCCCCTCTGCATCTGACTCTGTGGTCCTGGTCAAGCCAAGTCCCCTCTCTGAGCCTGCTTCCTCATCCACAAGATAGGGGATATCGATAGTCCCCTATCGATAGTCCCACCTCATTACTCACTGGCCTGGCAAAAAATAAGTGGGATAAATATGTAATAGCGGTTAGCAAAGTGCCTGCCACATGGTAGATACTCAATCAGATAACAGTCTGACAAAAACTAAATCTGGTCCTAATAGCATCTTGGGAAGAGTAAGGTGAAGAGTCACACATCAGAAGTTGTTGACACAAGAGGTTTGGGGCCACAGAGAGCCAGATGGCAGCACTACCCCCTCTCATAAATCCACACTCCCCTCTGTCCACTCTCCGTCCCCCACTGGGCAGAAAACCCTGGATCTGGGGCAGCTTTCTCCACCAATACCTTCTGGTGCTGCTGAAGCACACCGCCTTAGCAGAAGCCCAGCTCTGCGGGCCCAGGGAAGGCGGCCAGGGCGGGAAGCGGTGGGGCAGGCAGGCTCCACCTCCAAGTCCGGGAGGCTCCTCCTGCGTGGGGGTGGGGTGGCAGCAGCCCTCTCTCTATGTGGGTCTCACTTTGGCACTTACGAGTTTTCTCTCGGTATTTTCTGCCTCAAACCCAATTTCAGAAGAGAAATCAAGGTATCTAAGAGAAGGTGGCAAAGCTTTGGGATTTCTTCATTTGCTGTGAAAACAAAGGAATAGAATCCAGACATCCTGAGACGAGCTTCATTTAATGAGATTCAGAAAATCCCCAAAGACTGCCAAGTTCTGGGGTATGACGAAGAGAGGCCACCTCGAGGAGAAAAGCTGGGGACAGGGTCTCCTTCTCTGTGGAGCCCTGGGGGAAAGAGCAGGCAGAGAGTGGAGGTGGCCCTGCCATCACCTAGGTGTCAAAGGCAGCAGGGGACCCCTTCCTCCGCTCAGTTCTGCACCCCCTGTCCCCACAGCTCAGGGGCCTACCAGGCCCAATCCAACGAGCCAGGATTTCCCAAACGAGGAACTCCTACCCTCACACCACTAAGCTGCGGATGTTCCAGAACAAGGAAGGGATCTCCTGGCTAGCCATTTCACCCCCCCCAAGAGGAGAGAGGCGAAGCTGAGGGAGGGCCCGCCACCAGCAAAGCAGTTGGGCCCCGTTTCAGGTTTCAAAAGAACAGTCGTGGCAAATGGTGGTTGATCCACATCTACCCCAGCTCGTTTCTAGAACGTGGCAAAATATCAGCCGTGAGCCCACTGACAAGCGTGGGGTCACCTGCCTCTCGGTTCTAACTTCCGCAGACTGGCACGGAGGCTGAACCAGGGCCAGAGGCCGGCAGCTCCAGCAAGGAGCACGGCCAGCTCTTTCACCTCCGGCCCAGCCGCTTGGGGCTCGGCATCAGCTGAGGTGAGGTGAGCGGCGGGTGCGGTGGCGGAGGAGGGACTAGCGGCGGCTCGGCGCGGGGGGCGGGCCCATCCCGCTGCGGGCGCACCTGGGCCCCCTCCCCGACTCCTCGCGGGGGCTCGGCTCGCACCCACCCGCCCGGGCCGCCTACCTGGCCGGGCGCCGGGCCCGGAGCTCGTCCCCGCCGCGCAGCGCCCCACCGCGGACCCACAGGCG
>NW_024412437.1:989923-1053277 GCF_014898765.1 Herpailurus yagouaroundi
TCCCTCCCTCTACCTCCCACACTGTGGGCTTCCCATGGGCAGTGTCCAGAGGCTCCTGGAGGACCCTGGCCAAGCGGGGCCTTGGAGATCTAATACCCCCTTACAGAGACAACATACTCTCAGGCACATAGCAGAACACCCAAGGGTGCCCACTGCCCTGGGCACACCTAATAATGGGGCAAACACAGCAGGTCCCCACCCCTCAGAGTGACCAACCTTAAACCTGCTACAGCATAAATTTGTTTCGAGTAACTTTCCAGTTGGAGGGAGTTAATGGACATTTTAAATTAAGAAACAGCTTCCTTAGCGTGCCAACAGGCAAACAGCAGGCAACAAATGCTCTGTGTGTTAAATGTGGAACTGAGCCATTTCCCATTGTTTAGCCTGTATATCTGGGCTTAGAGGAGAACTGGAGTGGGTAGGGTGGCACAGAGGAGCAGAGCCTGCTGGGAACTCTGTGATTTGAGTGCTGAGCTTCCCAGTATAAGGCTTTCAGCCCCTTCCAAAGCTGGGAGAGATGCCTGCTGAGGCAGGAAGGGGCCCCTTGGGTCCTTCTTCCCCCTGCCCCCGTGGTCCATGGCCCTGGGCTGCGGCATTTCCCTCTCAGAAGGGAGAGCATACCCTGCCAGCAGTGTTCTCAGAGGTCTGCTTGAAGTAGGGAAGGGGTGGAGGTGGTGCTCTGAGTGACATAAGGTGCCTCCATGGGGAGCAACCACACAGGGACTTAGCTCTAGGGGCTTATGGCTCCTCTCAACCCTTTTAAAGAGCAGATGATCCCACCAAACTGCTGTCAAGCACCAGAATCCCCAACCCAGGATGGCAGACATCCCCCCCACTCCCTGCTGTCCCCACACCCCCTGCTGCTGAGACTGCCGCCACAGAAGCTAGAGAAGCTTCCACCCTACAGCTGGGGGCAGAGGTGGGTAAGAGCAGGCCGGCAGAGCGGCACAAAGGCCCCTTCTTGAGGACTGAGGATGCAGTCCAGGGCATGCTGCATGCAATCCCGTCCCTGCCGGCATTCACAAAGCCACCACCAGACTCACCAGATTCACTCCCACCTCAACTTTGGAGTGCGCCAATCATCACTTGGCTCATTCTTTCAAATCTCAACTCCTAAGACAGGCCTTCCCTAACCATCTGATCCAGCAGCTGGAGTTGAGGTTGTGATGTAGGAAGAGACTTTGTGTTAAGTGTGTCCGTGATAGCTCTGGGAAACCACACCTGGCGTTCACCTTGTTCTTTGGCCAAAAGCATTTAAAGAGCAGGAAGAACCAAGACAGTGAGAATACCTCATGAATAGGACCTCAGAGTCCCACCGGCACCTGGCTGACCGGGGCTGCCCTTACTAGGGCTTCCAGATTGAGAAAGATGGATTCCCAGTTAAATTTGAATTTAATTTTTTTTTTTTTGGCATAAGCATGCCTCACTTCATGTAACATACTAAAAATGTGTTCATCATTTATTTGAAATTCAAATGTAGCTGGGTATCCTGTATTTACCTGGCAAGCCTACCTGGCTCCTGTTTGGGAAAGACTGGCCATTCTGGCCCCTCCCAGCAAAGCTTCCCCATCCCCAACCGCTGAAACAGCTAGAGAACTCCTCAGCACGTGCTGCAGACAGAGGCCTTAACCTTGGGCTGCAGAGAATACAAAAGGCATGGGAGACCGGGCTCCCCAGGCCTAAGGTTCTGCAAAATGCACCCAGAATTCATTCGCTCTCTATAAGAATTCTTATCAAGTCCCTTCAGTTTGCCAGGTGCTGGGTGATGCTGGGAATGTATCCATGAACATGACAGGCACAGCCCTTTCTCTCAGACCGTAGTGCGTAGAAAAGGTGCTTACCCCAGATATGAGGGTCAAGGAAGGCTTCTGGGGCCTGGGACATCAACTCGGAGAGCTACAGGACAAGCAGGGGTTAACGTGGCAAAGGGACAGCAGGGAGAGGGCAAGAAGGTCCTGGCCAAAGACACAGCTAGAGGGACTAGAGCATTCTGCAGGAAAGAGGAGGTGGCCTAACTGGTTCCCCCTCAGGGCTCCTGGGCCACTGCCGGGATCAACATGCCTGAACCAAAGCCTGCACCAGCTCTGGGAGGTAAGCCTTGCCTTAGGATGGCAAATAACTGAAAGACACATACCCTGACCAGTATACAGAGGTGGGAGCGGCCTGCTGCTGGGGGTGGCACCTTCAGGCCCACTCCCTGAGGAGCTTGCTCCAACTTCCTTGAAAAGAAAACTAGTCTGAGTCTGAAAGCACATGGCTACTTTGATGAGCTTAAAACGGAACTATAATCACTTGGAGAAAAACCTATCTTGCAGCTTCGGGGCGGCAGCCCCAGCGGGAGCAGCCAGAGCGTCCAGCGGAGCAGCAGCAATGGGGAAGGAGTGGCAGCGAGGCAGGGGACTGGCCACTGATGAAGAGAGTGAGTCACCTGGGACCTCCAGAATTCCAGGGGATTGGGCTGAGGGACGTCACAGGCGGTGGGGCCCAGGCTGACCCCCAAGGTGGTCCAGTCTGGGAAAGCAGGATTCAAGACAGACAAGAACAAAACCCGCTCACAAACCAACGTAACCCTGCAGGATGGACAGAGAAGCGGTGACAGTCAGGAGAGTCAGGCCAGCTTTCACCTCTGCCGGGCTCTGAGGGACAGGACGTGGGTTGGATAGGCAGTGGGGACCGGCCTGGTGCACGAGGTGGCATGATGGCACCGGGTGCCCGAGGTGGGAGGCGATGGAAGGGGTGGGCTTTCCAACCTCTCTTGGTGTTTGTGTGCAGCCCCCTGGGGGAGGGAGGGATCAGCAGGACGTGTTTCCCCTTCGCCTGCCCTCCCTTCTTCCCTCCCTCTCTCCCTTCATTTTTCCTTCCTCCCTCCCTTCCTCCCTTCCTTCTTTCCCTTCTACTCCTTCTTTTCCTTTCTTTCAGCAAAGGTTTATTGGGCACCAACTTGTGTCAGGCACTGTTCCGGGCCCTGGAGAAATAGTAATCGATAAAACAGAAGGTTCTGCTTCTATGTGACTTATGTGAAGTGGGGGCATCAGATAATTGAAAAGGAAACTAACAACACATATACACACGTACGTGTAAATGTACACCGACACACAGACCTAATTGTGTGTAGCAACAAGTGTTATGAAGAAAATAAAGCAGGGGAAGGGCTGGAGTGTCACAGGACAAAGACTCTGAGGAGACAGGGGTAGAGGTGCAGGCCCTATGAAGATGTAAGGGAAGGTAAGTCCAACAGATGGAAGAGGGAGGAAGGGCAAAGGCCCTGAGGCAAGAATGTGCATGGTCATCTCCATCCTGCCCTACCCTCTAACACTATCTTCCCCAACAGAGGAGAAACTGTATACAGAGTAGAAAACAGCAACGTAAACAGGTTCTCAGGGAGAGCAGAGGGTGAAGGTGTAAGGTGTGTAGCGGGGACCCCGCAGCAATTCCCGGGGTGTCTAAGAAGTGTCCATAGGCTCATAGTTGTAGTTGTATCTGATTACTGGTCATGTCCTTCACTCAATGGAGAATCTGGACATAGGGTCACAGTCAGTGAGGCACCGCCAAGCCCCCCTTGTCCAGGCTGGCCTGAGCAGGAGGCATGGGAGCCCAGCCCCAAGACCTCACTCCCCTGGGCCAGCCCTCCCCTTCAGGAAGAACACATGAAGAGGTGCGTGTCCCAGTGGTGTCTTCGGTCCCCACCTCCCTGCTGTTCTCTGTGAGTAGGCCAGTCTGTCAGTCAATCAACAAACACTGAAGCCCTGCTATGTGAGTGCTAGGGGCGTTCGTTGTGGAGAGCAAGAAAGACCCCAAGGAGCAAGTGTGTGAGCCTGGGGGTGAAGGGTGGCCGGAGCCTTGGGTGTTGCCAGCAGAGGCGTGGGGAGGGAGGGGATATGAGGCTGATAATGATAGCCACCTCATCAACTCCACAAACCAGCCATAAACTGCAGACCCAGGACTCTTGCACTTTGTTCCAAGCCCTCGAAAGCTCTGAGTTCTCATCTTGACTCTGAAAGCCATGCTGACTCTGGATCCATCCCCCCTGGTTCTCGGCCAAGCCTCTCATGACAGGAGAGCAGCAAGGGAGTGGGGGCCGCTCTGAGCTCAAAGTGCAGGATGACCAAGCCATGGCCCAGAAGATGCCCCAGTGTGACCTGGGCGGAGGCTCAGGCAGTGTTCCCCAGTGGTGGCTTTATGGCCGCCCTCTCCAAGTCAGACGTCAGCTGAACACAGAAGAGCCAAAAAGGGGGGCACTCATATAAGGCACTGTCTCTGATGAGTGCACAAAGGCTGGTGACTCTTCCAAGGTTATAACAAGTTAGCAGCACACCTGTCCTAAGTCAAAGGCTTCACTTAACCCTGGCTCCACCCCTCCCACCTCCGTCCTGTACACTCCTCTTGGCCTTGGCTATCACCTCCTACCTGGAGTGCTCCTATCAGGCCAACTGGTCCTTGTCAAGAGCAGATTAGATTCGAAGGCACCTCGACCTTGGCTCAGGACCTCCCTTACCCAAGAAGCCATGTTCCTTTGATTCCTCCCACCCAGTGGGAGACCCTAACAAGTGGGCTGCTACCAGGGAGAATCATACCCCCCAGCTGGTCCCCCAGTTTGGATTGATCCTTGTCTCTTGCCTCATCCCCTGCTGTGGGCCAGTCATACCTCTTGCTCTAGCAGGGATGCAAGGGCCCCTTTCCCAAGGGGACCCAAGGGGCCAGAACGCCTCTCCTGCTCTTACTGCAGCAGGTGGCTCTGGGTAAGCTTCCTTCAAAGTGTCACCCTAAAGTTCAGGGCCCAAGAATGTTGCCCAAGGGCTGGCTCACAGGTTCCAGAACCTAAAGCTGTATCTTTAGAAGGCATAGATTGGATACTACTTGGAGTCTTTAATAAGTCATCCATCCCAACGTATCATTACTATGAAGTGATAGCCCTTCAGAGCTTCAAGGGCAGTGTCAGGTCCTGACATTGATGAGACTTTGAGAACTCTCATGTATTCTGAGTTTTTCTCCTCATCCAAGGGCCTCTCCTCATCTGGTAAATCCAAGCACCATTCAGGGCTTTTTAGACGGAGGGCTCAGTCCTGGCTTCACTTCCCTGTAGAGTCAAGACCCAGCTGCACCTGCTTGCCTAGACAGCTGTACACAAGCAGATGTGGTGGCCCCATATGAATGAGCTCAGCTCCTGGGCTTTGCCACGTTCCCTAGATGGCCAGGCCCACTGCAGAGCCTGGCCCCAGGCAGGTTCCTCCATGGAGAGGCTTCTCCCTGGAAGCCCTTCACCCTTCTTGCAAAGCTGCCCATCAAAGGAGGTCTGCTAAGATAGAAGGGTCTCAGCTCACATTCTTTCTTCCTCCTGTTCATGTTAGTCAACCCCCCTCACTCTCAAGGTGGGGGGGGGGGTTACAAGGTGGCCTCTGCCTGGCCACAGAAGTCCACTGCCACCTACCCCTCAACATGAGACTTTCTGTCTGACATCTGCATAAAAGGTCTCTCAAGAGGTCCTTCCTAAAACAAACTACTACAAAGTAACTAAACTAAAAACGAAATGTCATCTTCTTCCCTAGGGGTCCCTCCTCTGACCCATCTTTGGTGCCTTAAGGGAGTTTGTTTATTGAAGGGCTGTCAGGGAAGGGGCAGTGAGGCCAGGCAGGACCAGGGTGCTGCCTGGGCTGACAGCAGGGCTGGAGGCCCCTCAGGAGTCCTGAGCATTCAGAGGACTTTGTCAGGGCCCTGGACTTCCTAGAGGCGAGGGGTGGACCCTGAAGTGAATTTGCCTCCTGTGCTCTGGGTCCCACAGTGAGGACTGTGTCAGAGCCAGCAGACAGGTGCCTCTCCCCCAGCCCAGTGGGAGGCTCACCGGACCCCCAGCTCCAGCCTCCCACTGCCGCCACTCTGGTGGCAACTGCCCCCCTTCTCTGTGCGTGCCCCATGTTTGTCTCTACTGAAACAGACCTTGTTTCACTTCTCTCTGCCTCTCTCTCTCTCTCTCTCTCTCTCTCTCTCTCTCTCTCTCTCTCGCGCCCCCCCCCCCCCGTCTTCCTGTCTGACCTGAGGTTCCCTGGGCTGCTGGGAGGCAGATGATAATCTCCAGCACTTCAGAGTGTGGGCAGTTTCCTGGCCCCTCTCTGGGAACAACGCTTGAGATACACACAGCTACAGGAAGGCACACACGGGGCCCATAGTGCTTTAGGGACAGTTAGATGCCACAGCCCCCAAGCACCTGAGCTCCACACAGAGGGGGCTGGGGAGGAGTCACTGTCAACCAGTCAGGCCCTCAGGGCAGGAGAGGGATGGCAGTGCCGAAGTCCAGGCAGGCATACAGGCTGACCGCTGCAGCCAGCGAGCCCTGGGCGCCCCCACAGCCCCTCACTGCCACCACAGCCATGCCTGCTGCAAGGGAGGTTGGAATCAACTCGTTCTAGTCAGGATCTCAGCAAACCTGCTGTGTACATGGGAGGCCGCAGCTGCACCAGGCTCTAGAAATGTATGAGGATGCCCAGTTTCTACCGCCCAGAGCTCCATGGGGAGACATGTGAATGACCACAGTCCTACTCACTGAATACTGTGCTGAGTGCCAAGGCCTTGCTTTAGGAACAGAAGGGCAGGTCGGGCCTGAAGGGACGATGGCTGATGAGCAGGTGATAGGAGGAGGGGGACATTGCAGGCAGGAGAGAGAAGCAGGAAAGACCCCGGGGCCTGAGAGCTCAGGGTCTGCTTGATGTGCCAGTGGGCAGCTTGCATAGACCACTGAGTCAGGAGAAAGATGGAATCTGACTGGAGTTGCAAACACTTTAGTTCACCCAGTAAAGACTTTTTTTTTTAAATATGCCATTTTCTCACATACACCATCTTATGAAAGAAGTAATATTTTAACTACCAAAAGAACAAAAACACAAAGGATATTTGGATTAAAAGATATTGTGACCAATAGGACCAAAACAGGACAGCTGGTCACTTGGCTAATATATGCCGATTGGCTTTCTATGTCTGACTGTTCTTGTCTCACCCCCTTTCTTGCTGACTATTAAACACTTTTTCAAGGCCAGAGCTGCCACCAGTGAGCCTCTGGGAGCATTGATACCTGTGGAGGTAGGGCCAGAAATGAGGATGTGGAGGAGGCAGGGGGAGGAAGGACCTTGGACTTCACTCCAAGGAGCGTGGATTTTATCACTCAGCTGAAGCATGGGGAAGGGTTTTGCAAACGGATGCTGTTTTCAGGTTTGTGCTTTAGGACAAGTATCCATTCCCAGGCTGTGTGTGAGAATGGGCTACAGAGAGAGAGACTGAGGATGAGAGCAGAAGGGCGGGCCTGCGAGAGATGCTGAGGGTCCGTAGGTGGGACAGTGGCAGTGGGTCTTAGAGAGGGCTGGGCACTGCAGTGAACAGGTAGGGCAAGAGGAATGCACAAAGCCAGGAAGAGGCAGGTGTCATGCCTGTGTATGTTCATGCCGGGACGGCAGCAGAGGTCACCTCACCAGGAGCAAAACCAGGAGAAGTGGGCTTAAGATTTGGGGTTAAAAATAAGAACATCTAAAGGATATGGCACTTGACACGTCCCACAAAAGTGGACGGAGACAGCATTGTGGAGCGGAGAGAAGGAGGGGACAGTGGAGTGGCTCATGGTGGCACTTATCCGACTTTGCATTTGGCCTCCATCACTTGTGTGACCTTAGTCAACTTACTAACCTTTTTGTTAGTAAAAAGTAAAAACCCTTCATTTCCTCTCCTGTAAAATGGGAATCAAATGTAGCTAAGCCATAGGATTGCTAGGAGGTTTGAATGAATTAAGATATGTAAAGCACTTAGATGCCTGGCTCAATGGACGTGGCCTGATTTTGTACACTGTCGTATCTCTAGCACCCACATAGCACCCACAGCATAGAAGGGCCATTAATGTTGGTGAAAGGGAGGAAGGAGGCATGATTGGGGCAAATGCCAGGCCTGGCTTCGCAGAAGGACAAGGGTCTGGGACAGTACTTTGAGTGTTCTGAGTCCCCCCTAGGCAGCCCTCACTTGCCTCTCCCACATTCACCAAACAGTGATTGAGATAGAAAATTTGGTGGGCTTGGGGAGGGGGAGGGACTCAACACCTCCTGAAGTTCTCTTGGGTGGATGTCCTCTGGGGCCCAGCAGCATCTCGACACCCAGAAGGCAGGCAGAGAAAAGGGGCAAAGGATCCCGTGGAGGGTGAGTGGACCCACAGCAGCTGTGGGAGTGAGAAGAGCTGGCCCCTCCAGTCGCCCACCTCCTCACACCAAAGGACCAGCACCCTCCGCAACCAGGTCTTCATCTCCTTTCCCTCCCACCATCCAGACCTGCTTCTGGAATGTTCCCCTCCTAGGAACATGTCACCCCCCTCACCTCCTCCTCCACCTCCCCTCAACCAGTCAGCTCCTGCCTCCTTTCATCCCCACCTCCCTTGGCGCACACTGAATCTACCAGTTCCCTCAGTCTCTGGGGGGCCCTAGGCCACTGTCTTCTCCTGTCACCTCTGCACGTTTGCTAGCCACATCTTCACTGGTGGCTCTGAAATAGGTTTGTGGTCAGGGCACTGCCCAACCCAAAGCCTTCCTGAGGAGGAAGTCTGACGGCCCGCCTCAGCTTTGGCAGCCTCAGCCTGCTTTTCCAGCCTCTGCTCACCTCCTAGTGCTGACCAGCATAAGTTTGTTCCCTCCACTTCAAATGCGAGCCTTCCAACAGCTGGTCTGACCAACCCCTACCCCTTCTTTCAGGGCTCAGCCCAAGCGACACCCCTAGCCGGGGCTCAGGCCCCGTCACGTCTTGGATCATCCAAGATCATCCAGGTAGTCTGTGTTGATGAGACCATCTCTAGCACAAGCACAGTGGTCTCAGGAGAAATGTGCAGAGGAACAAGTGAGAGAAAGAAAAGTAAAGAGACATTTTTAATGAAGACCAGGCAAGATTAGGCAATAGGAGACACGACAGATATGAGTCAAAGATTACTCAGATGTTCCTAGCCTGGGGGGTGGAGACGGGTCATCACTGTCCACAGCTATGGAGCTGAACTTCACCCAGGGCCCCGAGTGAAGAAACGCCCCTTCCCCTTGGCCCTGCTTCCTGGGAGTCAGGGCCCTGACACCCCAAAGGCAGAGTGTAATAGAGACAGGGTCCAAGGATGCTTACTTGCCACAGCACATTGTCCTTGGAATGTCAACTTTGAAAACAAAAACAAAAAACGATAGCTTGTTTATTAAATTTGTTTATTAAAATGAAGCTACAGGGAGACGTGAACGCTAAGACAACTTTCTCCAAAGGGAGGAGTGCTGAGCCCAAGTGCAGAGGAGTGAATTCTACAGATACTCTGCATTTTAGAAGGTGAAAATGCACATAAACAAAGTAATTTTTCACATGAAAAAGATCTGAGGGTTTTCACCAGCTCTCAGGGTCGGTGTGAGCCACAGAGCTGACAGGGCTTCCAGAACTGTCAAGACACTCTGCAGCTGCACCAAAAAAAAAAAAAAAAGACTCAAGTTAACTGGATCAGGCCCCCCTCTGCACCAGTTAGACCAGCCCTGAAGCTTTCCTCAAACAAGGGCATGGTGTTCACAAAGGATGCGGAAAATCTGCAGTCTGTTCACAAGAGGGTGACCAAGTGCAGAGGAATCTGGAAACCATCTCTTCCCAGGAATCAGTGAAGGTGCTGTATTTCTTCTGAAGAAAAGGAGACACGGATAGACCTGGATGCTACTTCTCATGTTAGAGAGTGGTCATGTCAAAGACAGAAAAGCCTCCCTAAGTGTTTCTCTAGAGAGCAGTGAGGAACAGCAAGTATAAACGATGAGGCGAGGTGGGAGACACAGTTAGCATAAGAAACAGTTTCTAACAACTAGAGCAGTCCAGCCCACCAAGGTAGTGAGCTTCCTGGCCCTGGAAATGTTTAAGTGGGGGCAGGGTGATGTCAGGGCTACGGTAGGCCTCGCTGGCAAGAGAGCGGTGGTTCCCAACCATTTTTCCCCTCCCAAGCATCCCACTGTTAAGGAATGCCATGTTTTGAAATATTGTATCTGTTTAATAAACTATACTGCTTCAAAGTAAAAGTTATCCCATTTTAATAGTCGAAAACCTCTACACTGTCAATCATCTGATGCTTAGGCAGGTGAAGCCCACTGAATAGAGGAAGAAGTGCTCAGCTTTGGGGGGCTGGAAATGCTTCTCAGAAGAGGAGGTGTGCCTTTCAGCCAGAACTCCCTCTTCCAGCAAGGTGCCAAAATGACCACAAAGGGAAGGAGGAGAGGCACAGGTAGATGTTCTCTAGGCCTTCTAGAAAGCATGGAGTTGGTCCTTTGGCCACCTACATGCAAGTCTTTAAGAAAGGTAAAATTGTAGACATCAAGGGAATGGGCACTGTTCAAAAAGGAATGCCCCACAAATGTTACCATGGCAAAACTGGAAGAGCCTGTCGTGTTTCCCAGCATGCTGTTGGCATTGTTGTCAACAAACAAGTTAAGGGCAAGATTCTGGCCAAGAGAATTAACGTACGTACCGCGCATATTAAGCGCTCCGAGAGCCAAGATAGCTTGCCGAAATGTGGGAAGGAAAGTGAAAAAAAGAAAGAAGCCGAAGAGAAAGGTACCTGGGTTCAACAGAAGCGCCAACCTGCTCCACCCAAAGACACATTCTCGGGGAGAACAGGTGGAAAAGACCCTGAGGCACCAGAACCTGTTCCATGAGAATTCATGGTTTAATAGGTGTAAAAATAAGTAAGTCAATAAATAAAAGACCTCTGGACTGGTTTAAAAAAAGGGAGGTCATGCCAGAGCTGGGATTTGCAGAATAACTTGGGGTTCTGTGAGCCAACAGGGGGATGGTCTGTGGGGCAGGGAAAGACTCAGGTACAGAAAAAGCTCCAGAATACATCACTGAGTACAAAGTGGGGCTGCCATGAGGCTGGGGCAGGAGGATGCAATTAAAAGGGATGTCCGTGCTCTGCTCTGGAGCTTGTCAGTTCAGCAGGGGCCAGGCTGGGGCTTCGACCGGGAATGGGGCATGATCTACAAGAAGTGAAGAGGTGCTAGCCAAAAAGGGAGAAAATAGACACAGTCCAACTACTTTAGAAGTAAGACCTTCTGTGATCAAGAGACACCCCAAGGAAATGCAAACAAGTCACAAACTGGGAATTATATCTGCAGCACATTTACATGACAAAGGACTACTAGCCAGTGTATTTGACCAACTGTATCAATCAAGAAGAAAAAGGAAAAAACTAAATGGGCAAAGGAAACAAACAGGAATAGCACAGAAGGGGGAGCACAAATGTCCCCTAAACACATGAAGACGTGTTCAACCTCATCAGCAACAAGGGAATGAAAATATGTCCTACCCAGAGAACTGGAGCACATGTAAAAATTGGACAATAGTAAGTGTTGGTGAATATACAGAGCAACGTGGGAGCTCTCATCCAATGCTGGTGAGAGTGCAAATCAGTGCAAGTATTTTGGAAAGCAGTTTGACATTGGGACTCCCTTGAACTTTTGCATGTGAACATCTGCATACCCTTGGCTCAGCAATTTTACTCCCAGTATATTCCCTAGAGCAATATTGCTCAATGAGGACCAGTTTCGTTTTTGTTTTAATTTTCAATCTGCTGGGGGAACAATACTTTCATAAATTATAATGAGAATGAATTTCTAAAAAATGAAGCGAAAAAAAGACCTATAATATACAAGCCCTGATATTTTATTATTCAATTCAACATGCATAAAGTTACTTACATATACCAAGGAGATATACACAAGAGTGCTACTGGCAAATTGTTTTGTAACAGCAAAAAAACAAGAGGTAACTCACATGCCCAGTGACAGGATTAGAGATTGGGGAAATAAATTGTGTCATCATGATGGGTTATGGACTACTCTACAGATGTAAATATAAATGAACTATAGCTCTATGCAACAACACCAACAAAGTCTCATAAACATAATTGTGAGAGAAAAAAGCCTCAGAAGACTCTAATATGATACCTTTTTGGAAAAAGCTTTATCAAAGTACAATTTAATTTACATTTCCATGTTGCAGCGTGATTCACCCAGCTTAAGTGTACAATTATTAGATTATTTAGAGAGTTGTGCAACCATCACACTACCTAATTTCAGTATACTTCCACCACTTCAAAAACAACCCTCATGCTTATTTTTAGTCACTCCAGCCATACTCACGCCCTGCCCCAGACAACCCCTGACCTATGTTCTGTCTCTCTAGACCTGCCTTTTCTGAACATTGTATATAAATGAAATCATACAACATGTAGTCTTTCATGTCTTGTTTCTTTCATTTAGCATCATGTTTTTGGAGTCCGTCCGTGTTATAGCTTGCATCAGAACTTCATTTCTTCATCAGTTCCTTTATGCAGATACACCACATTTCGTTTACTCATTCACAAGTTGGTGGACATCACAAGTGGTGGGTTCCACTTGTCAGCTATTTTGAATAACACTGCTTGGCATGCAAGTCTTTGAACAGATACGTGCTTTCATGTCTCTTAGGTACATTCCTAGGTGACACTGTTTTTATAAAACTCCAAAACAAACAAAACTAAACAGTGTGAAATACACAGTACTGAAACTATTCTTTAAAAGTGAGGAGAGCTGGGACGCCTGGGTTGAGCGTCCTACTTTGGCTCAGGTCAGGATCTCACGGTTCGTGAGTTGCAGCCCCGCATCAGGCTTGCTGCTGTCAGTATGGAGCCCCCTTTGGATCGTCCATCCTCTTTCTCTGCCCCTCCCCTGCTTGTGCTCTCTCTGTCTCTCAAAAATAAATAAACATTTTTTTAAAATGTTTACAAATAATACAAAATTAAAAATGAAGAGAGTAATAAACACAGCATTCAGGGGAGTCAGTTGGGGGTGCATGTGGAGAAAAGGGAAGGACTAGTCTCAGCTAGACAAGAATAATATTGGAAAGTGAGTTTATGGTATTCATTTTATTATGCTTCAAAAAGTACATTACATTCTATATCAAGTATGTATACATGTTTATACTATTTATAATGTACATATGTTACATAAAAAGACATTTTTAAAAATGAAAGGCTACCTCCAATACCCAAATTCCATTCATCCCAGGATAACCAGGTCCCTACTCCAGCCGACAAGATTAAACACGCTCTGGCCACCTGTCTGCCCTTAGCCTGCTCATGGCTCCCTCTGCTTCAGCCACCGAGGCCCACCCCCCTGGCCGTTCCTCAAAGGTGGGGACTAGCTCCTGCAGGGTCTCTGAAGAGCCCCTCCCCAGATGTCCACAAGGCTGCTGGCTGGCTTCCTCCAGGACCCCTCTTCCCTGATGCCCCAGGTGGAACAGCACATCTGCACGTCCTCCTCTGTGTGCTCCAACCGCAGCCTCATTTATTTTGTAACATGACATTGTCATCTCCCCAGCACAGACACACATCCAGCTGGGCTGTTTAGCTCTCTGCCGAGACCCCAGCATGCAGAAGTGCCTGGCTATAACATGGTCTCAGTAAATACTTTTAGACTGAATTAAAGCAGCCAAGCTTGTGATCAGATGGAGATTACTGGTGTTATCCAACAGAGCTCTTCTCGTGTCCACCAAAAGCACGAATGGCACGCTTTAGGTAACCCATGCCGTAGACGCATCTGGGGGAGATGTATGATTTCAGTTAGAAAGGTGGAGGTGTTGAAAATGGTTGTCTGACCCTCATGAGCACCTTCAAGAACGCTAGGCATCCAGGATCCCATCCGGAGGCAACTGGGCCAGGCGAGACTGAAAGTACTCTGCAAAGCTAGGATTCCATGTTTCCAGGGCGGGGTGGCCTCTGGAGGAAAGCAGTCCTATGGTCCTCACCATCCTAATCCAGACCTCAGACAGATAATTCCAGAAGGCAGCTGAGCAAGCGCCTAGGGCCCAGGGAGGTCTGGGCTGGAGGTGTGCATTTGGAAGCTATCTCCAGCTTCAATCCCATGATCTACCCTCATAATCTTTTTTTTTTTTAAGTTTGCATTATTTATTTATTTACCTATTTATTTGTTTATTTATTCTTAAGTAAATGTAATCTCTACACCTAACATGGTGTTAAACTCACAGCCCCAAGATCAAGAATCATATGCTCTACTGACTGCGCCAGCCAGGTGCCCCCTAGTTAATTTTAATTTCAAAACAGAAGCAGTATAAAATATCTTCCCATTAAACACAACTTTATTGCTTTAGTAGGACTACATTCCACTCTGGTGAAAATTTAGCATCCGAATTGTGATGTGTAAAACGCACACCAGATTTTTTTTTTTAAGTTTTTATTTATTGATTTTGAAAGAGAGCACGTGTGCAAGAGCAGGGGAGGGGCAGAGAGAGAGAATCTCAAGCAGGCTCTGCACGCTCAGCTGGGAGCCCCACGTGGGGCTCGAACTCAAGAACCATGAGATCATGACCTGAGCCAAAATCAAGACTCAGACACTTAACCGACTGAACCACCCAGGCACTCCTATGCACACCAGGGTTTTAAGACTTAGGCTGCAAAAAAAGGTAAAATATCTCATTACTAATTTTTGTATTAATCACATGTTGAAGCAATAACATTTTGGATATATCGGTTTAAATAAAATATTAATTATTAACTCAATGTTACTAAAATGTTAATGAAATGAATGTTACCTCTTTTTTTTATTTTTTTAAATGATGTGGTTACCAGAAATTTTTAAATTATATATATGTGGCTCTCATTATATTTCTGTTGGACAGACATTTCCATTATCACAAGAAAGTCCCACTGGACAGTGCTGGTTGAGTCTAAACAAACCAGATTCACCTTGGCCTCCAAGCATCCTTGTTAGTCCCCTCCCACACTGGGCTCCTGCTTTCTGCCAGGGGGGTGGTGAGGTGGAGGGGTGCCTACCTCTCTCAGAGTCTGCCTTTCTCCAAAGGAAGCTCTCTTGCCTGTCCCCTCCAGCCTACTTGAACCTTCTTCCTCTGGACACCTTAGCACCTACAACTTACACCAGCCTTAGGCACGTGGCCTCAGAGACCTAATTTTCTCTTCATCTCAATCTTTATATTAAAGGTAATCTTGTATTTCTCAGTGTCTTGCATATAAAGAATGCTGATGGTTTTTATGATATTAATAACATATTGTTTGTGTATGATGACTGGCAAGGGATCGGTCTTCACTTTCTCACAATGCTTAGATGGGGGGATGGGTAAAAGTGTTTACGGCCATTTCACACCTGAGGACGCTGAGGCTCAGAGAGATTATTTTGCTCAGGTCGTAAGACATATAAGTGTGGCCCAGCTTTTTCTGGCTCCTAATCCAGTGCTATTTCCCCTGTACTTTGCTTTTGGTGCCTATGTGACTTAATGCTGAATAAATATAGAAAAGAGAGATTAGCATGGATTTAGGAAACTAGACCTTTTCATGGGCTGGGCTTTGGGAGACGGGTAGGTTTTGGCCAAGCAAACAGGAGTAGGTGGGTATTGAGTAAGAGAACCACAGCTTCTCTGAAAACCAATCAATAATCAGGAGATTGCTTGATGATCATAGAATAATAGAAGTAAACATTCGGGCATATTTTTTAATAACAGCTTTATTGAGATGTAATTCATATACTATAAAATTCCCCCTTTCCAAGTATACAATTCAGTGGTTTTCAGTATATTCACAGAGTTACCCAACCCTCACTGCTAATTCCAGAACATTTTCATCATCCCAAAAGAAACTCCATACCATTGGCAGTCACCTCCATTTCCCCTCCCCCCAGTCCCTAACACCCACTAATCTACTTTCGGTCTCTGCAGATTTGCCTAGTCTAGAAGTTTCATATAAATGGATTTATAAAATATGTGGCCTTTTGTGACCGACTTCTTTTGCTTAGCATAATGTTTTCAAGGTTCATCCATGTTGCAGCATATAATAGCGTCAATACTTGTAGCATATAATCAATACCTCATTTCTTTTTATGGTTGAATAATACTCCATTGTATGAATATACCACTTTTTGTTTATCCATCCATCAGTTGATGGACATTTGGGTTGTTTCCCGTTTGGGGCTATTATGAATAATAATAGGCTTCTTGGGCATTTGTGTGAAAGTTGTTGTGTGGCTGCGTTTTCAATTCTCTTGGGTATATACCCCAGAATGGAGTTGCAGGGTCACAACGGTAACTCTATGTTCAACGTTTTGAGGAACTGCCAACCTGTTTTCCAAAGTGGCTACCACCATTTTATAATCCCGTCAGCAATATGTAAGGGTTCCAATTTCCCCACATCCTCAACAACATTTGTTATTGTCTATCTTTTTAATTTTAGGTGTCTTGGTGGGTGTTAACTGGTAACTCAGTTTGAGGTTTGATTTACATTTTCCTGATGACTAATGAAGTTGAGCATCATCTTTTCATGTGCTTATTGGTTATTTGGTTGTCTCTGGTGAATGTCTATTCAAATCCTCTGCCCATTTTTTTTCGGTTATTTATTTACTTTTTTATTTGTTTTGAGAGAGAGTGAGAGAAAGAGGGGTGGGGCAGAGAGAAAGGGGAGAGAGAGAACCCCAAGCAGGCTGTGCTCTGGCAGCTCAATGTGGGGCTCAAACTCACGAAACTGTGAGATCATGACCTGAGCCAAAACCAAGAGTCGGACGTTTAGCTGACTGAGCCCCTCAGGCGCCCCTTTATGCCCATTTTTTTTAAGGTTATTTATTTTGAGGGAGAGAGAGCACACAAGTGGGGAAGAGGCAGAGAGAGAGATGAGAAAGAGAGAATCCCAAGCAGGCTCCTCACCATCAGCACAGAGCCCAACGTGGAGCTTGAATTCACAAACCAAGAGATCAGAACCTGAGCCAAAGTCAGACACTTAAACGACTGAGCCCCTAGGTGCCCCTCTTCTGTCCATTTTTAAACGGAGTTATTTGTCTTTTTGTTGAGTTGTAAGAGTTCTTACAACTCAAGAGGGACACAAGTCCCTTATTATATGCATGCTTTACAAATATTTTCTCCCATTCCGTGGGTTGTCTTTTTCTTTTCTTTTTTTTTTTTTTTTTGATGGTATCCTTTGAAGCACAGAAGTCTTTAATTTTGATGAAGTCTAATTTACCTAATTTTTCTTTTATCACTTGTGCTTTTAGTGTCATATCTAAGAAACTACTGCCTAATCCAAGGTCACAAAGATTTATATCTATGTTGTTTCTTTTTTAACATTTATTCATTTTTGAGAGGGAGAGACAGGGATTGAGCGGGAGAGGGGCAGAGAGAGAGAGAGACATAGAATCAGAAGCAGGCTCCAGGCTCTGAGCTGTCAACACACAGCCCAACGTGGGGCTCGAACCCATGAACCATGAGATCATGACCTGATCCAAAGTCGAACGCTTAACCAACTGAGCCACCCAGGCACCCCTATATCTATATTTCTTCTAATATGTTTATGATTTTAGCTCTTACATTGTCTGTGATCCATTTGGGGTTAATTTTTGTAAATGATATGAGATAGGAATCCAACTTCATCTTTTGGCATGTGGAAATCCAGTTTGTCCCAGAACCATTTGTTAAAAAAACTTTCTTCCCTTTCCCTCCACCCCATTTGTCTGGGCACCCTTATCAAAAAGTCAAGTGAATGTAAATGTAAGGGTTTATTTCTAGACTCTCAATCTTATTCCATTTGGGAGCATATTTTTCTAAGGGATTTTTTTTTCCCTCGATCTGTGGTAGCCGGTGATTTCTCTTCCCCTGGAAGAGAGGTGGAGATTTTGAGTGATCTCCCAAGCAGACTGCATTTCCTTTGTTGGGTCAGGCATCCACAGCACTGTGCACTGGCCTAATCACAGGGACCTCCTCCTATAGGAATCAGAAACCCCTCCATTGTTTTGATGGCAGCCAGGAAGCAGCTGACTGACCAAAGGACCTTATCTCTTTCCTACCTCTCAAGGTTATTGCAAACATCAAATTAGATAATTTCCACAAAAGAATTTAGGAGGTCTAAAGCGCTATCCAGATGTAAGGTGTATTCTTACTATAGCTCTCCCTCATGAATAAGAACCTAAAAAGAGAGTGAGAAGTTTTTAACTTTTACTCATTGGGATCAAGGCAGTGTCAATGTTATTGCAAATTCCCGATTAGTGAGGTCTGGCTCTTTCTGTTGTTCTTGTAGGCTGTGAGCCTCCCACCTGGAAAGTGAATACGATTGGTATTTATTCCTTTTATCCACGTCCCCCCTTCCTTGAATGAGGGCCTACTTTGTGCCAGGCACTGTGCTAAGCTCTAGGAAAACCCGAGAATAAGGCAGACAGTCTCTGTCTCCTGGAGTTGATGGCGTAGTAGGGAAGCAGCACCCCTCAACAAGCTATTATAGTAAATGTGACCGTTAGAGAGGTGCAGTGACGCCTCCAACCAGCCCTGGTATCAGTTTGCTCCACGCAAACCACAGGGATTAGACTGTCTTCCCACCTGTTTACCTTTCTTCTGTGATTTTTCGGCGAAGCAGAGGCTGCTCCATGCCGAACCCAGATGTTCTGTAGACATCATCACAATGCCACACAGACCTGAGAGGGGACCAGCCTGTTCTATCATCGTCCTAGATGTGGTTCTCAGGAGCTCTTCAGAGGGCAGCCCTGGCTGAAACCTGCCTCCATCCTGCTTTCCTGGGGTTTCTTTCCTGAAGACAGAAAAAGGCTCCCTGGTTACAAGCTAAGCCTCACGCTCTTTTTGCACTGCACCCATCCTCCTCTCCTTCCCCCTCCTCCAGGGGCTGAAAGGGTGTCGCTCTCACCACCCCACCCCACCCCCACCCCACCCAAGCCTCCGGTGGAGACTCTTCCTTCCCAGAAAACAGCAGCTCACTTATGTGCCCCATGGCTCATTGCCCGCATAGCATGGAAAACCAAGCTATGAGGACCCCCTGCGAGCACCTTCCTCTTCAACCCACCTCTACCCCCATCCTCCTCCACACCTGTCTTCCTGGCACTGTGTCATCTGACAAGACGGCACCATCTCGGGGTTCCTCAGGTCACGGCCTCCTGCACATGCTCCATGACGAGGTGAGCCCATGTGTCCCTCAGAGCTTCAGGCTCCATCCACACGCGGGTACCCAGGATCCCCAACTGCCCCAAGCAGCTGAACGCCTTGTGGGCGCCCGTGCAGCTCTCGACTGCTTCTTTCCCTGATGCTTCTGCCCTGCCTCTGCTTCTTCCAGCCTCCCCTCCCACGCCCTTCTCCACATTCCACTATAGCATATACGGTCCTCCCACCTCTGTGGACAGATGTCCCCAGGAGGAGTTAGGGGAGGACCCTCAGCTTCCACAACCTGGGGAGATGCCATTCTCTCCCTTCCCTTTGCTTGTCACTTGGAGGGACACGTGGATGAGACAGGGAAAGGATGAGGAGTGTGGAGGCCTGAGGTGACTTGGAGCCAGCCACTCAACCTAAGTCTTGATCTCTTCATCTGTCAGTGAAGGGGTACTTCCCATCAGGAGGCTCATCTCTAGCTCTCAGAGGCTGCAAGTCTGTGTGGTTGTTTCTGTGTAAGCGACTGACAGCTTGTGTCCCCAGTGGGAAGAGGGCATGTGTGCCAGCCCTCCCGTCCCTCTAGGCAAACCCTGTCACAACAGCCCCCTCCATTCTTCCCCCCCTTTCCCGGTAGTCCCCCACCCAGTGTGCAGGTGCGCTGGGGGCTCTGAGCATCTCTGCGGCACCTCCCCCGGGGCGCCTCCAGCCTCCAAAGCAGAAACTTTCCCCGCGCGGGTGCAGGCCACACCCCCTCCCCCCAAGGCCTGGCGGAGAAGCTGGACCCGGTGACTGATCATTAACCCCATCTCTGCTGCACCAGCGGCACTGCGGACAGCTCCCCCACTTTGTCACTCGGGAACCCAGAGAGGCCTGGGGCGGTGAGGCCGGAAGATTGAGCATCGCAGACCGCCGGGCTCCCGGGGGCCTGCGCCGAGGCTGGGTGATGGCAGGGAGAGGGCACCGTGTGCAGACTTGGGTGTTCCAGCAAACTGCTGGCTCCCTCAGCTTCAGAGGTGTGTGTGTGTGTGGAGGGGTCCCCCTTTCAAGCTTCCTCTGTGAGACCCTGACCTGAGCCCCCTCCGCCGCCGCCACCCCTTCCCCCCCCCCCCCCCCCCCCGGGGGGCCTTGGCGGGGGGGGCCCTGGCCCCCCCCCGGCCAGTCGCCCCTGCCCGGGCGGGCCAGGAAGCGTCGGTCCCCGCCCCGCTCGGTTAGGCCCGCGGCTGGGGGACTTTGGAGCCGAGGAGGAAGCGCGGCGGGGCGGGGAGGTGGGGGTGTGTCGGAAGGCGGCGGCGGGGTTTTATAATCCGCAGGGCGGGCGCGGCGCGGGAGAAGGGGCTGCGCCGCGCCGTACATCGCGTACCGCGCCATGGGGGCCGCGTCGGGCCGTCCCCGGCGGGGGCCGCTGCCGCCGCTGCTGCTGCTGCTGCTGCCGCCGCTGCCGCTGCTGCTGCCGCCGCCGCCCGCCGCCCTGGCGCTCGACCCCGAGCTGCATCCCGGAAACTTTTCCGCCGACGAGGCCGGGGCGCAGCTCTTCGTGAAGAGCTTCAACTCGAGCGCCGAGCTGGTGATGTACCAGAGCACGGTCGCCAGCTGGGAGTACGACACCAACATCACCGAGGAGAACGCGCGGCTCCAGGTGGGCGCGCGGGCCCGGGGCGGGGGCGGGGGCGGGGCCCGGACGCCCAATCACAGGCCTGCGACCGGGCGCTGGGGGGCGGGAAGTCACAGCTGGGCGCGCGCCCCCGACCCCTGAGCCGCGGGGACCAGGTGAGAATCCGCCCGCGCCCCCAGCCCCGCCCCGCCCCATCAGACGCGCGGTGGGTGCCCAGTACAAGAACCAAATGGATAAAGCTGGCTCCTCCGACCTCGCCCCCCCCCCCCCCCCCCCCCCCCCAGGTGGCAGCTCCCTGGGATGACCTCGGGCTCGGTCAGCGGCAGTCTGCGCTGAGGGTGCCCACTCTGCTCTGGGTCCTCATCCTCTGTAGCCGAAAACCTACCCCTGTCTCCTGTTCCTGTCACTGCTCACCACTATTTACCCTCTCCTCCACCTGCCTCTCTTCTAGCCCCAATTTCTGCCCCACTGCCCACCTTAGGCAGATTCCCCCAGTTCCTGACCCCGAAGGCCCCAGAGGAGGGAGCAGTGCTCCCGCAAGCCCCAGTCTCCAGGCGCCCTTGGTCTTCCTCCCCTTCTCCAGTGCCATGGCCTCCCCTGTATCCCCTCTGGTGCCCATAGGAGGAAGCAGCCCTGCTCAACCAGGAGTTTGCTGAGATCTGGGGCCAGAAGGCTAAGGACCTGTATGACCCAATCTGGCAGAACTTCAGTGACCCGATCCTGCGAAGGGTCATCAGTGGTGTGCGCACCCTGGGCCCTGCCAACCTGCCTGTGGCAAAGCGGCAGCAGGTGGGCCTGGTGGACCTGAGGGGTGGAGGCAGAAATGGCCAGTGTGCCTTCCAGTGCTGCACTGTGGTGGTGGTGGTGGTGGGGAAGAGCCTGGCAGGGAGGGACCCTGGGATCTGTATGCACCCTGATTGTAGGGGAAGCCTCTGTAAGCACAGAATGGCTTCCTGAAACATTGATTTTCCTTAGAGATGGGGTATAGAAAGCGAAATTCAAGTAAACAGATGAAAAGGGGTTTTTCAAAATTTCTCCATAGTCTGGTTGGATTAATGGGCTTCCTTAGAAAGACTGAGGAGGACTGAGAAGGCATCAGGCCAGAGAGTGAGAGGGATTTGCCCTCACTGCAAGGCAGTGGCTGAACTTGGACTTGAACCCCATCCCAAATTCTAAGGACACTTGTTTCCACCTCCACAGGCTGCCTCCACTGGAAGGGGAATCAGTGTATTAGTGATCAGAAGTGCCCTGAGTGCCACTGAGTGGCCTTGTCCAAGCCACATCCCCTCTCTGGGCCTCCATCCTAGCAGAAAGAGGAGGGGGCAGCCACATTACCTCTGGGGGCTGTTCACTGCTAACATTTTCTCAACTCTAACTCCCCAGTACAACTCTCTGCTAAGCAACATGAACAGGATCTATTCCACGGCCAAGGTCTGCTACTATCCCAACAAGACTGCCATCTGCTGGTCCCTGGACCCAGGTATGGCTCTGTCCCTACTATCTCTCTCTGCTGGGGCTTCCCGGCCCTTCCCCACCCCACCCCACCCCACCCCTGCAGCCCTGCTGTACCCATAAAGAGGGTATGTTTAATGGGAGGGGCCGTGGAGGGAGTGGGTAAATCCAAACCCAAAGGCACTGACCTCCAGTTGAGGCTGGACTGTCAGATGCCCCCGCACCCTTGCTTCTCTGGGCAATCTGATTTCTGAAACCTCCAGCCTCCAGCTCCCATCCCCACCCCAACCCCCACCCCCATGCGTTCTTTGGCCTCTCCCATCCCTACTAGCCTTCCTCTTGGCTGCCTGGTTTTCCCTTTTATGGATCCTCTCAGTCTCCCAAGAGCCCTCCACAGGACTTAGACCCTTGTGACTTCTACTTATACCTTCCTGTTCTCCCCCCACACACTACTCCATCCACGAGGCAGCCTGAGGTTAGCCACTGTAACCAATGAGCCATGAAGAGTCTGTCTGGAACTGGCCTCTGGATGTCCTCCTTTTGTCCAACTCCCTTTCCTAGGGACAAGGGCCCCTCTTGGGTGCTCTCTTTGTATGGCTCCCAGTCCCATCCCACCCAGCCTATAGGCAACCCTTGGCTTTGGGGGCATCATGATGTTGAGGAAGCAGGTAGAGATGGTGAAGACCAGCATGGGTGCTTTATTGAAGACCGTCGCTGCCTTCAAAGGAAGCACCTGACCCCACTCACCTGTGTCTCAGAGCTCACCCACATCATGGCTATATCAAGAAGCTACTCCGTGCTGCTCTATGCCTGGGAGGGCTGGCACAATGCTGTGGGCATCCCGCTGAAACCCCTGTACCAGAACTTCACTGCCCTCAGCAATGAGGCCTACAAGCAGGATGGTGAGTTTACCCACCCCGTCCGTTGTGTGAGCACTGCCCTTCCCAGACGGCAACGTGCTCTCCCATCATCTACTGTCCCCACTGAGCCCAACCCCAGAAAGAGTAAGTGTTGCAGTGACTCTGTACACTGACGCAAGGTCGCACAGAACCAGCTCGAGCCCCATCTGCCTTCCTCTGGGCTGCTGCCTGGCTCTCACACTGGCCCTCTTGCCTGCCTCTCCTGTCACACCTCAGAGCCCCAGCACTCATCTTTGCCTCTCCGGGATCTATTTAGCTAGAATTGGAATGACCCCTAGTTGGAAAATCACAGAGCAGTGGTCCCCAGGCCATCTTTTCTAAGTAGCTGGCGGATACACGGGCCGCAGGCCAGGAGAATGGTGAAGAAGTAGCTGGGCATGGAAGTGCCAGAGCCTGGGACCTGAGCTGCACCCCAATACCACCCCTGCCCCCTCCACCAGGCTTCTCAGACACGGGGGCCTACTGGCGCTCCTGGTATGACTCGCCCACCTTCGTGGAGGATCTGGAACACCTCTACCATCAAGTAGAGCCCCTCTACCTGAACCTCCATGCCTATGTCCGCCGTGCACTGCACCGCCGATATGGGGACAGATACATCAACCTCAGGGGACCCATCCCTGCTCACCTGCTGGGTAAGGACATTGCCTTGCCTCTATGCATGTCCCATGGATTGTCCTCCTCATGCCTCACATTTTAGAGCATCGTCCTGTCCACTCTCACACATGAGCCCACGTAGCTCACCCCATGACCCCATATAGCATGCGGCCCTTCTCATCACCATTACTGTTCCTACTTTTCAGACAGCGACTCTGAAGTTTGAGGTGCATAAATGACTTGGCAGAGGGCAGAGAACTAGCAAAAGGCAGAGCTAGGAATCACACTGAAGACTTTGACTGCATCCAGTGGGGAAGGGATAAGATTATGCCCCAGGATGCAAGCCCAGTGGCCTTGCCTCAGGGTTGGGAGGCAGGGACCCTGGCACCACCAGGAAGGACCCCAGCAGCATCATGTGGGCTCACACCGCCGACCCCAGGGATCCTGGAGCATTCAGGAGTCTGAGTGGGACTGATGTAGAAAATGCTTGGTTCAGCCAGCCGAGCAGGCTACCCTTGAGTTCCCAGGGCCCAGGTGCCAGGGACCCAGATAGCTGCCCAGCAGCACATATGGGGAAGCAGGCAGGGAACTAAGCTATCTGGCTCCCCTCCTCTGTCTAGGGGACATGTGGGCCCAGAGCTGGGACAACCTCTATGATATGGTGGTGCCTTTTCCTAACAAGCCCAGTCTCGACGTGACCAGCACTATGGTGAAGAAGGTAAGTTTCGAGTCAGGCCAGGGTGGGGGCAGCAAGAAGTAGTCAGACACGGGGAGAAGGGCAGGAAGAAGTCATGTGAGAGAGACAGGTAAGGCAGGGACCTCAGTCCTGCCCTTTCTACATAGCAGCAGCCTTGAGTGTGTGTACAAGCAGTGATCTGGGGTCTGTGTCCTGGGTGAGGTGCCAGCCCCTCCTTCCAGGATCCCACAGGTGGGGTGAGAGCAGCCGTCTACTTTTGTTTATCCACTATGGTCAGTAGGGGCCCTGCCTCTGGGAAGGGAGGCCACAGAGCAGAGATGCCCTTCACGAGCAAGGAGCAAATCTAGGTGGGAGACCCTTAGACCCACCCCTGGGACAGCCACAGTGAGCTCCCTCTGCTGGTCCCTGACCTGGACCTGCACCACCACCCCCCAAACCAGGGCTGGAACATTACGCACATGTTCCGAGTGGCAGAGGAATTCTTCACTTCCCTGGGGCTCTTGCCCATGCCTCCTGAGTTTTGGACAAGGTCCATGCTGGAGAAACCTACCGACGGGCGTCAGGTGGTGTGCCACGCCTCTGCCTGGGACTTCTACAACAGGAAAGACTTCAGGTCTAGACATGGGAGGGAAAAGGGGGGTTTCTGGAGCTTCAGGAAGGGTGGGCAGCGTGGGCACAGGAAAGCCATTTCCCAGGCCAACCTCTACCCCAGCCCCAACACTGTTTGGTGGACTGGGTCTGTTCCAAGGCCCCTGGGCATATGAGACCGTCTAGGCCACCTTCCCTTAGCAGCTTTGCTGGGGAGCAACTCTGTACATTGGAATGGAGGACAAAGGCCTGAGTGTGGGCTGGGGCAGGGCAAAGGATGCGTATGTTTCCACCAGCTCCTTCAAGGCCCAGGGCAGCGCCCGCCTGGTCCCTTTCCCTCAGGTGCCAGCCTCCCCATGCTCTGGTCCCTGCCCTGTCCTTCACCCTCACCCTCGCCATCTCCCTGCCCCAGGATCAAGCAGTGCACGCGGGTCACTATGGACCAGCTGTCCACGGTGCACCACGAGATGGGCCACGTGCAGTACTATCTGCAGTACAAGGACCAGCCTGTCTCCCTGCGCCAAGGGGCCAACCCTGGCTTCCACGAGGCTATCGGGGATGTGCTGGCGCTCTCCGTCTCCACTCCTGAACATCTGTACAAAATTGGCCTGCTGGACAATGTCAGCAATGACATGGGTATGGGGGGTGGAGAGGACCCGGCCCGGCCCTACCCAGACCCCACTCCACATCCCACGGCAGGACTCAGCTTGCCCGTGTTCCCACCTGCCCTTCCTGTTTCTGCCGCTCTGCCCCAGGTCAGGCAGGTTTGGGGATCCACCTGGAGCCTCACAGCCCACCCCGAGTCCTACCTGGACACTGCCCAAGGGCCCTCTTCCAAGCAGGGCTCCATGGTCCTGAAGGCCAGCCTTCCTTTCTCTGCATCTGCCAGCCCTTCCACCTGCTGGCTCCCGCCGGCTCCTGCCCAGGCCCACCCTGCCCTAGCTGGACCCCCATCTCCCTCTGACCTCTCTTCTCATCTCATCTTCCGACAGAAAGTGACATCAATTACTTGTTAAAGATGGCACTGGAAAAAATTGCCTTCCTGCCCTTTGGCTACTTGGTGGACCAGTGGCGCTGGGGGGTCTTTAGTGGGCGAACCCCCCCTTCCCGCTACAACTTTGACTGGTGGTATCTTCGGTGAGCAAAGGGGAATCAGGAAAGGCCTAATCCCAAGCGGCCCTCCCCACTCTCCTGGACAACCAGGAGCCTCCTGCCTCCATCAGTCCGCCCCCCACCCCTCACCCTTTTCCCCATACATTCTGTCCTGCCTGAAACTCCCTCCTCCAAGAAGTCTTCCCCAATTCACCAGGAGGGGAAGGGATGGCCCCCGTGGGAAAGGTGGGAATGCCTGCTTAACAGCATTTTTTGCAAAGGCTAAAATAGCCTTCATGCAATCCTTACATCCTAAAACAATTTATCAATCCTCTTCTAGAACCAAGTATCAGGGAATCTGTGCTCCAATTGCCCGAAATGAAACGCACTTTGATGCCGGAGCTAAGTTTCATGTCCCAAATGTAACACCGTACATCAGGTACTACTGCCCCCCCCCAACCCCTACCAGTTTTCAGGGCTTGTCCCATGCTCTTCTGGGCCCCCCCATGAGCCTGGAATTTTAAGTGGGCCTCTCCCTGGGGCCAGGCTTGGTTTTCCCTTCTCCCCCGTCTGGCCTCTGCCCTGTGGGGAGCTGAATGGTGCCCGGGCAAGGGGCCCCCCCCCCCACCATCCCCCCTAACACCCAGCCCGTACCTGCAGGTACTTTGTGAGTTTTGTGCTGCAATTCCAGTTCCATCAAGCCCTGTGCAAGGAGGCGGGTCACCAAGGCCCACTGCACAAGTGCGACATCTACCAGTCCACCCAGGCGGGGGCCAAGCTCAGGTGTGTGGGGGGATCAAGAGGGCAAGGGGGAGGTGAGGGGAGAGGGGGAAGGAAGATGTGTCTAAAAGGCAACTGGCTGCTCATGGGAAAGTCACAGGGCCCTGCTGGCAGAGGGAGACTTTCTTCCCTCCCACCCCCTCCTTCCTCACAAGTATTTACAGAGTGGGCCTTCTGGCTAGCACGGGACAAACAACGTCCCTGTCCCCTTCCCAGAGCTCCTGGTTCCCCAGAATCTTCATGTTGCTGTTCTTGCAGGCCAGTGGGGGACAGAGGTGGGCCAGGGACCAGTACTGGATGCTGGCCTGTGCCCCCTGTGCCCACCGTGCCCATTCTGCCTGACAGGGAGGCGCTGCGGTCAGGCTCCTCACGGCCATGGCAGGAGGTGCTAAAGGAGGCGATTGGCTCAGATACACTGGATGCTCAACCTCTGCTCAACTACTTCCAGCCAGTCAGCCGGTGGCTGCAGGAGCAGAATCAGCGCAACGGCGAAGTGCTGGGGTGGCCGGAATACCAGTGGCGGCCACCAGTACCCCACAATTACCCACAGGACATTGGTAAAGCCCTGATGGAGGGTGGGGTGGGGTGCTAAAGCAACTCTCGGATTCTGGGCTCTGGACACAGGCCCCTGGTTCCTGGTTCCTGGTGAGCTGCTCCCAGCTGGGCCCCAGCGCCCTGCCCTAAAGGGCCTTTGCTCATCACAGCTTGGTTTGGGCGGGGGAGAGGGGGTGGCGGACAGGTATGTTTCTTCCCCATCATTCTAGAGAGGGTGTGCCCAGATCTGAGGCCCCTCCCTGGGGGCAGGCTGGCAGGCACACTGCTCTATGAGGTCACATTGCAGGCTCCATTCTTATTGGCCAGGGGGGGCTGTGGCTACAGGGCTCTGCTCTCCTGCGGCCATGGGCCAAGGTTGGGCTGCTCCAGGACTGCCTAGCCTCTTCCTTCTCCTGCTCTGCTGTGGGCACCCCATGCTGGTCCCCAGCCAGGAGGCCACCCACCAGGTGACAACCAACCAGGGAACAACCAGCCAGGCAACAACCAGCAGCCAGACAACAACTCGCCAGACAACAACCAGCAGCCAGACAACCCAGAACCCAAGTGGGACCGGCTGGGGGGCGGGGCGGGGCCTGGGGGTGCCGGTGAGGAGGGAGAGGCAGGGACAGTGGCAGGCTTGGGCCCACCCGCAGCAGAGGGCAAGGGGAGGCCTGTCTGTTTGCCTCTACTCTGTCCCACAGGCCTGGTGACCGATGAGGTGGAGGCTAGAAAGTTTGTGGAGGAATATGACCGAAGATCCCAGGTGATATGGAATGAGTATGCTGAGGCTAACTGGAACTATAACACCAACATCACCACAGAGGCCAGCAAGATCCTGGTAAGGACCCTCTCCACGTCCCCCCTCCCCCCCATACACACACATACACGCACACACGCACACAGACACACACACCGCATGTGCCTGCTCCTCCTCCCAGGGACCAATCCTTAAAACCGAAGACAGAGCCAGCTGCCCCCTCCCCCCCCCCCACACTCAGTGTGTGTGTGTGTGTGTGTGTGTGTGTGTGTGTGTGTGTGTAGGGAGGGAAGCTGTCAGGATTTGTGAAAAATCCAGAGGAAATATTTAAAATAATACTCAACTTCAGATTTGGGTGGGTAAATGCTCAATGCCTAAAGAAGTTGTCTCTGATTAACAAGCAGTCTGTTGTTAGCAATAGAATGATTTGTACATAAGGGCGCCTGGGTGGCTCAGTTGGTTAAGTGGCCAACTTCGGCTCAGGTCATGATCTCACAGTTCGTGAGTTCAAGCCCCGCATAGGGCTCTGTGCTGACAGCTCAGAGCCTGAAGCCTGCTTTGGATTCTGTCTCCCTCTCTCTCTGCCCCCCCCCCCCCCCCCCCGCTTTTTCTCTCTCTCTCAAAAATAAATAAATGCTAAAAAAAATTAAAAATGATTTGTACATAAATAAGTAACAGTAAAGGTGGATTTGTAGATTGAAAGTCCCTGTTTGCCATCACAACAAGGACTAGCTTCCCTTCACTCCACTCTCCACCTGTGTGGTGAGTGCAGATTATACCGATGTGAGCCACTGAGAACTAGCATTTCTTTTTTTCTTTTTTAAAACATTTGTTTATCTTTGAGAGAGAGAGAGGAACAGAGTGCAAGCAGGGGAGGGACCCAGAGATGGGGAGACACAGAATGTGAAGCAGGCTCCAGGCTCCGAGCTGTCAGCACAGAGCCTGACACGGGGCTCGAACTCACAGACCGCGAGATCATGACCCGAGCCGAAGTCGGATGCTCAACGACTGAGCCACCCAGGGGCCCCGAGAACTAGCATTTCTTGAAGACCATTGTGTGTGCTGTCCACAGTTCCTTGGCGCTTTACATCTGCTGCCTCATTTATTCCTCAGTAGCTTGCAAAACGAGTGATCTTATTCCCATTTTACACATGGGACCCTAAAGCTCAGAGAGGCCACAGAACTAATGCCAACCTGTCCGTCTGCTAACAAGACACAGGGTGGGCTTCCCCTGCTTTTCCCCTGCCAGGATAGGTCTTGCGTGACCATGGCTATCTGTTGAGGGGCACGGACGGCATCCAGGACATTATAGACAGTCCAGGTTGAAGAGGGTCTTTGCGGCAAAGGCAACGGACTTGATAAAACTGCCCCCTCACTGCACCCCTCAGTCCCTTCTGCTCCCCCTATGGCACCTCCTTCTCAGAGGCCACTCCAAAGCTCCTGAGCCTCATGCCACGGTCCACTCTCCCCCTATGCCTTCAGCTACAGAAGAACATACAGATGGCAAACCACACCTTGAAGTTTGGCACCTGGGCCAGGCAGTTTGATATGACCAGCTTCCAGAATGACAGCATTAAGCGGATGATGAAGAAGATTCAGGACCTAGAGCGGGCAGCACTGCCTGCCAAGGAGCTGGAGGAGGTATGTGGCTTGTGGCGGAGCAGGGAGGGGAAGATCCAAGGTCAGGACCAGGTCCTAGCTCGGGGTCTGGCCTTCAAGCTGCTTCCTCTTCCTCTGTGTCATGACATCTGCCACATTGACGTACACCTACATGCTCCCCCAGCTCCATAGTGCCCCCTGCCCATGATGGCGCCTGGGGCAGAACGGGTAGCAAAGGGGTACAGCCTCTCTTCTTCCTCCTGCAGTACAACCAGATCCTGCTGGACATGGAAACCACTTACAGCGTGGCCTCTGTGTGCCACGCCAATGGCACTTGTCTGCAGCTGGAGCCTGGTGAGGGCATGTGGGGAGTGAGAGGGAGGGTGGGGATGCTGGGCTTGACCGTGTTAGGGGTGCTGGCCCATGGAAGGGGGGTCAGGGTCTCCTAACTCATGGGGTCGGTGCGCCCAGGAGATTCACTCCTCTGTTTTCCCCCAGGGGGTTCTCTGCCACCACTTAGATGGGGCACAGCCCTCCTTTGGACCATCTGCCCATCTGCTCCCTCTAGGGACCCCCTAGATTCCTCTGTGCTCTCTCCCCTTCAGAGTAGGATGTACCTCAGATTTGTGTGCCAAGTGTTAGATGCCCGACTAGGGATAGTAATTCTAAGCACTTTCCTTCCTCCACCCCGTCCACATCTTCCCCACCTTCCCTGGCCCCCGCCCTCCACCTCCCCCCTAAAACCAAAGCCACAGCTCAGAGAAGCCACTTCCTGCCGGAAGGAGTGGACCAGCTCTCGCTTGTCCCCTTTCTCTCTCCACACTGGCTGGTGCTTCTTACCTTCTCCCTTTTGGAAGCCTCACCCTGGACACCCAAGTACCTGCACACAGATGCGTCCTTTCCTCCCTCCTGACTCACCCTCCCAAGGGTTAGGGAGCCAGAGGCTTAAACATTCTTCTCCTGAGGAATCGCTACCCAGAAACCATCTCTTCCTGGCCCTCCTGCCAACTCCCACATTAGAACAATGACAAATAGAAGGGGAAATGGAAAATAAACAGGAGAAAGAGACGGCTTTCCTGAGACAGGGTTTGGCCTACGGTTTGTATACATGGGTATGCACGCAAAGCACAGCGGAGACATATGTGTGCCTGCATGTGTATGTGCATGTTTACGGAGAAGAGCATTAAAGGGAGCGCAGCCTTCAGCCTCCCTCCCCCCATCAATTAGCCTCCTAACCCAGGCCTGGGCCGTCAGAGCACTGCCATTAGTGAAACTAAGAAGCACCCACAGAACAGAATGCTCGCATCGGCAGAGGGCAGAGGTGAAATTCTCAAAATACATTTTTTTCCCTAAACAGAACTATTTGTACTTTATTCTCTGCGAGAAGTAGATATCATGAAGCACGTTCTGAAACAGGGAGAGAACGCGAGTCAGTGAGGTGTGGGGGACCCCAAATGCTGTCCTCAGGCAGAAAGAGAAGCCACCATCGGTCTGTGTGAGGCTTCCGAAATGACACAGGAGCTCAGGCCGTCCTCACCCCAGCTCCGAGAGGTGCATGTCAGCTCCACTTAATCTATGTTGAGGAGGCAACATGCACAGTCCCGTGGCTTTGACAGGACACAGACCCAGGACTTCGGGCTCCCTGATGATGTTGGGATGGCTCTCTGTACTGTCTTCACAGCAATCCTTTTATTCAATCCGGTTCACTAACCGTTAGCGAAAGGTGCCCGGGGCCCTGTGAGGACTCAGCGACCAGCAAGGCTCACTCCCTGCTCAGGGGCCTCGTGCTCCCTTTTGATTTTTACACCCCAGGAGTGCTGGATTATCCCCATTTTAAAGATAGGGAGGGACACCTGGGGGGTTCAGTCAGTTAAGCGCCCGACTTTGACTCAGGTCATGATCTCATGGTTTGTGAGTTCGATCCCCATGTTGGGCTCTGTGCCGACAGCTCAGAGCCTGGAGCCTGCTTCAGATTCTGTGTCTCCCTCTCCTTCTGCCCCTCCCCCACTCACACTCCATCTCTCTCTGTCTCTCAAAAATAAATGAAAAATGTTTAAAGGTAGGGAAAGGGGGGGGGTCCTGTGACTTGCAAGGTAATTTTCGGGTCAGTGGATGACTAGAGAGGAACTCAGATCTTGTGATGGCCAAGCCATTTGTCCCTCCCACAGAGGGGTTTGCAGGGAATCAGTGAGGAGCAGCAGCCCTGGAGTCTGGGTTTGTGCCTGGCTGGGCCACTTCCTGGCTGGGGGGACCCGCCATGTCACCAAAATGCTGATGTGCAAACCCGCACACCCTTCACAAGGCTGCTGCATCCCTGAGGTGGTGTGCATGCAGCGTGGCCCTGGGGCCACCCGCCCTGTAAGTCTTTGTAGAATTGGCACCGCCCTTTCTCCCATTTCACTAGACTCACTGCCTGTACAGGCCTTTTGACGTGAGTTCACCAATTTTATCCGAGTTCCAAACTCCTATGACTAAGATCACCTTATAGGAGGTGGGAGATGAGCCCAGGGCTGGAGGCTCAAGTCACTACCCCCCACTCCCCCCAGATCTGACGAATCTGATGGCCACATCCCGGAAATATGAAGATCTGTTGTGGGCCTGGAAGAGCTGGCGAGACAAGGTGGGGAGAGCAATCCTCCCCTTTTTCCCCAAATATGTGGAACTTGCCAACAAGGCCGCCAAGCTCAATGGTGAGTCCCTCTGGCCAAGATCTCTGGCTCTCTGGGGCCCTCAGAGGGGTCCTCTGAGCCCCTAACGTTGGTGAGAGGGAGGTCCTAGAGGGGGCGGGGCAGAGGGTACTCAGGGAATGGTCAGGTGTTGAGAGAGCCTGTGCCCCCTCTGCAGGCTACGAAGATGCAGGTGACTCCTGGAGAGCCATGTACGAGATGCCAACCCTGGAACACGACCTGGAGCAGCTCTACCAGGAGCTGCAGCCGCTCTACCTGAACCTGCACGCCTACGTGCGCCGGGCCCTGCACCGCCACTACGGGCCCCAACACATCAACCTGGAGGGCCCCATTCCAGCTCACCTGCTGGGTGAGCGCAAGGACCGGGACTGGGGTGGGGGTGAGGGGTGGGGGACAGACACAGATGAGGAAAGGTGTGGCCGGTGCTCTCCACATGGCAGAGGGCAGGCTGGGCAGGATCTTAGGATGGTATGTCAGGTGGAGGGAGTGAGGGTGTGAGGCTGGAGGGAATGTTGCCGGGGCCGGGGTGGGGTGGCAGCTGGGTTCGGGGAGACGAGCCCCTTGCTTGCATTTAGCACATTTGCTACAGAGCCACTCGGTGCAAGTCGCCACGGGTGGAGCAGTGACAGAATTCAAAATATCATCGCAGGAGACCATATGACCCATGATGCTTGGGCAGGGGTGGTGAGGAAGGGGCCGGGAATGAGAAGTGAGCACCCCCCCCCCCCCCCCGCCAAGGAAGTGGCACACGAGCAGAGCCTTGAAAGATGAGAGGTTCTGGGAAGGCTTGGTGGCTCAGTCGGTTAAGCATCCAACTTCAGCTCGGGTCACGATCTCACAGTTTGAGCCCTGCATCGGGCTCGCTGCTGTCAGCACAGATCCTGCTTCAGATCCTGTGTCCCCCTCTCTGCCCTTCCCTGCTCGAATGTGTGCTCTCACTCTTTCCCTCAAAAATTAAAAAAATTTTTTAAAAGATGAGAGATTCTGACAGATGGAAAAAGTAGCAGTAGGGAGTTAGAAGGACAACACTCAGGCGAAGAGGAATTAGGAGAACAGAGAATATTGAGAGTGTAGATCCTACCCAACTTTTGGACCCTCATTTTTTCAGGGGTTGTAAACTCAAATGCCCTGAATGAATGAAGTAGGCAGTGGAAGACAGTGAGGGCTGGCAGGGACTAGAGCAAAGCGGAGGCCACCAGGTTCTTGTCCCTGTCGAGCCACAGAGAACACATCCCTGGGGGGGTTGTTACTGTGAGCAGAGAGGCCAGACAGGGCCACAGACCAGTTGCCAACCATGAGGGAGACTCCAGAAACTCATCCAGCTTTGGATCTAGTTCCTGCTCAGTCTCTAGGGTCCTTGTAGCCCAAGACACCAGCCATCCTTGATCAAGGATGTGGGAGCGGATATCAGCTCGATGACTGAGAGACACAGACCCCAGGAAAAGGAGGCATTACGCCCAAGTGGCCCCCAGAGTGGGGGCAGAGCTGGGGTTTAGAACTCAGCCCTTGGCACTCAAAGCAGGGCTGGATGTGCAGGCTAAAAACAATGTATGTCAAATCCCAGCAAGGTTTGCAAATAGCAGGTGCTCGGGATACATTTGTGATCATAAGGCTTGGGATCTGGTTCCTTCTCCATGGGTGATGGTGTTGAGTGTAAGAAATAACATCTCTCTCTCCTCTGTCTGCCTTCTCTTCTCCTCCCTGCCTCCAGGGAACATGTGGGCTCAGACCTGGTCCAACATCTATGACTTGGTGGTGCCTTTCCCTTCAGCCCCCAAGATAGATGCCACAGAGGCCATGATAAAGCAGGTGCGCACTGGGCCCCTCATCACATTTCTGCTCCTCCAGGGCAACCCCAAGGCACAAGGGAGGGGAGACCTCTGCCTTGGTGGGAGAAGGCCTCTGCTTCAGGAATTCCCTCTGGCTGAGCCCTCTCCTAACCCCCACCCTGACGCAGTACACAGTCTGTCCCCAGAGGCCCCAGGTTTGGCAGGGCTCCCTCTGCTTGTAGGGCTGGACACCCAGAAGGATGTTTGAGGAAGCGGACAATTTCTTCACCTCCCTGGGGCTGTTGCCTGTGCCCTTTGAGTTCTGGAACAAGTCAATGCTAGAAAAGCCGACTGACGGGCGGGAAGTAGTGTGCCACGCCTCTGCCTGGGACTTCTACAATGGCAAGGACTTCAGGTGTGTCCAGGTTGCAGCCAGGGGACCTTATCAGTGCGCAAGGAGATGAACCAAGTACAGCTTCCACTATTGTCCCCTCAGCCAGAGTGAGCAGAAACAAGTACAGGGGCCAGAGCTTAGCATGAAAGGTCAAGAGCATTGGGCCTGGCCTCGGGTTGGCCATTGGCTTCTGGCGGGGGAGCCTTGTCTACAAGGTGAGGGTCTTCTCAAGCACTGACCAGCTTCACTAGCTTGGTTAGTGCCCAAGGTCCCAGTGCTAGGTGAGCACTGTGAGAGCTTCACAGCCTTCCCTCATTCTGGAGTGACCTCTGCCTACAGCAGGCCATCTTCCTGGGTGCATGTGTCTTGACACAGACAGGTACATGAGAACATGGGGGGCTTTGCACAGATCCATATTCACCATTGGCAGAGACTCAGAAGCTGTCTTCATTGGAGGACAGTTGTCTATTGCTGCATAGACAGATGCACAAACCACCCCAAAACTTACTGCCGTAGAAAAACCATTTGTTTATGTTTGTGGTTTTGTCAGTCAGCAGCGCAGGCAACATGCAGTGGAAATGGCTTGTCCCTGCTGTGCAATGATGGAGACCTCAGCTGGGGTAGCTCTGATGGCTGGAGATGCTGGTGTAGCTCAGTGGGGCCATGTGTCTGGAGCCTTGGTTCTAGCTCTGGGTTGGGTACCTCAGTTTTTCTCCATGTGGCACGTGCTGGGACAGGAAGCTTCATTTGGCTTCTATACTCACATGTTGGGTCCTCAGACTGGGATGACTGGAGAAGCTGGGGATTGGTGAGAACACCTTTCTCCAGGCTAGCTTGGGCTTCCTCCCAGCATGACAGTCAGGCAGTCAGATTTCTTACTGGCAGTCAGCATCCCACAGAAAGAAAGCAAGAACAGCCTGGTTTCTTAAAGGCTAAATCCAAAACTGGCACAGAGTCACTTCTGCCACATTTTCTTGGCTGAAGCAAGTCACAGATGCAAAGAAGGAAAAGAAGACCCCACCTCTTGGGAGAAGTGGCAAAGATGATCTGCCACTATTGATGAAGTTTCTTCTAGTAAGAGTGGACACAGAGAGACTAGAACAAAACAGCCAGAGTTCACGGGATTGCCTATCCTTGGGCCCTTCCTTCAAAGGCATGAGGACTGCAGCTGTAGGGATGGATGTACAGAATCAGAGGGTTGAGAACTCTTTTGGGAGTTTTCCTTGTATGGGGAGTCCTAGGAGAAGGTGGGCAGACCCCAACCTCGGTGTTACCAGGGTGCCAGGAAGTTCTTCCCATCCCAATACAACGGCAGAAAAATGTGGTCAACTGAACTGAAGGGCTTTGGTTATATCCAAGGGAGAATTTGATCGGCTCACAAAAGAGAATGAGGAAAGATGAAGGGCGAGGTCGGGCCTCTGATGTGGACAGCTCTGTAGATGTCATTTCAGCCCTAACCATGAAAGTCCTGGGTGAATGTGTTTGCTGGTGTTGGGCACATGGGATGTAGAAAAGCTCAGAATAACTGTTGTTCCCTTCAGGAAACCTAAGTCTTGGAAGAGACAAAATGTGTGCATGAAAAACACAGAACCCACATTCTAGAAAGTTCTGCACTAATCACAATTGAGTGCAAAGCCTCAGTTATGCCTTTTGAGCAAGTACTTTGCACAGTCAGAAAACAGCATGGCAGTGAGGGCTGGAGTGATTCAGAGAAGTTGGAAGCAGAAGAATGGCCTGGATGACCATGCTGTAGGGGCTTCTGACCCTCAGATTCCTTCTTTCTCGGGCTCATTCCATACCTCCTTTGGTTTTCCTTCCCATAAAGCTGTGTTCCCTGCATATAGCATTGATGGGGGTCTGCTTTGTATGCAGTAAGGACAGCGGGTCCCTTTGCCCCACCCCCCGTGTTCCAGGATCAAGCAGTGCACCACTGTGAACATGGAGGACCTGGTGGTGGCCCATCATGAAATGGGCCACATACAGTATTTCATGCAGTACAAGGACTTGCCTGTGACCTTCCGGGAGGGTGCCAACCCTGGCTTTCACGAGGCCATTGGAGATGTGCTGGCCCTCTCAGTGTCTACCCCCAAGCACCTCCACAGTATCAACCTGCTGAGTAGCGAGGGTGGCGGCTATGGTGAGAGAGGAATGGGAAGTCCTGGTGGGCAGAGGGACTAAGAAGGGGCAGTGAGCTTGGGAGGCTGGGAGAGGGGACTTGATGGCTCATAGGCAGAGGTTGGGACAGAACAGTGGGGAATAAGAAGGCCACCAGCAGGGTGAGCCGGGAGGATGGAACTCCCATACCAGCCCAAGAGGCAGGTTGCTAGACCCAGAAAGGCACAGAGCCCACTCCTCCCCTCTCCACCCACCGTACACCCATCATAGCTGAGCCACTGGGATGTGGCAGGAGGCAGGCAGACATCTGGTGACCAGGCTCCCTTCCCTTGGCAGAGCAAGACATCAATTTTCTGATGAAGATGGCACTCGACAAGATCGCCTTTGTCCCCTTCAGCTACCTCGTCGACCAGTGGCGCTGGAGGGTATTTGATGGAAGCATCACCAAGGAGAACTACAACCAAGAGTGGTGGAACCTCAGGTTCTAGAATGATCCTGTGGGGGTGTGGGTTCAGGAGGGGGGGTGTCTCCATGGGTATCTGTATATGTGAGTGTGTGTGTAAGTGATGAGGTGCACAGGGGGTGATTGTGCACAGAGGCACAGCACACCAGAATCTGGACTGTCCAGTGGAACCCCCGGGGCAAGGTTCGCCCTTCAGCTAAAAAATACCAACTCTTCCTGACTTTATTCTCCCCAAACCCTCCCTCCAACATCTTTCCCCTTGACAGGCTAAAGTACCAGGGCCTCTGCCCCCCAGTGGCCCGGGCTCAAGGGGACTTTGACCCAGGGGCCAAGTTCCACGTTCCTTCAAGTGTGCCTTATATCAGGTAAAGGGGAAGGGAAGAGGCTATTCAATGTTCAAAGTGCCATTACTGCCCTGTGGGGAGCTACCTGTCTCGGTGACCTGGGAGGCCTGGCTGCATGGCACATTGTGCCTAGGCCACTTACCTGCCACCAAGGCTCATTGTTGTTTCACACTTTTGATGTGATGAGAGCCTCTACCCTCCAGGCATTTGAAAACAGAAACTCTACTATAATTGGCTAATGGTTACAAAACCTTGGTTGGATAGTTAACATTATTAACCATGACCCATGACCCATGGCTAGAGCTAAGCACTGTTTTGTTTTGTTTTGTTTTGTTTTGTTTTGTTTTGTTTTTAAACAAGATTGTGATTTCTTTAATATATATTCAACATATTGCCTGTGATATAATTGGAATTATACCTGGAAGACCTTCTACACACTAAAACTAGGGTTAGAGACCCAATTGGATTGGGAGGCTATGCTCTCAGGGGCATGGAGTCAGGCAGAACTGGGTTCTGGGGTCAGGCAGAACTGGGTTCAAATCTTGTTTCCACTTCTTTGTTTCCTTAAGCAAATTTTTCAGTGTCTGTGAGCATCAGTTTCTGCACCTGTGAAATCGTAGCAGATTTCACAAAATTGTAGCAGAACTTCTTAACATACTGTCCAATACAGAGCATGATCAGGAAATGGTGGCCATAACGCACTAGTATGAATTTATATTCTTTTAAAAAAGTTTTTATTTATTTATTTTGAGAGAGACAGAGACAGCGTTAGCAGGGGGCAGGGGAGAGAGAGAGGGAGAGAGAGAGAATCCCAAGTAGGCTCTGTGTTGCCAGCACAGAGCCCGATGTGGGGCTTGAACTCACAAAACCGTGGGATCATGACCTGAGCCAAAACCAAGAGTTGGACGCTTAACCGACTGAACCCCCCAGGCACCCCTGAAGTTACACTCTTAACTGGGACATGTAAACACACCAGTGCTGTGAGTCATGTAGCCAGAGTGTAGACATGTCCAGCCCTTCCATTCTGCCTGCTGCAGGAGAGCACTTACTGAGGGCTAGGAAGGGTAATTGTAGGGTCTGGGACCCTCCTGGTAGAGAAGGGTCTGGGGACATCTGAGGGGAGGGTCTGTGTGTCCCTGAGCTGCAGATAGCCCAGGCCACATGTGAGGCAAGGCAGAGGGCAAGGAGGGCTGTCCCAGGAGGGCTCTGGTCACTTCCAGCCCTTGCTACCTGTGGTTCCTGGAAGCCCAGTGGGGGAGGGCTTGTGCTCATGGTGCCCACCTTTCCAACCTAGCACCTGGCATGATGTCAGCATATAGTCAGGACCTAATAAAGAAGTGTAGGGCGGGTGAATTGTGTTCCCACTGTGTAGGAAAGGAGAGAAAGCCTTCTCAGATGTTCCAAAGAGCAGCTGTGGGCAGGGGACCAAGGGGGATCCAAGGGCCCTTAGAACAGGCCCAACCTGGACAATGTACCAGGATGACCTGTGAGGAAGGCTACCACCTGCCTTCTCCACTGGTTTCCCAGCTTCCAAGCTGGCACTCACTTTCATGTGAAAGCCAGGCCCGAGTGAATGGTTAGCTTCTGAGCTTAGAGTAGATAATTCTCCAGGGCAGGGGTGGGCAAAGGAGACACATTCCAAATTCTGACCAGCAAACTTGGCAAAGCACTTTTAAGAAATGCCAGGAAAGTTAGTGGCACATGGCTTATGCCCAGCATTCAAAGTGGGAGGCCAGCGCTGCTGGTTTGGGACATTCTGAACCAAGTGCAGAGGTGGCTCTGGCTTTGACCTGCAGATTTATACCAGGGAATCCCTGCTGTTTGGAATAAAGGGGATCATTTGGGCTGGCTTCCCTGCCCAAACCACCCTGCCAGAAGCGTGGGACTCTTGAGGCAACACCTGGCCTCTACTTGCATACACCCCAGGGATGGAGACCTTACTGCCTCAGAAGCAACTGTCCCAATCTTTGAAGGGCTCTGCCCTGACCCTCCTCACCCATGAGTGATCCCCAGAGCTCCTCTAATCAGGTCCTCCCGAGACGTGGAAGGAGCCTCTCGGGTGGGAGGCATGGGAACAGGGAGCCTTGAAGACCCTAAAGACCAGAGGGTGAGCTCCCTGCAACACCCGGGCTGCAGTGGAAGGTGACGGGCAACTGGGGCTCGGTGGCACAGGTCCTCAGCCACCCCACCCCACACCATGCTTCCCTCCGCTCCAGGTACTTTGTCGGCTTTGTCATTCAGTTCCAGTTCCACGAGGCTCTGTGTCAGGCAGCTGGCCACAAGGGCCCCTTGCACACATGTGACATCTACCAGTCTAAGGAGGCAGGAAAGCGCCTGGCGTGAGTCTTTTCTGGCTTTCTTTTGACCATTTCCCATGCTCTGACCCCAGTGGGGCTTTTCTGGGAAAACCTGCCATTTTGGCGTCTGGGTTGGGGATCCCAGGTGGAGCCTGTGCCAGACCTTAATGTGCCACCCCAGTGGGGAACTAGAGCCCTCTGGGCCCCAACCATCCCTCCCCCATTCCCATCCCCTACCCCCCAGACCTGCTCAAGCCCTCCCAATCCCAAAGGAGGTTTAGGCCAGAAGAGGGGACATGGAAGGTGGGAATTAGGCTGGGGCAGGAGCAGCACGCCTCCCTACCTGTCCTTCTGACTGACTCTGTGTCCCTTCTCTGGTGCTCCCCCAGGGATGCCATGAAACTGGGCTTCAGTAAGCCATGGCCAGAAGCCATGAAGCTGATCACAGGCCAGACCAACATGTCTGCGTCCGCCATGATGAACTACTTCCAGCCGCTGCTGGACTGGCTTCTCACTGAAAATGGGCGGCACGGGGAGAAGCTGGGCTGGCCTCAGTACAACTGGACACCAAACTCTGGTACCACACCCCATCCCCCTCAGCCCCAGGCCAGCCCCCTCCCCAGTTCAGGCAGACTGCAGTCTGACCTCAGAGCAAGAACAGGGAAGCGAGCCTAACCAAGCCCCAGCCCTGCCCATCGGCCTGCCCACTGCCTGCCCACAGCCTGCCCATCGCTTGCTCTCCTTGCTTCCCCTGCCCAGCTCACTCAGAAGGCCCCGTCCCGGGCAACGGCCGTGTCAACTTCCTGGGCCTGGACCTGGAGGAGCAGCAGGCCCGCATGGGCCAGTGGGTGCTGCTCTTCCTGGGCGTAACCCTGCTGGTGGCCACCTTGGTCCTCACCCAGCGGCTCTTCAGCATCCGCCGTCACAGCCTCCACCAGCCCCACCATGGGCCCCAGTTTGGCTCCGAGGTGGAGCTGAGTCACTCCTGAGATGACCGGGGTGGGCTGGGCCTGCCGGGGAGCTTCTGCCACCAAGAGACCAGATTGGGGGCGTGGGGGCGTGGGCAGAGGACCCACCGCTCCTCTCAAGGCTCACCTCAGCCAGCCCCCCTCCTCCCACCCTGTCCCCCACTACCATGTCTAGAGTCCCGTACTGACCATCTGCCCTCCAGACCGCAAACCCCCACGGACCCTGCCCCCGAGTCCCTGGGCAGCAGGCCGCCTAACATGGAGCCCCCTCCCAGTCTCTCTGTGAATACAATTAAAGGACCTGCCTCCCCCATCTGAGTCTGTGTCCCTCATAGGGAAGCCAGGGACAGGGACTGGGACGCTCTCCCACCTCCTGGCAGTCAAGTGGGTCACTTCACTGGACATCTTCATCCTCCTCCAAGAAGAGCCTGGGAAAATGCCCTGGAGCTCTGGCCCCAGCACCCGCCCCTAGCCCAGGCAGTCAGCCAATGTCCCGCAGTGGCCAGCAGCCCCTGCCCAGCCTCGGCACCAACCCAAGAAGACGGGGGAGGGAGCAGACATTCTGGGCTTCCGGCCTTCCATTTCCACGTGCTTCGGGAGCCCTGCCCCAGCTTTCCCATAAATGGCAGGTCCTTTAGATGGAAGACTTCTGGCTCTCCTCCGGGTCCCAGGGGGAGAGCGCCTTGCCCGTGTCTGACTCAGTGAGGGTGCAGAACTGACCGCATTGGTCACCTCAGGCTGCCCGCACCAGCTCCGTGTCTACTTGTATGACTGGACAGAGCTATTTGAGTATTGCCCACAGGGTCCAAGGCTAGACCCTTTTCACCCCAGATGGAGAAGGGCCCTAAATGCTGGAGCTTGGCAAGAGCTAGCAGTCACACAGGGATTAACTTCCGGAGGCCATCCCTTCCCATTCCCCCAAGCTCATTCTCTCACCCTGAGCCTTCCCTCAAAAAGCCAATGTGGGCTTGAGGAAGTAGCATTTTAAGGGACATTTTTATAACTTTTATCTACATGTTTAGTATAGAAAATTTAGAAAATACAGAAAACTATAAAGACAATAAAAGCCCTTTATATCAACACCAAGAGAAAAGCACCACTGACATTTTGGTATACAGTAAAACCTTGGTTTGCGAGCATAATTCTTTCCAGAAACATGCTGGTAATCCAAAGCACTCATATATCAAAGTGAAGTTCAAGAACCATTGGCTCTGTTGCAATTGTGTGACATTCAGCATCATGTACTACTCGTATTGCAAGACATCTCTCATTTATCAAGTTAAAATTTATTACAAATGTTTGCTTGTCTTGCAGAACAAGTGACCTACCATCCCAGGTTTTACTGTATATCTTTCCACTTTTTTTTCTCAGTACATATTTTATTTTTAATTTAAAAAAATTTTAATGTTAATTTTTAAGAGAGAGAGAGAGAAAGAGAGAGAGAGAACGAGTGGGGGAGGGGCAGAGAGAAAGGGGGACAGAGGATCTGAAGCAGGCTCTGCGCTGACAGAAGAGAGCCCGATGTGGGGCTCGAACTCACGAACTGTGAGATCATGACCTGAGCTGAAGCCTGACACTTAACTGACCGAGCCAATCAGGCGCCCCTTCGGTACATATTTTAAATGAGATCACAGTGTATCTATGCTTGTGTATCCTTTTTCCAATTAACACAACAATCTATTTTTCAGATAGTCAAATGCCAAATCTAGAACCTGGCAAAATGGAAGTTGATCAGTTGCCCAAAGCCAGAGGCTTCCACTGCCAGCCTGGCCCCTCTGTGAGGACCCCTCATCAGAGCCTATTCCCGGCTTTGCTGATGCCTTGACTTCAGCCAGGCCCAGCCCCCAACATCTGTCTCCAATATCCATTGGTCCAGCTTTTTTCCCTCCCAATCTCCAGCTGCCATGTGTGTCTGTGTCTGGGTGTGTATCTGTGTGTGCATGTGTCAGTGTGCATGTTGCACATAGACTAGGTTGTACAGGCCTGTTCCATGGAACAGGATGTGGGGTTGAAGTATTTTGGATATGCAAGAGGGTAGGAGTTTATGATTAGTTAGGACAATGGAATTTATAAACATATCCTCTAAATAGTTCTAAAGTTCTACCACCAAAGACTTTTAATTACCCCCCGTCCCCAGCCTGACGTTTCAAAAGCTCTTTGCCTGCCAGACAAAGGTCATTGTCACAATACCGTTTCCTATCTTTGTGAACACAGGGGTTCATGCTGCCTGAAACAGCTTATGGAAGAGCATGAGGGCACCAAGCAGTCAACATCCAAAGGTGTGACTGAGGGCAACGAGACTTAACATGGGGGTCAGCCTAACCAGCCTTATCCCCCAGGCTTTTTGAAATATTAAAATTGTTTGGACTCCTGTTACTGTCTCCTAGGGTGAGGGGGGTACAGCTAGGTCTAACTAGAAGAAGGCAGAGGAAGAGGAGGGGTGACAGCAGAAAGAGAGGCCATTCTGGCATTTTCTACCAGTGACCCTGAAGTCTGAGCCCTTCCCTGTGCTGCACCTGCTGATGTCTGACAGCTGATCACTCCTCAGCAGCTCTTAACTATGAGGGCCCAAGGTAGGCATGGTTGCTGGACAGTTTCTCTGATCTCTCAAACACCCTCTTCTTCCAATTGCCCACCCCCATTCCAGCCTACCCTGGCTCTAACGTGAGTGAATCCAGTGGCTTTGGACTAGGCCTGAGTCAAATCCTGCCTCTGCACATAGTACCTTAGTGGCCTGGAGAATTCAATTTTCTGAGCCTCCATTTTGACACCTATGAAATGGTTCTTACAAACCGTCTTAAATTTCTACAAAGATTAAGTGAGATAATATAGAACTTATAGCATATAGTTTCCTCTCTTTATAAAAAATGCATCACCTCCCCAAGTCACAGACCATGACAACAGGAAAGCCAAGCAGAGATCAGCCCCTCACTAGACAGATAGAGGAACAGGTCCAGAGCAGCTTACTGGTGACAGTTGAACACTCACATCTCCCGTGTCTTCCAGGAACTTTCTCATGGTTTCTGCACCATCGACTTCCCTGGAGCACAATGAGTTTGCTCTCCTGAGGGACTCAGCTTTCCTCAGTTCTGGAAACACAGGCATCATCTCTTTGAACGTCACCCTCCTCCTTTCCAGTCATCTCTTTGGGGACTCTTCCCCGATGCTGCCTGGGGCCATTTTGTCCTCTGTTTCCTAATCCTTGCTCATATTTCTCATCTCTTCCTCTGTCCTGTGTTCCAGGAGATTCCCCAGTTCTGCATCCCAGCCTGCTGCTTAACCTGGCCAGAGAGATTTTCGTTGTTCCAACTTAATAACTGTTTTTCATTTTCACATCTCTCTCTCAAATCCCCTGTGTTTTCACAAAAGCCTATTCTTCATGGATTCTATTTTTTCTCTTTTTTACCACTCTAAGATCAGTATTTTTTTAAGTTTTGGCATAATGTACCTCCATACAATGTGCCATTTTAACCATTTTTAAGCATGCAGCCCAGTGGCATTGAATGCATTCATATTGTCCTGGCAACCAGCATCACTGTATCTCTCCAAGTCCCTACTTTCAATTCTTTTGAATATGTATCCAAAATTGGAATTGCTGGATTATATGGGAATCCTTTGAATTTTTGAGGAACCATCATACTTCTTTTCACAGTGGCTGCACCATTTTATATTCCCAGTAGCACTCTACACAGGTCCAGTTTCTCCATGTCTTGGCCAACAGTTGATGTTTGGTAATAGCCATTCTAGCGGGATCTCATGGTTTTTATTTGCATTTCCCTAATAATCAATGATATGGAGCATCTTTTCAAGTGCTTATTACCCATTTGTATATAATCTTTTGAGAGATATCTACTCAGATCCTTTGCCTATCACTGATTTGGGTTGTTTTCTCATTGTTGAGTTTGAGAGTTTTCATGTATTCTAAATATTAACCCTTACCAGATATATAATTTACAAATCTTTTCTCCCATTCTGTGGGTTGCCTTTTTACTCTGTTTCTCATGTTCTTTGATGCACAAAAGTTTTTAACTTTGATGAAATCCAATTTGTCTGGGGTTTTTGTTATTGCCTGCGCTTTTGGTGTCATATCCAAAATATCATTGTCAAACCTAATGTTGTGAAGCTTTTCCCATATGATTTCTTCAAAAGGTTTTCTGATCTTAACTCTTATATTTAGGTCTTTAATCTGGTTTGATTTAATCTTTCCATATGGTGTAAAGATCTATATTTTAAGTCCCTTTCAGACTGCAGTTAGACCTGTCCTTCCTCAGGTGTGTCTGTCATTTAGCACAGGCTCTGGAGCCAGAGCATGGGGGTGTGAGTCCCACCTCCACTATTTGCTAGCTATGTGACTGTAAGTTCCTCAACCTCTCTGTGCCTCTGTTTCCTAATCTATAAAGTGGGTGCATTGATCACAGTACTTACCTCATGCATTTTTTGGTGAGGATTCATATACTAAAAGCTCTCAGTGGGTCCCTCGCACCTGGAAAGTGCTCAGAGGGGACTGGTGATCATTATTGATCTTCACAGCACTGCACTCTCTTTGGCACTTGGTAATCCTGACCTATGAGCCATTTTCAGTGGGAACATTCTTCTGCAGGGCCCAATGCACACACCATGTGCATGTGTTCTGAAGATGTCCCTAAAGTCAGTTTCATGGATGCTTCTTGCAGAGCCCTCTTAAAAAGGAAGCCATCTGCTAGCTCCCATCTTGATGGAGGCACAACTTCCACTGTGATCAGCTATGTCCATGCAGACAGCAATGCTGCAGCCCTCTGGTCATGGGTGCCTTCTGATTTCCCGCACGGGCCCCCACTCACTGCTGCATGAGCCCTCTTTGTCTCCTCAGCATCTGAAGAGTTCCGTTTCTTGCACTCCATCTCAGCTCTGTATTTTACATTTTAAAAAGCATGATTTTTTTAACCCCAAATAGCCAAAGCAATTTTGAGAAAGAAGAATAAAGCTGGAAGCATCACACTTCCTGTTTTGAAACTATCTTACAAAGCCATAGCAATCAAAACAGAATGGTATCAGCATAAAAGTGGACACACAGATCAATGGAACAGTATAGAGAGTACAGAAATAAGCCTGCCCATATATGGTCAGTATACTTAAGACAAACCAAGAATATAAGATGGGGAAATGATAGTTTTCTTCAATAAATGGTGTTGGGGAAGCTGGGCAGGTGCATGCAAAAGAATGAAACTGGACCCCTACCTTACACCATACAAAAAATTAACTGAAAGTGGATTAAAGACTTGAACATAAGGCCAGAAAGCATGGAACTCCTAGAAGAAAACTTAGATAGTGAGCTCCTAGACATTGGTGTTGGCAATGATATTTTGGATTTGACACTAACTACATCAAACTAAAAAGCCCTTACACAGCAAAGGCAATCATCAACAAAACGAAAAGGCAACCTAAAGAATGGGAGAAAATATTTGTAAATTACATATTTGGTAAGAAATTAACATACAAAATATATGAAGAGCTCATACAACTCCAAACAAACCAACTAAAAAATGAGCAGAGGGACTGGATAGACATTTTTCCAAAGAAGACATACAGATGGCCAGCAGTCACATGAAATGGTTCTCAACATCTCTAATCATCAGGGAAATGCAAATAAAAACCACAATTAGATATCACTTCATGCCTAGTAGAATGGCCATTATCAAAAAGATAAGAAATATCAAGTGTTGGCAAGGATATGGAGAAAGAGAACCCTCGTGCACTGTTGGTGGGAATGTAAATTGTCAGCCGCTACAGAAAACAATATGGAGGTTCCTCAAAAGGTTAAAAATAGGGGCACCTGGGTGGCTCAGTCGGTTGGGCGTCTGACTTCACTCAGGTTGTGATCTCACAGATCATGAGTTCAAGCCCCACATCAGGCTCTGTGCTGACAGCTCAGAACCTGGAGCCTGCTTTAGATTCTGTGTCTCCCTCTCTCTCTCTACCCCTCCCCTGCTCGTGCTCTGTCTCTGTCTCTCAAAAATAAATAAACACTAAAAAAAATTTTAAGTTAAAAGTAGAACTACCATATGATCCAGCAATTTCACTCCTGGGTATTTACAAAGAAAACGAAATCAGTCTTGAAAATCTATCTGCACCTTTGTGTCCATTGCAACATGATTTACACTAGCCAAGACATGGAAACAATCTATGTGTCCAATGACAGGTGAATGGATAATGAAAAGGTGGTATACATATACACACCAAAAAAACTGAGCTTATAGATACAGGGAACAGATTGGTGGTTGCCAGAAGCAGGAGGTGGGATGGTGGGCAAAAAGATGAAGGTGGCAAAAGGCATAAACTTCTGGTTTATGCCTGGGTGGCTCAGTCGTTTAAGCATTCGACTCTTGATTTCAGCTCAGGTCATGATCTCACGGTCCATTGGTCAGTCATGAGATCAAGCTCAGAGTTGGTTCCACCCTGGTCATGGGAGCTGCTTAAGATTCCCTCTGTCCCTCTCCCTCTACCCTTTTCCTACTTGCACACATGTGCTTGCTCTCTCTCTCAGAAAAAAAGTCCTAGTCTGCCCTTCCCTGATTGTGTATACTCTTTCTCTCTCTTTCTCTCTCTAAAAAAAAAAAAAAAGTAAGTCCTGGGGATGTGATGTACAGCATGATCACTGTAGTTAACAACAAAATACTATATTTTATCAAGTATGTCCATATGCTTGAAGCAGGAGAACTCACTTGGCCAGCTTAACCAGAAGTGTCATTGATCTTTTTCTTTCTTTGTGTTTTAAATAATTTTGATCATAACATCATCTTTGGAGGGTTATTTGGCCAGTTTCTCTGGTAATGGTGTCAGCTCCTGTGAAGGGGTGAAGCGTCAGTGAGGCTTTGGGTGCACCTGGGCTGAGCAGAGTAAGTGAAAGGAACATAGGGTGGAGGCAGTATGAGTGTGGATGGAAGTGAGTCTGAGAAAGAAGTCCCAAAGTGAGCCAAGTGGTCTGGTTTTCCCCAGACTAAATGTGTCAGGTTACTGGGGAGTCATCAAAAGCTAGCAGAGAGCTGGAGTCCTGGTAGCTGGTACTCTAACCAGGCTCAGGTACTCAGGGACATGAACCCTGAGTGGAAGGTACCAGCCACACATTCCCACAGCCCTCACAGCCCTCTACCTTCCATGCTTCCTCCTGATTACAAACTCATAGCATCAGGCTATCCCTGGAAAAACAGCTATAAGGACAAGGGGAATGGAGGAAGGGTCCTACATACCCCTAGGTATGATTACACATCCTATAAGAGAGAAAAAGGCTAGGGGGGCCTGGGTGGCTCAGTCAGTTAAGCCTCCGACTCTTGGTTTCAGCTCAGATCATGATCTCACAGTTCGTGAGTTTGAGCCCCACATCAGGCTCTGCAATGACAGTGCAGAGCCTCCTTGGGATTCTCTCTCTCCCTCTCTCTACCCCTCCCCTGCTCATTCTGTCTCTGTCTCTCTCAAACTAAATAAAATAAAATAAAATAAAATAAAATAAAATAAAATAAAATAAAATAAAACTTAAAGAGAGAGAGAGAGAGAGAGAGAGAGAGAGAGAGAGAGAGAGAGAGAAAGGCCAAAAATGAGAACATAGGAAGTCAAGTCAGAAGAACAGGGAGAGACAACTGTGCTTCCAGAGTCCAGAGGCCCAGAGATGTCACTTTCATACATCTGTCCATCCATCATCCCTCCCACCTTCTCAGAAGTGATGCCAGTCTTTGGAGGGAAAGGGTCTCATCAATCCCTGGCCAAGGTTGGAAGGTTGTTCTAATGCCAAGGAAAAGTTACCAACTAGAATAGAACAAGCTCTAGCCCTGCTCTCTTCTTGACTTGACCTCAGTCTCCTCACCTGTAAAACGGGAACAGTTGGATCAGAAGGTGGGTGGGGGCTTTCCAGTTCTAATATTCCATGGCTGGCCCTTCAGCCCCTGATGTCACAATATGGAGCTGGACCGTGATTGGCCCATAGCCTCAACCAGCTCTGCTGTTCTTTGGTCATGGGCACAAGATGGACTTGTCATGGACCTTCCCTATTTGTGCTCTTCTGTTATGGGCAGCTCTTGCCATGGCTCAGGACCGAGGGTGATGAGAACTTAGGTGGGGCTGGGACCTGTAGGAGCATGGGAGCAGACAAGGGGACCAGTCAGGGCAGACCCCTCCCAGGACAGCATGATGCCCACCTCCTTCTCCACAGACAAGTTCTACAATGAGACCATGGCAAAGATGTTCCTGCAGTTTTATGAGCATACCGCCCAGGTTGTATGGAACCAGTTCATGGAGGCCACCTGGAACTATGTCACTGAGAAAAACCGGGAGGAGATGGTGTGGTACCGCCTCAACTGCAGCCCCTCCTTCCCTTGCTCTTCTCAGGGATCTCGGGGGGGATGGGAAAACCATACCTTCTGCCCCCTGTCCAGTGCTAGAGAAAAGAGGGAATCCCTAAAGTACATGTCAAAGCAGGCTGCAAGCTCTGGGCCTCTTGGTAGCCCCAAAAAGCTCTCTGGGCAAGAATATCTTGTTTCTTTCCCCTTGTACATATCACCTCCTTGCTTTTAGGGACTCAGGCTCCTTCCTTTCTCCCATTTTAGCAATTCTTTAGTGATTCTGAACCGTTAAAGTGGGTTTCGGGAGGAGGTTGGGGGGCTGGGGTCTTTGCTGTCTCCAACTTTCCCAAGACAAATATGGTGACCCTCATTCCAGCTGCACAAAGACTCAGAGAGGTCCCAGCACATGCCGTACTTTGGCACTTGGGCCCGCCTGTTTAAGATCTCCAGGTTCCAGGACCCGGACATGAAGCGCATGCTGAGTAAGCTGCAGAACATAGACAAGGCAACCCTGCCCCAGGACGAGCTCGGGAGGTGATGGATAGAGCCCCCATGTCTCCAGGCATATGCTCCCCACCCCAGGGGTGGGTGGGCTGGCCAGGTGGGAAGCCAGAGAATCTGGGCAGGGGGGAGGTTGTCAGGAAGGACCATGAGCTTCCTTTGGGGGAGGGAAGCAGAGGCTGAAGGGAAGATGCCTCAGATAGGCCTGCCCCTCCCAGCTGGAGGGGTTAGCGCTGGGGGTGGGCCCAGGGGCACAGGCCTGCCCTAGGTGACACCTGCCGCCCAGTACAACATGCTTCTGGCCTGCATGGAGACGACATACAGCATGGCCCAGGTGTGCCTGAATGAGGGACCCTGCCTACCCCTGGAGCCTGGTGAGCACCCAAACACTGCCCTGTCCGTCCCCAGAGTCTCTAGTAACAGCCCCTTCCACAAGCCTACCCTGACCCCCCGTTGTCTTCCATGCCTCAGGTGTACTCACTTTTGAGGAGTGGAGGGTCTGCCTAAGGCAGGTAAGGGCAGAGGGCAGGCAGGAGTGGGGGGGGGGGGCTGTCCCACCTTGGCTCCTTTTCTTGGCATAGACCTTGAAGAAGTCATGGCCACCTCCCAGGATGAGAAGGAGCTGCTGTGGACCTGGCAGGGCTGGCAGGATGCTATGGGTCATCAGCTCTGCATCACCTTCAAGTGCTATATGCAGCTCAGCAACAGGACTGCAAAGCTCAGTGGTGAGGCCCCCAGCCCCCCAGCTGGCCAGCCCAGCCCATGCAGATGGCACACTGCACAGGTCCCAGGGCAGTTCCTGGGAAGGGAGAAGCAGAGTCTGCTGGGGGTAAAGGCAGTAGTAGGACCTTGAGATGGAGAACCTGAACCCCTCCCCACAGCTGGGGGAAGCAAAGGTGGTTCATTCACCATTGGTCCACAAACATCGCTTGAGCACATACTGTGTGCCAGGTCCTGGAGAGGTTCTAAGGATGCGTAGGTGAAAAGACAGAGAGGAGCCTGCCCTCCTAGGTAAGGCTTACAGTCTGAGAGACAGACAAGATTTGTGCAAACGCACATCTCAGGACGAGTGCTAAGAGAGAGAGGAGGAGGCCTGGAGACACTTCCCCAACGCCTGAAAGAAAGCAAGCAAGAGGTGAAAGAGAACCCCAGGCCCCACGATGGGACAAACCAGTGTTGGGAGGATCTGGAAGGAGCCAGGGTGGCCTGAGGGCTTGGACATGTGGGGCTCAAGGTGGGTGCCAAGACCAGTGCCTTATCCAGGTCCTCTCCAACCAGGCATGGTGAGAAGCATGGAGTGTGTATTTTGTTAAATGTTTTTCCACCCCTGATCTTATCCAATCAGAACAGTGACCTTGGGGGCACATTTCCCATTTGGCAGATGAAGACCCTGAGGACCAGGGAGGCCAAGTGGCTTCCCCAGAAAGTGCCTGGGTCTCCTGCCTGCCAGGCCAGGGCTGAAGGAAGGGTGGGCGGTGAGTGCTTCTGAGCCCCCTCTCCTGTCCTAGGTTACAAAGACATGGGGGCCTTGTGGCGGTCCAAGAGTCTGATACCCTGCAACACGACCTGGAGCAGCTTTACCAGGAGCTGCAGCCACTCTACCTAAACCTGCACACCTACATGTGCCGGGCCCTGCACCGCCACTACGGGTCAGAGCTTATCAACCTGCGGGGACCCATCCCTGCCCACCTCCTGAGTAACGCCCTAGCTGGTAGCAGAGTGGGGTGAGAAGAATAGGCCTCCAAGCTGGCACTCAGTAAAGGGAGAGACAGTGTCCTGCCTCCTCTGAGCCCCTCCTCTCCTTCCAGGGAACATGTGGGCTCAGTTCTGGGTCAACATCTTAGACCTGGTCCTGCCCTTCCCAAAGAAGCCTCTTGAGGACATCACAAAAATCATGAAAAGCCAGGTCAGTGCTCGGTGTCCATCTGACCCTGCCAGCTCCACACCCTCGGGCGGGGCCCTATGTATCCCCTCTTCCACACAGCACTGGAAGCCCTCAAAAATGTTCGAAGGGGCTGAAAAATTCTTCACCTCCCTGGGGCTGCTTTCCACCCCTCCCAACTTCTGGAAAACTTCAATGATGGAAAGGCCAACCGATGGGCGAGAGGTGGAGTGCCACGCCTCTGCCTGGGACTTCTACAACGGCAAGGACGTCAGGTCTCACAGGGCACCAGCACCACCCTCCTCTCCCTCCCTCTCTCTTCCTCCACTGGTTCCACTCTCCATCTGCCCGCCTGTCTTAGGAGGTGGGCAAGGGTGGGCAGGGCCGGAGCCAGGCAGCAGAGGGGATGTGAGCTGGCAACATGAGCGAGGGGGACCTGGAGTGAGAAAGGACAGTACCCAAGACCCTGCTGGTCTCTAGCCCATCTGCCCCAGTCCCTTAAGGGAGTCTGAATGGAGAAATCTCCCCTTCTCCCAGGGCCTCCCTATGCTCCTTGACCCCTGCCCTTTAACCCTAGGGTAAAGAAGTGCACTGAGGTGACCATAGAAGACCTGCTCTCCATCTTCCACCAGATGGGCCATATCCAGTACTTCTTGCAGTACAAGAACCTCTCTGTGATCTTCCGTGAAGGAGCCAACCCAGCCTTTGAAGAGGCCGTGGGGTAGATGGTCACCCTCTCGGCCTCCTCCCACAAATACCTGCTCAACAGAGGCCTGCTCAGCCACCAGCACCAGGACTCAGGTGATGGGGGCCAAGAGGACCATAGCAGGGCATCTGAGCCTGAGGCTGCAGCCAAGGCTCTCTGGGCAAGGCTGAAGGGAGGGAGAACCAGGAGCCACCAGCTGACTGCCTCACCTTCCCCAGAGGAGGAGGTCAGTTTCCTGATGGGCATCGCCCTGGAGAAGATCGCCTTTATCCCCTTCGCCTACCTGATGGACCTGTTTCGCTGGAAGGTCTTTGATGGCACCATCCGGAAGGACGTCTACAACCAGGAGTGGTGGAACTTGAGGTGGGGAGGACAGCTGCCCTGGGCTCTCTGCCCCCTCCCACCCCTGCTGTGGGTGGGGCTTTCCGGTCAGCCTTAAGGGCACCGCCCATTGCCAGAGGATGCTGCTGCCTCTCTTCAGAGGGCAGAGCTAGGATGTGCCATGCTGGTGGCCGGGGGGCCCCTGGGGAGGCCCCGGGGTGGTATTGGCTGTTTGCTATCACCTGATAAAAATACCCCTACTGAAGTGGATAGGGCCAGCACCTGCAATTATGGGACCTTACATTGAATCTGGCACTGGCACTGAGCACACCTCTTAACCTCTCTAGGGACCCTGGCAGTGGCCCTGCCTGCTCCTGGGTAGCTGGGAAGCTCACACAGGGGTGCACCTGGGCTCCTCCAAGAACAAAACATTGACCACCAGGCAGGCCCACCTGCTTCTCCTCTCCCTTCCTATTCTCACCAGTAGCACTGGCAGAAGAGTGTTTGGTGACCTGAGCTCTTTCTCCCCCATGGAAAAAGTCCCCATGGGAGAGAGGCAAGCCCACAGCCCCCTTTCCTGCTGCTCTAACACACTCTCACAACTGCCTCTGGTTTAGCATCCTCAGGCATGTCCAAGGTCAGAACTGGCTGCCAAAAGAGCTCACCAGCAGTCAGGCAGCACCACTCTTGAGAGAGGGGCATCCATGTCGCATCCTATCACTGACCACTGGCTGACTGGATAATGAATGCCCATGGCCCAGCTTCTCCATCTCCACCAGGCCTCAGACTGACCTGCTTGAGTCTGCTGGCCACAGCATGGTTTGGGGCTACCAGGAAGCAGCTGCCAGCTCTGAACCAGGCCTCTTATGTTTCTTTGAACTTGTACAGCATCCCATGATCTTTCACTGGAGAAGAATCTGTGACCAGCCCGTGGTCACACAGCAACTCAGGGGTGGAAAAGTTGGGTGCTCCTCTCTTTGTCCACTCACCCTCCCACTGCCATCCCAAATTCAGGCCCAGGTCTCACTGGTGGGGTTGGCAGAGTCTTGATCTTGTACTTCTCCAAGGGCAACCCCCACAAGCCATCTGAGGTGCCTGCAGGGGTCCTTTTCCTCCCTTGGCCAACTATAACCACCACCACCTATGATGGAAACCAAGGGTAAAGGGAGAGAGGTGACAACTTCCTGGCCCTGAATAAGGAAGCCTCTATCAACTGGGAGGGGAGCCTCCTGGCTCTATGTTGGCCCCAGAGGATGGCTCAGGGCAACCAGTGAGCCAACAATGAAACAACCAGAACTTTTCATAGGCTTTGTCTCATCCCACAGATGGATCATTTTATCCCCATCTTGCAGACAACAAGACTCAGTGACAATCAGTAACTTTCCCACAGTCGCACAGCTCAGAGGGGCAAGGTCAGATCTGAATTTGAAAGTTAATGGGATCTGCCAGGGACTAGTTCTGTGACCTCCCACCAGTTCCCTGACCTCTAAACTTTGGTCTTCTCATCTAAAATGGGAATAACAGCAGCACTACATTGCAGAGACGCTATTCTGTTTTCTTCTTGGCACTTCTTACCAGATGAAGTGACCTTGTGGGTCTATAACCATCCCCATCATTAGGATGCAAGAAAGACCTTGAGTAGCCCGTTCCCTCCCATGTCCCTAGAATCGGGACAGTGTTGAGTGAATCTGTGTGAAGAGCTTAGCATGGTTCTTAGCACAGAGGAAGTCAATGTTAACTACTGTTATTATTTGATTCTGATTCCCAATTCCCAATCCCATGTGTTTTCAACTCATTTATTTAATCTATAAAGATGCAGTAAGTGTCCTGTGCCCACCAGTTTTGATAGAGGTGCACGTGCTTCCAAAGGAAAAGGCTCTGAGAACCCAACTGCATGGTACCAGCCCCCTGTCCTCCCCAACAGGTTGAAGTACCGGGGCCTGGGCCCCCCCCCCCCCCCCCGCCATCCCTCGGACAGAGGATTACTTTGATCCTGGTGCCAAGTTCCACATTTCTGCCAGCGTGCCCTACATACGGTAACGGTCTGGGCCCTGCCAACAGAACCAGCTCTAGGACTTGGGGACTGGGGGCATGGGAACTAGGCTGAGGATTTCCAGGAAGGCCCTAGATCCAAATGTTCCCCTGTTCCCCTGCTCACCTCTTCCAAAGAGTTGTGCAGCATCTTGGGGGCCACACCCTGGACTCTTGGGCTTTCAGAGCAGATCCTGTGTGGAGGCAGCGCTGATGGGAATATTCTAAAGCATCTCTACTGTCCCCAAGAGGAAGGCAGGAAAGAAGGAGGTAAGGGTTTGTTCAGGAGGCTAAGAAGGGTATATTCCAAGGCCAATCTGAGGTGGGACCTTGGCAAAGGAGCCTCCACCCAGCAAGGTTGGGCGCTGGCCGGGCCCTCAGACCACTGCACGTCAGAGCTGCTAGGCTCCAAATGGCTCTGGGCTTCCCATCCCTGACACCAGCTCCCAAGCCTGCCCTTTCGTCCCTCTCCCCAGGTACTTCATCAGCCTAGTACTCCAGTTCCAGTTCCACGATGCTCTGGCCTCAGGCCGTGTGGGCCCATTGCACCGATGTGACAGCTATAACTCCAAGATAGCTGAGAAGCTCCTGGAGTGAGTGCTCTCCTCCCTCACAAAGCTCCCTGATTTGTTCTCAGCTGCCTGCCCCTTGCTGGAATCCTGCCCATGGCTCCCTCTCCTCAATAGACCACCGTGGGCACCCTGAGCAGAACCTCATTGACCTTTTAGTTTAGTGGAAGTTCTTCCTCGTGTCAGACTCCAGTCTCTCCTCTAGATATCGAAGCCCATTTCCTTGTGTGTAGCCTCTCCTGGTCAGAGAGACTATTTGGCCCCTCCTGCTCGCTCTCTCTCTCTCTCTCTCTCTCACACACACACACACACACACACTTACACACACTCACTACCATACATTCCTTCATCCATGTGTGCACCTGAGCACGCACGCACACATGCACACACTCACATATGCCAATAAATCAAACTGTCTCAGATGGGAAGCCAGTACTGGAGTCCTGCCTCAACCTTCAGTCCTCCATCCAAATGCCCTTATCTTTTCTGCACAAGGTGCTCACCGATCTTCAGCAGCATTTGATGCACTCTTGGGTGTACTCTGCTTTTCCCATCTCTTCTTGGAGGTGCTTGGATCCGGCTCCCAGGCTGATCCAGGTTGCTTTCACGCCAACCTTTGTGATGCTCTGGTCAGCTTGTGGTCCATTTTGACTCCCTAGCCCCAATCTTTTTTCCTGCAGTTAGTATCCAGCCCATGGTTTCCATTCCTGCCTCTGTGGAGTTGGTTTTGGTCCTGAAACAAACCTGGAAGAATGGGACGCTGACCTGATGGTGGGAAGCCTTGACTAGTACCAGCTGGGCTCTCTGAGGAGTACTCTTACAAGGTTTCACGTTAGCAGTTCATAACTTGCAAAGTGGGCATGATTAGCCACATTTCACAAATAATGTAACTCAAACTAAGAGAGATATTGTGATTGCACATCATTCATCTAGCAAGTGGCAAAATCCTGCTTTGAGTGCTGAACTGATTCTAGAACACGTCATCATTCACACTGTTGCCTCTAAGAATCAAGGGATACAGGTCTGGTGAGGTTAGACCTAGGTCTGCTGGTTCCACGATCAGGGCTTCAACCACTTAGGTGCAGAGCCCACCCACTGATATGGTCTTTTCCCCACCAATTTTTCTACCCAGTTTAGTGGGTCCATTTCCCCGATTGGTCAAGGTCACCTTGAATTTTATTCCTGTCTCCCAGAGGATTAACATAGCCACATAATTTAGTCTCCTTTGCAAATTTAATGAGCATATCTGTGATTCCACTGTGCAGTTTGTCAGTAACCACTAGGCCAGATGGCGTTGCAAGACTGATCTCCTGGCTTGGCTCCCAGGGAGTGCTGCACCTTCCATGCCGATTATCAACCTAGTCTGTTTGCTTTTCTATCTTTTCACACTACAGGGGTTTATGGTAGCCAACTGCCTATGTTTGAGCTTTTCTGAATATGTAGAACATAAGGGCCCTCTCTGCTCTCTGCATTCATGTCTCTGGCTGCTCAACACTTATTCACTCAGCAAGTATTTACTTGTGCGCATGCCAACCAGCTTGGGCAATGGGCCACAGGATAAACCAATAACCATAACACAAGAAAGGAGATGGTGCAGTAGGAAAGGGCCTTAGTGAACATGCAAAGAAGGTGAGGATGTCATGCCCAGGGACCAAGGATGGATCTCTGTCCCCAAAAGCAGGAGTGCAAGAAATAACAGACATTGTTTTCTACACATCAACTCACTTTTAACTCTGAGCCTTCATTCCACTTAATTGGTGGGAAATTTGACCTCATTCTCACCACCACCTCCTCCCCACCCAGGGCACACAAAGCTCCCAGGATCTGACTTGGCACCAAAACATGTAGAGGCCCTGCCAGTCATCACTGGTCATTGCTCACCCGTCCTCACACATTGCCATCCAGACCTCTCCCTGGTCAGGGAAGACCCTAAGTTCCAGGTTTAGGACTTTGAATGCTATCTTCTGGGGAGAGGGTGGAGGAGAGGACTCTGAGAAAGTGGGATGTCATGAGCTCTGGGGACTTGAGAGAGCAGCAGAGTGAATATAGGTTGTGTGTGGGGGGGGGGGGTGAGTGCTTGCAGAGGAGAAGGGGGAGGGCAAGATTCTTGGCTGCTCTTTTACCTAATATATCTTAGAACTTGACTCATCTTCCTATATGTGATTGCTCTGGGTTGGATCTGCTGGGAATGGAGAGTTGAAGTGGACTTGGTCCAAGTTCCCAAAGCCCTTGCCTCATCCGGCCAACCATGATAGGCGTGACCTTGTCCAATGGACTCATTGCTGCGACCTTGGATTTGAGCGTCAGGAAGTGCTCAGCTGCCATTTTTGCAGGTCTCATGTGCTGGCCACATTGGCCGTGAGCCGGGCTTTGGTCAAACCTCTTGCCCCACTGAGCCTGAAGGACTATTTCTAAATAGGTAGATTTTCAATGGTCCAAACTTTCTCCCCATCAGGTCCCTTCTTTTTTCCCAGGACCCAGCATCTGATATAATCTTACCTAAAGTTAGTTGTGGGATTTTGTTTTGTTTTATTTTGTTTTTCTTTTCATCTTGATGACTTTCCTCCTGCATTTATCTAGGATCTTAACTACATTTTCCCCCATGGGTTTCTGTCAGGGATCCACTAAACTTTAGTTTCCCCTCATTCTTTCTCAGTTGTTTATTAAGTGATGTGTATAAGTCTTTGCATGCTACAAAGCCCTCTTTCACTGCCATTATGTGACTTAATCCTCACCACAGTGAAGGGTAGATATTAAAAGGGCACATTTTGCTGATGAAGAAACTGAGGCTAAGAGCAGTTGAGTCAATTGCCTAAGGTCATGTGGCCCATAAGTAACACTGCTGAGTCTTGAACCTGGGTCCTGTTAGTCTAGACTCCACAGTCTGACTTATGGGCTTCTAGACCCCATCTCTCTCGTGGCCAGCTGGGGACACAGGTTAAGAAGGATCAATGTATGCCTATCACTGCCTCCACAGGGGCTCTGGGGTGGAGAAGCCCAGAGCTTTGGCTTCAGCACACTCTGTACCTCCACCATGAGTGTGGGGCCAAGCCTAAGGCTGGTCCCCCTGCCACCAAACACTGCATGTGCTTTGAGACACAGCTGACATTAGTGCAGTGCTGCAGGCAGGACACAGAGCACACTCCATGCTCTAGATCTCCCTAATCCTCCCAAACACTCCCTGTGAGACTAGAAAGGGCTGAAGAGCTGCCCCTCCCTACTGACACTGAGCACCTCATGGGAAACAGTGTCTCAAGACTTTATGCCTGTTTGAGTCCAGAATAATAATCACCACAGTAGTGGTAATAATAATAATAATAATCAGCTAACATGTATTGCCTGCCTACTATGCTCCCAGAATTGTGTTTATTTAATCAGCATACCAACCCTAGGAGGTACATATTGTTATTATCTCCATTTTATGAGTATGGAAACTGAGAGTCAGAAAGGTTATGTTACTTGTCCAAAGTCCCACAGGATTCAAACTCAGGTTGTTCTTATTTCAGAACTTGTTATTTTATCCACTGCTCTGAGCTCTATGGGAAGAGTCTGGCTAGCAAAGCCATACGGCCAGGGTTGGGCACACTGAGGGGACCCAGCAGCACCAGCTGATGCCCCCACACCCCACACAGCCTCACAGCTGTATCTACTCTCCCAGGGATGTCCTAAAGCCCTGGCCAGAAGTCCTGCAGAAGATAACCGGGCAGACCAAAGTGTCTGCAAAGGCCCTCATGACTTACTTCAAGCCCCTCTTGAACTGGCTGGTCACCGAGAATGTGCGGCAGGGGGAGATCCTGGGCTGGCCAGACTTCAGCTGTACCTTTGAAGGTTTGATAATCTGACCCTGGTGCCAGCTCTGGTCCAGCCCCAAGCCCTACCCTAGCCTGCCCTGGGCCAGTCCCTACCCCAATCCAGCCTTAACCCCTAGCCTATCTATGACCTGGCTTGAACAAGCACAGCATTGTTGCTGCATGACCCCGTCTGCATCTGATGCAGCTTTGGCCAAGACCACAGCCCCATGGCCCAGCCACTGGCTCAGTTGCTTCCTTGCATACTGTTCAGCTAGACTGCCAGGTAGGCATCTGAGCACAAGGTGGACTTCTTTCCTCCTGACCCTTGCACAGAGCCATCACTGGGCACCATGGGGGCATAGCCCTATCTGTGCCCATCTCCTCCTTTCCCTTCTACTCCTCCTCACCCTCCTTCCAGGGCAATGCCTTCCCCTATGGCTTGGAAGGTAGGTGCCTGAGGCTGAGGGAGGAGGCCAGTGGCAGTCAGGTGCTCTGATTTCCACAGGGCACCCCAGGGCTCCCTCCCTCATTCTACCTGCTCTGCAAGACTCCCGTGTCTTCCACAGAAAAAGACACAGACAAGGTGACATTTCTGAGTCTGGAGCTGGACACTGACCAGGCCAAATTTGGGCAGTGGGTGCTGCTGACCCTCAGCTTTGTCATGTTCCTGGTGGCCCTACTGCTGGCCTGCAGGCTGTACTCCCTGGAAAAAAGGTCATTGTCCCAGAACACCAAGGCACAGAACACCGGTTCACAGGACTCCAGTGCACTCAAGACACAGCCCAAGGCCTACTTCCTGGGGATAGCCATGGAGCCCTGCCTGGTTGCCAAAAGACAGTGGATCCTGCTGGGCTTCTGCCTCATCCTGATGCTGTGCTCAATCAGCCTGATCATTCAAATTCTCACACAGCACAACAGGAAGCCTCTGTGGATGAGAGCTGAATGGTGGAGCTGGGACTAGACACCAGTACAACTGGTAAGGCTGGAGGGCAGGAGGAAGGTGGCCAAGGCAGAGAGCACTGGGGGGGGGGGGGGGTTAGGGAGGAGACAGCTTGCATGCATAGTGTCCAACTGCAATTGGGTGCAGCTGTGGCAGATCTGGGTACATGGAGGTTTGTAATTGTGTGTATGGAATTCATGTATGTGAAGCCATGTGTACAGGCTACTGACTCTGTGTGATTCCATGTATGTCCTGGATTCCAGACCAACTTCCTTCCCCTAGGGGCTCAGGAACCATGGTTTCAGTGAGCCCAGTGACTCTGTCCCTCCAATTCAGCCACCACCCCAATTCATGCCCCAAACTGTTATTCACACAGCCTTGTTTTCTTCAAGAGCCCAACTGTGGGGCTGGGCCAGGACTGCAGTGTCCAAGGAATGTCCTCTCTGGCTAGAAACAGGACACTGCTTCAGTCACCTTATAAAATGTATTCAAGTAAAACTGGACATTCTGTACAAATCACTGGTGCCCGGTTCTTGAGCACTGTGCTCTGTATTCTATATCCAGCATATCTTTCTGCTGATCCTCTGGCCTACCCTGTGTTGGGCTGCATAATCCAGCCCCAAAAGCTGCTTGTCGGCTGCCTGAGATGCAAACTGCCCCACAGCCCTCCCTGCCCCAGTCCAGACCTTCCCAAATGGAGACAGTGGGTAGCTGGGCACCAAGCCAGGCTTGATTAATGATTGACTTCTTTAATATTTAAACAAAGCTCATCTCCAGCCACTCCGCTCCAGAGATGGCCTTGTTCAACACACACACCTGCTGCCTGGCCTGTTGCCCTGGGGACCGATCACAGGGCAAACAACACCTTTCCAGGCTCAGTGGGGGAGGGGGAAATGGGATGGAGAGGTCTATAGGAAGACATTTGGGAAATGGGTACTCTAGGGACAAGTTTAGGACAAACTTGAGGAAAGAGAGAGAAGGCCTCTGCTCCTTCCCCTTCTAGCCCTTCTTTCCATTCTGGGTCTACCCACCATGGGGATGCCACATCCAATATATGCCACATCCAATATAACACAGTCCAACTGCATTGGACAGAGGCCCCAAGGAGCTCTTGGAGTGGCTAAAAATCAGTGTCTGTCAGTGATTAGGGGAGCCTTGAGGCAGGTAGTAGCATAGCCAGTAACCAAAGAGAAGTGACACTAGTAGTTGAGGCAACTCAGCTACAGTTGAGTTGGTGAAAGGGTGGCCAAAAGATGAGACTGGCTCTCTCTAGATTAAGGATCTGAGCCCAGAAGTCAAGGTTCAGGAGAAAAGAGGGGCTGGGCTGAGATCTCCATGGGCCCAATCTCTGCCCAGATTTCAAGAAGTCTTCTTGAGATCTGGCTGAGCCCAACAAAGTACTGCTCCAAATCCAGGCTCCATAGCACTCTTGTTTGATGCCTCTGTCACTGCTCTTACTTACTGTGCTATGCTCTTACTGTGCTATGATGTCCTTATTTGTTCCCATTATTAGCTGTTAGCACCGTAATGGCAGGACACCCATCAGGAGTATGCCCCTGCATAACATCTTTAGGTGGCACAGGCCATAGAACATAGAAGACTTGGAAACTGTATGAATGAGAAAGCTCTAAGTCCCTCCTCAGAGCTCAGCATCCTGCTCTGAGTTCATGAGAAACAGTCCCACCTTTCCTACACAGTCAGCCTGCACCCCCACACAAGGGGCAGCCAGGACAACTCTGCCTCACTAGGAGGCCACACTTGCAGCCCTCCCATTCCCCAGCCACAGTGGCCAACGAGGCCCCCATCAGGCATTGTGGCTCTGCGTGGCAAAGGCACACCCAGCCTAGGACTCCAAGCTTCTCATCTGGACTCCAGCGAAAACCTCACTGAGCCTCCTTGTCCATCCTCTCTCCCCCGCCAGCCATTGTAAAGTTTCTTTCACTGAAATACTTCCTTTGTGTCTAACTGCTCAAGAACTTGGTTGTCCATCAATTAAATCTAGATGTTCAAAATGGCATCTGAGGGTCTTTATCAATTCACCTTTTGTCCAAACTTCACCCCTCCTATGCCCCAGCTCAGTCCCTTTGCATTGATTCCACCATGGGCCTTTGCCTAAGGTGTATGCCCCATTTGAATGTTTGCCTTCAAAGGCCTGACTCAAAACTGGTCATTGGATACTCTGCAAAGTTCCAAGACCACTGAGATGCTCAATGAACAGTGATCCCTTTCTCTCTCTCTCCTCTCCAGGAAACCTCTTTCAATAAACCCCACCCCATCCCCATCTGCTCTTCTAGTGTATTCATTTTCAATCAGTACTCAGACACTTTTATCAGTGGTCACTTGCTAATAGGTGGTTTTAAATCTATTCTCCTCCCAAGCAGTGCCTGTATGCTAAGAGCTCTCAGGTCCCTGAAGAAGGTACCTTATTGTATTATTATTATTATTATTATATATTTTTTTGTACACCTTCATATGCACTCCAACCTCATTATCCCAGGGCCAGGGCCACGTTAAGCTTGCCACTTAGGAGCTCTGCATGGACACTGGGATTGGGCACTTAGGAAGGTCGTGTTAAGAGGGCTATAATAGCTCCTTCTGCTCCCCCACTCCCACCTTCTACCTGAAAGACTTGGCCCAGCAACGTCCTGACTGCCCTTCGGTATCGGTATTGGGAGAGGGTCGGAGCGGGGTTGAGGCCATTGGCCAGTGGGACAGGAGCAAAAGAAGCTCCTGAGAGGAGCCCTGACCGCATTCCTGGCTCGGCACTTCTGCCCAGCTCCACCCCCTAGGAGTCAAGGCCCCGCCCCTGCCCCGTCGGGTCCGGGAGAGGTTGCCCCCGCCCCGCGAACTCCGCCCCGCCGCCGCGCTACTTTCAGCACCGCGGCGCGGACAGCTCCGGGGCGGGAGCAGAGGGAGTGAGGTACGGCCGCGGTCGGTCAGGGAGGGCTGTGCAGGGCAAGGGAGGGTTGACGCAGGCGGGCAGGCAGGGCACGGAGCCCCGCGACCCTCCCCGGAGGAGGCACCCACCCGGAACCGGACGCCGCTGAGCCCGAAGACAGACGGAGACGCAGGGAGCCGGGGCACTAGTGGCTCCAGGGAGAGGCGCCGCCAAAAGATGCCTGTCCGCAGGGGCCACGTCGCGCCCCAAAACACGTACCTGGACACCATCATCCGCAAGTTCGAGGGCCAGAGTGAGTCTGTGCGTTGAGGTGGGGGGAACGATCTGAAGTCCTGGTTCTGTGGCAGGAGTGGCGGGACCCCTTTACTTACTTCAAATGGAGCGGGGGGGGGGGGGGGAGCGGGGTACTGATGCTGAATGCTCTAATGTCCCCGGACACCTTCTGTTCCAGCGATTTCCACTTGCTTCAATACCACTCTCTCTTTTGAAGCAGGAGGGGCAGACTGCAGCCCCACCCTCCTCCCCTGAGTTGATTTCTTGGTACCCCAAGCGCTGACTTCCCCTTCTATCACTGTCCTTCTTCCTCCTCCTGACACCCCCCACCCCCCCACACACCCCCACACACTTCCTCCAGAAGTTTCCTTGACTCCCTCCTTTTTGCCTCTTGGGTGTAACCAGTCTAATCTTTCTAAGAGCTCTCTTCAGGCCTGGGGCCTATCTGGTCACATCCCTACTCCTTCTTCCTGACTCCCTGCGCTGACTCCAGGAAACCTTGGGCCTCTTTCCTCCTTCACTGACCCC